>NW_009970726.1:5530821-5600989 GCF_000747805.2 Chaetura pelagica
TTAGGAAAATAAGTCTTGTCTTTAAAACTTTAAAGAGAAAACTGAGAGCAGGACTAGTGTATCAGAGAGAAGAGCACTTCACCTATGAAACTAGCAGGAAATAATGGTGGCATTTTCATAGCAGGAAATCTGGTGGCATCCTTGGTTGTACATAATACTTTAAGAGCCTGTCAGAGGACAGGCTCTACCTCATTTACAACCATGTCTCCATGAAGAAGGCAGCTGTGAAGTTAAGCAGGTCACACGTGTTGGCAGGGGCCTTGCCAAGGCCAGCACCTGCAGAAGCTGTGCTCGCTGCGTCCCAGGGGACAGCTTCCCTGCAGTGTGGGCAGGCAACCTTGCTGGCAGCACTGATTAGAAGGGACTGCAAACAAGGTGCTGCCCAGCCCTAGCTGATAGGAAAGGTTTTCTTTGAAAAAGGTGGGTTTCAGTTTTGTTTCCAGGTTAGGTACCTCCTTTTACTGCAATGAGTAGCTAGGCAAGACACTCATATGCAGAAAGCCAAGAAGCTACCACCAGCTCAGCATCACCCTCTTGCTAAAGAAAAGGCAGAGAGGACTGGAACATTGGTGGCCAAGTGACACAACCAGTGGCCAGGTGACATACTGCCAGCAGATTGATTTCAGCCATCTGGCTGCAGCACATGAACTGGTCAAGCTAATACTTAACATTTACCTTCCAATGCCTTATGTAAAAAAAGTCAGCTTTTAAGTATGACATTTTTTAGAGGACATGCTTCTTTTACACTATGAATTAACTAACTATTCTGAGCAGATGTACACCATACGTTCAAATGTAAACTAGTTGTGAAGATATATTAGCTTAGGGCTTTATTGTTTTCTGCATACTCCAACTCTTCAGCTTCATATATTTCATTCTTCTGTTGTGTTGAGATTCTAACAGACAAGGCAACCCATGCTCCTCAGGATCTGGTGGCACAAGGTTGGAACCTCAGATGGAGCATTCACTGCCACAAGAATGATGCCAAACTGAGAACAAGTTTAAATTTCTATGGCAAAGATGCTGCTTATGTATTTACTACACATTGAAGGAATGTAATTCTTAACTCCCATTTGAACTCAGGTGTTTGTGTCAAGTGAACCTGGACACCAGCTCACCACTGAGGATATTACAAACAGAACCTGCTCTGGAAAAGTCTGGAGAAAGGTGTTTCCAGCCATTTTGCAACGTCACTTCAAATTCACATGCTACAGAGCAACTTACCCTTACAAAACATAGCTAGGCCTTCATCTGCATTGCATGAAGTAGAAAAAGAAAAAAAGCACCCCACACTCTTGGCAGCCTGGCCTTCTCCAAGTCTCTGGCTTGAATTCCTGCAGATTTTCTGTGCGACTTTCTTTGATATCTTGTTTGTCCATCACACCTGCTTTGTCTAGTTGCCTTCAGTTTTTTGCATTTACTTATTCCCACACTAAGTATCTGCTTTCTCCTGCCCCAGCCAACCACATTTCAATGCAATAAGCTGCAAGATGAGGTCCTATGAAAACTTGATCCTAACCCTGTGTGTTCCACTTTGCAGTTCTGAGACTGCTGAATGCAACACAGATTTCTGCTTTTGAAAGGCAGTGGCAGTTAAGTATCTTAACTAACTCAAATTTATTTGGGGAAATAATAGAAAACTCTAATATTAGAGCTGTCATTTAATTCTCAAGACAATTTAAAGGACCAAGAGGCCAAGTCACCTCTGAACATCTTTCATGTTGGTTTGTTACACAGTGAGATCTTGTTTTACAAGTGCTCTGTTTACAAGAATGCTGTAGGGCTAGGGGGATGGGGGGACGTTCATTTAAGTCCCACAGTCACACAGGGCTACTTTTGTAAAGGTCTGATCCAGTCCTACCAGCTGCTTGCCCACAAAACTTTGCAATTGTGGAGGCTAATTAAGATTCTTCAGAGGAGCTGCAGAAGGCCTCATTAGACATGCTGTACCTCCCCCCTCGCCCAGCTGAATGCCACACTGTGCTGGGTTTACACCATGGCTATGAATTAACCAATTGATTCTGAAAATATCATAATTTTGGGGCTAAATACAGCTGTTCCCTTAAAGAGGAAAAAGTCAGAGCTCCATCTAGGAATATATTGATACTGTATTACCTACCAACTCCCTTCTCTCTCACACAGTGAGCCGAGGATTCACTTGCCAGGATACAATGGGTTCAGTACAAAGGGAATTTATTGTGGCTTTCTGTGAAGATGGGGAGGAAAGCCAGGGCCTGGGCAATAAGCATGACATATCCAACTTGCAGGCAGGAAGCACTCTGATTTTAAAAAGACAGTTTACATCAAATTTACATTAAAACATGTACATATTTGCCTTGTCTTTTTGTGTCCACATCTTACTCCAGTTTTATTGTGAAGAGACCTGTAGCTGGCACAGATCAGCACATGGAGAGCTGCTTGGTACTAATGCTGTGCAGCTGGATCACAGAGCTCAGCACAGCTCTAGTCCTGGAACAAAATTTCAACTGGCACTGAAATATAATATCAGACCACCAGAATTCTTCAAGTGGCATGGTTGCAAAAGTTTGTACTATCTTTAAATTTGTTTTAAACCAAAACCAAATCTGATTTAAAGCACAAACTGAGGAATATATAAATGTGAGTATGTTTCATCTAATACAAACAGCTTTCCCCTTCTCTGTGTGTGCAAAAATCTGGTTTTGATATTTTAAAAGAAAGCTAGCTGCAGGAACAAGACAAGGTATTTCAAGTAGTGAAGAAAACCAAAGTGCTAACATACACAGTGTGAAGTTGGTCACAAGAAGATACTGTCAGCTTGGACAGCGTCCTCTTCCTCAATGTTTGGAGTGTCTAGCTACACCTCTTTGAATTAAAAATAATACTCTCTCCTCTCCAAACTAAAAATGAGACATATGACAACTTCACTGCACAAAGCCATACTACATATTGTAATAACAAAACGCTTTATTTTGGGGGAGTACAACGAAAAGTGTGACATCCTTATCATCAAACCATTTTAAAAAGGCATTCTTTCTTTGAAAAATGTTAACACTCGTACAGAAAAGGTGACCTGTGAAAAAGGCCTCTCACTTAGCAGCAGGAACCCTTTTTTTTTTTTAATAATTTTACAGCCAAAGTTGGGATTTAAATAATCTACAGCAAGAGATTTCAACTTTGCTGATGTATTCTAGGAGCTGGGAGCACGCCTGGCACCCAGCACTGCTCCCCTTCCAGGCAGCTGACAGCGCCGCGCCCAGGCGGAGCTATTGCAATCCTCACCCAGGTCGCCTCCCAACAAACCACAAGACTTCACCATTACCACAAGAAGACAGTGAGAAAGCCACAAGGTAACTCATTTTCTTTCATCTCCAAAGACTTTTCATGCAAACCCTATGCACACGAAGTTCTTGTACCATCCATCTGATTACACCTCCGCACCTCACCACACATCCCCTTTGCTGCAAGCCAGAACTGACTCATGAAATTTACAGCCAAAGTTGGGATTTAAATAATCTACAGCAAGAGATTTCAACTTTGCTGATGTATTCTAGGAGCTGGGAGCACGCCTGGCACCCAGCACTGCTCCCCTTCCAGGCAGCTGACAGCGCCGCGCCCAGGCGGAGCTATTGCAATCCTCACCCAGGTCGCCTCCCAACAAACCACAAGACTTCACCATTACCACAAGAAGACAGTGAGAAAGCCACAAGGTAACTCATTTTCTTTCATCTCCAAAGACTTTTCATGCAAACCCTATGCACACGAAGTTCTTGTACCATCCATCTGATTACACCTCCGCACCTCACCACACATCCCCTTTGCTGCAAGCCAGAACTGACTCATGAAAGGCACCCAACTCATCCAAAAAACTCTTTCCCCAGTGTATCTGCTTTCCGTACAGTAGGTTCCAAGTAAGTTGGGATACAATTTAAAGACTGCAAATTTTTATCCATAAATTATTTCTACCCTCTCTGGATCTTACATTAGAATTTAAGTTGTTAAACAGAGGGACCAGGAAGTTCCTAAAACTGTCAGGTTATAAAGTAAACATTTGTTTTTTTAATCCAGCATGCAAACTTGTTGCCTTAAGTAGTATCCATGCTGAGCAGTAAGATACATTGGTTTACTGTTCAAAGGGGGTTCATGTTGTCTGAAGTGGGAATGGCAAACTCTAAAAGAGTTAATGGATTTCTTTATTCATGTTAGACATAACAAATATGTCAGATACAGCAGTTAGTCTAGAAAAATACATTTTAAAAAGTCTTCAGCAGACCATGCTCCCTGTAACAAAATCTCTCGAAACCAATTTTACAAATTATTCTACATTAATGTAAAAAGAAAACCTTAATTTTAGCATCATGGATTCCATCAAATATCTATCTATCAAAACATGAGTTTCACTACTGTAGATGTTAGAATTCATAATACATTTTTTAATGTATCCTGTACATATTAAATAACCTAAAAGGCTCCTCTTGTAGTGCATTAACAATTTAGCAAGCACACTCAGTATTTCTCCAGTACCATTTGCATTACAGTTATTTGCCTGCAAATGTAATTAACATCTAAAAGTGCACACAGTTAGGTCCCCCCTCCCACCCCAGAACCTGCTTCCCTGCTGAAACCCAGACATCCACTGGAAACATTATGCTACCGTAGCTAATCTACCCATGATTAGAAATGTGTGACTGAAGTATTCTTAAACTATACAGGAATTGAATTATATACAAGAATCAAAAGGACAGCCTGTATTTACATCAAGAAACTTCCACTATGACAGCATTATACCAATAACTCAATACAGTGTTACAATTGGTATTTACTTAGGATTTTAGCTTCAAACCAGTATAACACAAAACTTAGCTCAGGAAATACCCTGAAAAAATGAACATGTTTATTAAATATTATTTCTATTATGCCACAAGACAAATATCCATTGCTGGATATTCTTACAAATGCAGTGTTTGAAATAGTGTGCTGTTGTATAAAGCAACTCAGAAGTTCCAGAAAGGTTGCTGGGGAAAAAAAAAAAAAAAAAAGGAAGGAAGGAAGAAAAAAAGAAAAAAGGGAGGAAAAGGACAGAAGATACCAAGTAAGGAATTAGATTTTAATAACTAAACCAAACTGTTAGCACAAGTTTAAGACAGTCACTGCATGCATAAACCCCTTGGAAAAGTGTCATACAGATCTGAGGAAGTTGTAATACACAAGCTCAAGATTAAATTTCACTGAATTTTCCATACCAGTTGGTAGGGCTTCTCCCCATCAAGTGGAAGAATTTTAAGATTAAATTCCAGATTACCCAGTTTGAGATTAATAGCTTTACTCTCCAAGAAATCCAGTGTATGAACCTATATTACATTTTTCCACTGCTACTTTTAAAAGGCAAACTATAAACTTTTCAAATCACTTTTTACATTGAAGTTTTCAAAGAAATTCAAAGTGTTGTCTTTAACTCGCACTGAAGTGGTCAAAAACATTTCTCCTGTTTCTCCCCTCCCCAAAAGTGCAAAAAACAAGTTGCTGCTTGGTCCACAAACATAATACATAATGTACAGCGAGAGATTTTCCTTCTGATGGAGTACTGCTGCCAACCCATCACTTCCAGTTTCTACTCCAAGAAAAATGTCAGCGTCCAAAGATGGAATTCAATTCCAGTAGAATTAATTCTACAATCTGATTCTGGTATACTGTATGGACTGCTATGTTACCAGTCTCTTTCTCTGGTTTTAGTAATGTTGGACCAAAAACTATTGCTACACTTTGATAAGTCATTCGGTTCTTTTCTCCGTTTTCTACAACTCTGCAAGAGAAAAAAAGTACATAAAAAGAGACTTATCAGTGTTAGAGTAATGGGATGACAGGAAAAAGTCTGAAGCAAATGACTATTCATAATACTTATTTAATAAGTAATCTTGCTATTAGGACAGAGACACTGTGATTCCCCCCCTCTACAGTGAAGTTTTGTTTTGAAATGCTATTCCTGATCCTCTCACAATCCCTCAAACACAAGAACTTGGCAGCAAACATCACAACTATGACACATGCTGTCTAAAGTCCATTTGGTGCACTGCAAGCTTGTATAAACATAGACTGATATATTGTTTTCATCAAGTCCTACAGAGGCAAGAAAAAATGCAGTGGGAAGAGCCACCTAGTACTTTTAATTGGATTACTTAGCTTTAAGGGAGGATCAGCAACACAAAGCCCTCCCTTCCATCTGCTACTTACCTCTTCAGGTGTCTAAAGAGGACCTGCATAGTGTCCTGATTTGGTTTTGGCAACTGTTTGATTAAATCTTTAACAGCATGAACACGCTGCCTTGGTTCTTGTTCTGTAAAAGGATGAGGTGTAGAAACAAAAATTCAGTATTTTTGTTTAAAACTTAAGCATAAGATTTAATAGACAGAATAAATGCAAACGTTTTGCAGGGCTAATATGAGATAAAATACTACCACCTCCTGGCCGGACTGTGCATTGATGACAGGCAATTTAGGTAAGCCCTGCAGACATTCATAACTAAAGCATTCTTTCTGGTGTCCAAAATAATTAAATTAACTGTACATCTTGAGCAGAAATTAAACAAAAAAGCACACGTGTGTTTTCCAGACTTACTAATTGCATTGACAAAGTCATTGAAATGATTATAAGTGAACAGCGGCTCAGGCAATTCTCTGAAAAACATCTTGAGAGCTCCTGTGATGACATGTATATCTTCCCATTTACTGTCATTCAAGTCTAGTTTCTCATCTGTGAGTGAAAAATTAATAATTAGTGTTAATAATTAAACTATAAAGGCTTTTAAAAATATATTTATTTCCCATAAATATCCTCAACTACTATTCTGTGCTTACTGGTTTTAAAGCAGTGAATACTCTTATTCCACTTCAGCCCAGTCTCAGCTGGGATACAGAGCTCCAGCAGTGTAAAAGGGGATACAAAAAACCTCAGCCACTACAGAAACGGCCAAACTCTGGCTACTGCTCTACACGCAGCTGCCTTACTCCAAGGGCATTTTCCAGAGGGGCAAAGAAGCTGTTGCCGTAACACAAAATTTACTGTTAGACCCTGTCAATCAGGAAATAAAAGGTCAGACTGTAGGTGGGTTACTGTCTTCTTCCTAGTTGCAAGCTGCCTATTGAATCCCACTGAGCAAAACACCGCGATACAGCCACATGAAAGGGTCTTATACACAGAGTAAGGCAAAGAGGAGCTAGGCAATCCCATTCCAAATCTCACTAAAAAGAAGCAGCTTAAAATGTGAATGCTAGTGGAAGCTTAATATGTTGATTATTTTTCCATACAGAATCAATCTACTTTGAAATAACTCCCCCTCCCCTCAAATTCGATTGCCACCTTTCTTTAGAATTATTCTAGCAATGACTCTGTGCTCCACATAAGACCAAACCTCCAGGATGCTAGGTTTTTCAAATTAAGTATATTACACACTAAACTCTGAAATTCTGGAGTAATTTTACTTAGAAGATGACAATGGTTTCACATGAAAGACTGCAGTTGCACATGAAGAAAATTTTGCCCTGAGCTTTCTATGAACAACAATCTGAAAACATATGCAATCGTAACACAGTTGAAGGAATCTTACCATGATTGACTGCAAATCTTAGCTTCTGTATCACTGCAAGATTGCCACTAACTCGATACAGGCCATCAACATCTAGTCCTAAAACAAAGGCATAAATCCATTTTTTAATACCTTCACACACACACAAATTCTGAAATCATTAGGATGCTCCTTTATAGGTATCAGCAAAATTAAAAACAAAAGAAACCCACCTTGTAACGACAAACAGTTGGTTCAAAAAACAAAGTTAAATTACATTTTTTGATGGGCAGGGCATGTAAGAGGAGTTTAAGTTTGCTGACACAAGTTTGGTAGCACCAAGTTCAAAGTAATCTCTAAAACCTTCTACACAATAAAACAGTAGTAATGTGGCAACAACTCCAAATTTCCCCCATGAGACAAGGGGTCTCATTTAAGATGCTCATGGTAGGTGGGCAGGAGGGGTATATGGGAGTTCAACATGCAAGAAACAAGTGTTTTGTGAATGTTCAATTTTTTAATATAAGGTTTGGTTAAGAAAAATCAAATCAAGTCATGCACAGAGAACATCTCAAAGTTGTCAAGTGACCAGGTTTGCATGGAGAAGGAATTATGTGCATGCACACTCATCACTACCCAACAGCCTATAGAACTAAAACAGGTAGTCCTTGCCTTTGCAGGCATGGTCAACCAAAAAAAGAAGAAAATTGTCTCTGTGGTTGCTACTGCAGTTACTCAGAAGTGATTAGGAGGTAAATCATTTAATTGAGATGCCACTTGAATGCAGTATGTGAATCAGTGCCACGGAGAGTGTTGCCAGAATACCTGCAGTCCCTGTAGCTCCTCAAGTTGTCTGATGCAACACAGCACAGTTACCAGCACCATCTGACATATCCCTTTTCCCCATAATCCACTAGTCATTGTTTTACAAAAAGAACTGATTTGAAGTGTATTGGCAGTAGGAAGAAGAGCTGGAGAAGTGAGGAAAAAAGCTGTTCATTTTTGTCAGCTTCCCCTCAGATATTTAAAAAGGGAAAACATCACTATCTTCACTGCAGTCCTGTTGTTAAAATAAAAAAAGTTAAAAAAAAAAAAAAAAAAAGAACAAAGGCAAATACCCCTTTCTTACAAGCTGCAGATCACAAACAGAATAAAGTCTGCTGTTACAAGGAAGGTGGCAGTTTGTCCAACTGGTGAAAGGCATAGAAGCAGTTATTTTTTCCCCTCCCAGGCAATAAGGTAGCAGCATTGAGAAGGACTACAGGCTGCAACAAAGTTCTAAATTACATCCCCATGGGAGATGCCTTAAAATTCACATGTAGTCTTCCCTTATAATACATTGATTCTCAAGAGAACATTTTCAGATTAACAGACCGGTATATATTAGAATGACAATTATGAAGATTCCATAACCCCCTCTCCATTACCTTTCCAAGAGGTGGGACAATGACAACAGCAAGAAACCCAGCACAGACTACAGCCAAGCCAGGAGTCACAGCTAACATTTTCAACAAAAATGTGAAGATATCCTTTACATCACACAACCCAGAATGTCATGTGCAGCTTCCAAATATATAATTTTCTCAGTTACTATGTAGGAAAGATTTATTTTCAGTGAAAACAAACAAAACCTGTCAGTGTCCACATATTGATTCCATCTCCAGAATTGCATAAAACTTGACATAGTGTAACTGGCTGAAAGGCATCAAACTGACAAGACTTCTCTTCTAGCAGTCAAAGCATGTACAGAGCAGGGAGCTGGCTTTTTCCAGAAGTTTGTTTCAAGGTAGTTTTAATATAAATGATCATTAGCATGCTTAAACCTTTCAAAAATGAAGCCACCTTTTGACAGTCTTTTATTCTGAAAAAAAATGTTGATGGGCTGAGCTCTTCATCCATTTGTAATCCATCTTTCCTTAAGAGACTTGCTGCCAGAAGACTGTCCTGCCTTCTCATCTTGCAATATACTGAGGCAGATCAATTTCTCAGATACAAGATTTCCTCCTCTCCCCCCATATTGGGTCCCATCTGCCTCTCCACTCTTGAAAACTATTTACTGATACAGGTCTCACATCATCTTCCCCAAAGAATCTGCAGCATTTTAAGGATTAAAACATTCAAACTTAGTGTGGTGAGCAAGAAAGATTTAGAAACAAAAATTTTCACCATACCATGTTCCTCAACATGCTCAATGCAGAGCTTCACGAACTTTGGCACCGTGCTGTTTTCTCTTTGACACAAGCTGGTGAGATTGGAACCAAAAACTTGATCTGGAACCAAGTAAAGAGACTGATTTACAGTGGAACAGGACTCAAGTGACAGAACTAGTTCAATTTAAAACAAACCTCTATAAAAAGCAAATACTAATACTGTGACAATTGTATCCAGTAGAGTGAAAGTAGGAAAGATTTGAAAAGAGCTCTCAGGAGATCCCAGCAAGAAAAAGCTCCCAGTAAGAAAGAGTATCAGCAGTTCCCTAAATGTGAGTCTCTGAGTAAGGAACTTTTGCTACTGAAATTATTTTAATTCATCAGGAGATACTTGTAAGATACTTGTCATCACTGTAATGAGGATTTAATGGATTCAACTACTCTGTTACACTCCATTCCTGTTCTAAGTTCAAAACAGATTTACTGTAATCTTTGTTAAAAATCTGAACAGAGCTTATAAACTTTAACCAAGCTTTTGGCATTGCTTGGGGAAAAAGACTGTAAAATTTCATCTTTTCATTGTACCTACTATTTAACCCAGCATTACATATTCATTTACTTTAATGTAGCCTTTAACTTCTAACATTTTTAAGTTCTGACATGGATTCGTAAGTGATAGACCTTTGTATCACAGAACTCTGAATGGATGCCTATCCATTCAGATCCTATCCAACAAAATCCAGGAGGAGTGTTTTCCATCATCAACTGGAACAAGAAGGAAAATCCCTTGGGCAGAGAACAGATTCTTGCAACACCTCAGTGTATTTCAGCGAAATGTTAACTTCTTTTGTTCAGATCATGTTATCACCAAAATCTCTCTCAGACCCATTTCTATAGTTTTCATCAAAGATGACCTCCTCTGTTCAGATGTATGAGACTGAAAAAGGGTCTTGAGATAGAAAAGCAAAGCTCACACTTTTAAAGGAAAAATTGCCGGGCTTTTGGGGCTTTCTTTAATCTGTTAAATAAGGTTTGTAAAGAGCTGTCTTCTCGGTATCTAGCAGATCATACTTCAGTGTTTATGCAAGACAGAAACTATTCTTGCATTTGCATCACGCATAGCATCTAGTCCATTTTTCATGCCTAGTAATTTAAGCAGATTCATTAACAACACTTGCATCTGACTACTGCTTTGGGAAATCCAAACAGCACACCAAACCAATTATACAGTGTGGAAGCTGGCAGGTAACGGTGGTATGAGCTGCATGTGTACCAGGCCAGTGCCCCAAAACCCCTCAGTCCTGCTGCTGCTACTCATCCAGCCAGCTGCACAAGCAGAATCAATAGCAAGGGACTGAAAAAGCCCAGAGAGTAGAAAGCCAGGCCAGCATGCAGGTGTAGCAGGTAAAGCAATGCAGATTAGGTAGCCCAAGAAAACACTAGCATGTAACAAACCAATTAACTACAATTGCCTTTGACTTCAATAACGTCCACACATCCAGAAATTGTATTTTTAACTCTCAAAGTAACTTTTGTCATTTTGTTTTTTCCATATAAGAAAACTCTAAAACAAGTACTTCTCTGCTTAGTACACACTTTTTGTAAAACTTTTAATACTGTTTTTCTACTCATACTGGTTTTGCCAAGTTTTCCATTTACTAAGCTTATTCTGTAGCAGCCATAAAGATACACTGGACTTTTAAATAAATAATTCTGTCTTTTCAATTCATTCAGCAAATGTAGAACTGTACAGCACAGATCCAACTTTCAAACTTCACAACATGTTCTTAAATAAAAAACAAACTCTCCGTTCCTTAACACCTTTATTAAAAATCCAATCATCAGCATGCATATGTACACATTAAACTTGGCTTAGCATTCACTGTTGCTGATGTCAGAAGTTAAGTCACTGAGCCATGACATGACTACTAAACTGTAAAGCAGTGCAAAACATCAAAGTCTGGGAATAATGTCTCCTTATCCCCAACAAAAAAATTCATCATTTACAATAAATTATATTTGCAGATACACAAATATATCAAATGTCACATGCAACAGAAGGACACCTGTTAAGTTATTTAGTTAGGCAAATCACAGTACAATCTGGTCTGATATTTGCCTACCCATATGCTATTTTGGCCCTAGCAGAGCATCACCTACAAGCCCTCCTAAAGCATACAAAAAAATAAATAAATGAAGTTTTACAGTGAGCACCAAGTCAATAATTTACACAAACACATTAACTTAAACCTGTGCAATCACTGTTCTCTCAAAGTTTATAGAAGTGCAACAAATGGAAACAAATTATTTCATGTTTGATTCAAGCATATATGCAAGACTCATTGTTTGTGAAACAGTTTTAAGAATGCATACATTCAAAAAAGGTTAGGGAAAAGAGATGTTTAAGCTAAGATTCCTTTAGCCTCATCCTGGTTTGTCTAAATATTTCATTTCTTAGGAGATGGCATATGATTGCTAAACTAAAACACCCTTGTGCAACAGATGAGTATATGAGTTCAGCTTTGTGTCCAAAGGATTTTTTTTACCCTTTATTGCCCAAAACATTATCAGCTATTGGAAGTTTTTAGCTGAGAAGAGGAGACCAATGGACTTTCTAGCTAAAAAGCACCCCAAGACCCAAAAGGCTCCCAGGCCTTCAACTTTCACTGCAAGTGTGCCAGCAATGAGCTGAAAGAGAGGACATCCTCCTTCAGCCAAGCACAGCAGCCAGCAGCAGTGCTCAGAAGAACGACAATCCAACACCAATTCCACTACACATCCAAGACTTTTGTTTAACCAGCTATATACATGTGTTTTACTCTAAAACTAGACCATTTTAACCCCATTTTACACGTAAACATCTAAATTCAGGTTTTTAAATTATTTCCTTTGTTAAAAAGGTTCATTTACCCTTAATGTAGCCTTTTTCACGGACAGCTTGTAATGTAGGGCGCCGTGTAAGAAACTTCTTGAGCTTTGTTTTAGTCTTTTTCTGATCTGTGGAATCTGTATTGCTGGGTGCTTTCACAGCTGGAAAGAGAAATGCATTCAACATGAACATCCACAGAACCAACACTGCATTAATCTGCCAAGGAACCAACATTTTTTAAAAATTAAGCTCAAAACCACACAAAAATCCTGTTTGAATTCGCAATGCATCCACTTTTTATTTTTCTTAACTTTTTGGAAGCCCTTGTAAATAGCATCTATTTTTCAAACCACCAAGAGACAACCTTGCCACAAAAAACTTCTAAAACCAAATACTGCCTGTGTAACTAAATGGTAGCTTGCCTAAGGAATTGGTATATAAGATATAGCTTATGGTATATAAGATATAGCTATGTTTCAAATCCAGTCCTGCCTTTCATTAAGTATAACTATTTTGAAATATATATACTTGCTTGCCAATTACATATAATACCCAGAAGTAAAACACAGAAAGCAGTCTACCTGATTAATATATTTATATGCATAGGAAGAAACTTCTGTGGCTAAAAGAAATGTAGCTCTAAAATTCTGAAGGTGCATTGACAACACCATGAAAACAATCCATTTCACCACTGCCTGTTTTCTCCTGTTTTTCATGTGTCATACCAGCAGAAACTAAAAACATTTGGTACTTTTAAGTACAATTCATAAAACTTGGATGAAAATCTTCTAACTGGCACTAAGATGTAGAACGAACTGTACCAAAGTCTGTTTCCAAACTTGAGTAGTTTCATTTCTAGCTGTCTTTTTGAATTCTTCTCTTCCTACATATAATACTCAAGATACAAAAAATAAAAACTGACATTGCCAAAAAAACAATTAATGGAAAATTCTCAACTCACAACGAAGTTTCTTAGCGTCTTTATTCTCTTTCTCTTTTTCTTTGTCTTGTTTTTCCACCCCAGGAGAATCTGGTACTTCATCTTCTAACGCTTCATCAGACTCTACTACCTATTAGATTTAAGAAGATACAGTGATCAGTTTGCCAAGTCATAAAATACCACATTAACTAACAGATTTCCTATAGACAGTTTTCCAATATGCCATTTATTTCCCTATAATGATATCTAGTCGTTTCCTTCTCCTGAACTCTAAGTGCTGAAAGTATCTTCAGACATGGTACCATTCTCAGTGGCAGTGAACAACTTTGAGAAACACTTTTTAATCATAAGACCCAACAGAGAAAGCTTTGCTGGACACTGAATAAAGCACAACCAGCCTTTCATGGTAACACTTCATTACACCAAGCAATAAACAACAGCAATGTGGGTTTTTTTCTAACCCAGTAGACAAACATCAGCTATTTCATGGTCTACTACAGAAGCATCTGACCGATGGAGTTAAAAACACATTCCTAGAGCATTTATCTTATTTCAGATCTCTGTAATTAAAATACAACTACCAGCTGGAAAAATTCATCACTGTCAAAGCATACACTTAATCCACTGTGAAAAGGTAAATATACCAATGCTAAAAATCCTTGCCCTGTGTTACTGCTCTCTCAGGACATTCTCATTAAACAAGTGAAAATATTCTAATTTCAAGTGAAAATGCAGATCATGTTGTAGCACGGAGGTAGATACCAGAGTCTGTGAAACTGCCTACCTGCAGCCTCATCCCTATGCAACACAGGTGATCGCAGACATACCAGTAAATAGAGAAGCTTCCTCTTGTCTCAGTGCAACATACTCCTTTCAAAAACCATGTATTTCTTACTTCACTTCTACTAAAATGAACTTGACTTCTATGCAGTTGCAAATCTGCCTGCACAGATTCCTTGTTACAAGGAAGGACATTTTAAAAACAAGACAAGGTTGCTTACCCCAGAGCACTGCATGAGCAGAAGCATGGCTTCTTCATCTAAATTGCACTTTACCTTGAAGGGCTAACATTAGCTTTAAACACCTCCCTGGAAGTGTTCAAGGACAGTCTGGATGGGACTTTAAGCAACCTGATCTAGTGGGAGGTGTCCTTGCCCCCCAGCAGGGGCATTGGAACTAGATGATCTTTCAGGTCCCTTCCAACCCAAACCGTTCTATGATTCTATGATTATTCTTTATTGCTTTTCAAAAGCTTTCAATATCCTTTTTACATGTCTAAGACCAATATATTCCACAGATTCAGTGCTCCAAATTAACAAGTAGTCTGATAATGTATTTTTTGAACTTGTTCCTTGTAACGTGAACTCTCTTGACTACCAGCTCCCAGCAGTACTGTATCACCGTTTCCTCCAGAGTGCTATTTCACCAGTCCCTTCCTCCACCTAACCTGTAATACCTTGGTCTCATCTCAGCTCTATCTCAGCCTTTCCATCTTCTTTTCTATGTAAGTAGGGAAGAAATGGCCTTGTTTGAGTTACACAGGGCATACAGGAGAAGAATATTGCTGAGTGACTGCCTTGCCTGGTTATGAAGGGTCATGACATTTTCATTCCAGGAGAGAGCAGAAGATTAGGAGACTGAACCACAAGCACTCAGAAACAAAACTAAATCACTGGTATGATTTCATTTGGTGATTTTGTTCAGCTGTGTTTGGGTAGAAAACACCCCTATGAGGAAAACACTCTCAGAGCTAAGAGAAATGAAGGCTACTGATTGACAAGGAAAGCAACATAAATGCAGCTTAGGGACAGCAGCTAGACCTGTAACTATAAAAATTAAGAATATATATTAAGTCAACTGGATGCAACAGGAAAATTTTCTCCAAGATCTCCTTCAACTTCTGAATTCAAAGATGGGAAATCTTCATTGGCAATATCAAAAGCAAATGCTTCAGCACTTTTCAGCTGATTAAATAGTGGGCATTATGCCATCAGATAAGAAGAGATAACAGTATTTTGCCAGGATTTTTAATTGGCACTTTAGTGCACAATTAAAAAGCCTTATTAAGTGACTAACACTATCAAATGCTGACTAATGTATGACATGAAGCACTCCCTTGGCTGTCCTCCCCATTTACTCCCTATTAGTATCTTTCAGGTTACTGAGACAGAACAAGTATTTGGCCACAGAAGGAAGCTCATGTTTGAGCTGGATGTCAGCCCATGTCTCCTGGTTCTTAATCCAGTGGACCATCCTTTTTCCTTTGTCATTATTAATTATATTCCACTTCTGTCCATTATGAACTGCTATATCCTCCAACTCTTGCCCATGTCCAAGAAAATCAGGAAATGAAGGTGTATGTGAAGCACTAGGAGTTGTTACATTAATTATTTTGCTAAATAACATTACCCTGAAAATAGAGCCTTTGTGATTCAGACACATACCTGATTGTTGATGGTATAGTTAAGAACTTTATACCATTCATTAATAAAGCCGTCATTATCAGATTGAATTAAGAGCTCGGTTCCTTGGCGGGTTTTTAGCTTGAAAGAAATAAAACCAGGTATCATCAGAATTGATAAACTAAAATTATTTAAATCAAATTCAGCTTCTACCTGGCATAACAGTTAGATAACACATAACCACTCAATAAAACTTAACAGTAAAAACAGTGAATAACAGCCTGCTTAAAGTTTAAGCGCATATACCAGACAAATGAAAAATGGACATTTCTTGCAAGTTCTCAGATACATCTACATTCGAACATGAAGAAATGTAGAAAACTCCATTAAAGCTTTTGATTTCCAGTTGAGAGAAAATTTCTTAAGTCATTAAAGTACAGATAATTCTGCACTTAAATAAAATAGCTCACCTCAATAACATTCTTTTTGCTGGATTTGTCCTTTGAGGCCCAGTCAATCAATGCCCCTCTGAGATCCACTGTAAATTCTGGCTTAGACTGATTGACACCAAACTTCTGGAAAAAAGGAACAACGATGACAAACTTAAAAACAAACAAACTTGTAATAGATACAGTCTTGCAATCCTCTGAATGTACCATGCATTATTTACAGTCCTAAATACTTAACCCAAATACAGTACTTTGCCACAAATCAACAGGCACACCAGAAAAACAAAAACCTCACACAAAACACCCTGCAAACATGACTATTAAAAGCTGCTCAGCCTAAAACTCCTAACATTCTGTAACTGCCAAACAAATTCCAATAGAGATTTTTTTCCTATCACAAATGTTCAAAGTCCATACAGCACTTGATTGTAGCTTGATGTAAGTCAAGACAGCCCCAAGCTTTAAACAAAACTGGCTAGCAAGTAACTGAACAAATATGCTGTCAGCTAATCAACAGTTGCACATAAAACCAAAAATCAAACCAGAAATAGCAGCTTGCTAGATAGGAGTCACATCCCTCCTGCACTGCAAACAAACTTTAAGTTTTTACATTTTTGTCAATTTTGCATACATTTTATATAAATACGTACACATACACACAAATGTCCAACAAAGCTTTTCACATTATTTTGCTTTTCTTTAGTACTTCTGTTGCAATACTGAAGAATATCCTAACAGGTAAACAGAACCCAATTTCACTATCTAGCTACTAAACAAACAGCAAATAACCAAAGTTATAAAAAAGCATTTAACCCATAAGCAACCCATCAAGCAATTTGGAGGAAAATATCAGGGAGCTATTTTTACCTATTACTTTTGCATTTATATTTGGCATCACGATTTTTAAAAATAAAGCATTTTTACTGCTTTTTCAACCCACATCACATAGCTTTGAAATATTATTCATCAAATAAACCAACATACAAAAAGTTCTAATTGTCAGTAAAATAAGTAAAGAACAGAACAGGGAAAGCTGTAAGTCAGTTGGGTTGTAGCACAGAAATTTAATGCTGTTCTTCTAGGGAAGCCTGCAGCATCTGATCCATCAGGAAGGTTCTTTTCTTTTACAAGTCTTTGATGTGCAACTGCTGTTCCTGTGACAGCTCTGGGGGACATAAGCCCCAGGACAAGCTCCTTGCTGTGAACTTGAGGTTTCCAGCCTGTATGAGAACAGCCACATCCAAGGTTAGAAAAAAACGCTTCAGATAACAGAACTGCTTCTGATTAAATTCCCAGCATGGATGTTAATTAATGCTAATTGTGTTTTAGAAAGGCTGTTTACCACTGGAAGATCTCCCTGCTTTCATTCCTAAGGGCAATTAAATGCTGAATGGAAAGCAGCATCCTAACTTCTTTATTTTACTCATAGAATACCAGAATAAGGGAATATTTCTAATTTACCCAATGCCAACTAGCACTTGGGGAAAAAAACAACCCTCCCGCTTTCTAACTTAGTTCTCAGATACCTCATCCAAGAATGTTTCTTACTAATTGTAGCAAGAGCTTCTGAGAGAGGCTCAGCTCAGCAGCAGAGTTCACAGGAAAAATCTCTGGGCCATTACAGCTCTTGCAGTTATGGGGGGGCTGTGCAGCAGCTGCCTGTTTAAGAGAGATTAATTTAACTGCTTCACATGCAACCAAAGTGCCCCAGCCACAGGCTTCCTGACAGCCTAGAACAATCTTGCTGCATGTTGGGAAAAAGAAAAATAACCAATTTATAGAGTTTGGCAATGGACAGAACAGGAGACCTAAACCAAAGTCCCCTGCAGGATTGGGTGGGTATGTTAAAAACACTGCGCAGATGATGCTGAGAAGCACAGATGACCTGCTATAAGTGACATCAACAAATAGCAACAAAAAAACCAAACCAGTCAGTGCTGCTTCCACCAAAAGAAAAGCCTTCCAATGCATTAGCCTGCTGACCTCCCCCCACCCAACAGACAGCAGTACCACCTTAAACACCTTTGTCGTCTATCCATGTGTTTGGCCTGACTCCCTGCAACATTTCAGAGATGGCCCAAACAAACAAAGAACTCGAAGTTAAACTTCTCAGAAGGGGGGAAAAATAAGTTTTCCGCCACTCCTTTCCACAAACAGTGCCAAGGATGGGGAAATACATGCAAACAATCCCACATCTCTGCAAAGCTCCTCTGATATACCAGTATCATTTACACTCATCACAAATTTAATTTCTTCATTCCAGAAAATGTTACGTTTAGCATGCAGGCTCTCCTACTAACTTCTCTGTCAAGGTTCCTGACTGCTCCTGGGTGTGATCAAAACAAGAGGCCAGCAGCCATTTCCCTCCTTCAAAGCTTCCAGGAGCAAGTCCTGCACAGGGCTGCTCCAATGCTCTACACACAAAGGTTAGCTAAAGGCAATCGAACACCCCTGAAAGCATGCAGGTTTTGTTGAGAGCAGTACAAAGAAAGCTTTTCCCTTTAGCATCTGCTGCCACCTAGACATAAAATCTGCTTTCTCAAAACAGAGTGCACTACCAAGTCAACATTAGTTGGGCTAAATTCAGCTCTCACTGAACAGACACCTTATTCTTACTGGATTCCTCTTCTCAGCTGTCTGGAAGGTTTGGAAAGGACAACAGCGTGAGACAGGGAGAGAGAGAGCTCTACTCGTGGTGCTGCCAGCTGTTCTTGAGTTACTGCTGACAGCTTTTTTCAGAAAAAATGTGCAGCCATGGGATCTGCTTCTGCTAGTTAGATGGCAGAGAAAACCTCTAATTTTTAGAAATAGGGGCTGAAGTGTTTTTGCTTTAGACATAGTAAATGCTGTGTAGCTTGAGAACTGCCTTGAAGATGTGGCTTGACATCAATGAACAGAAGGCCTTTCCAATCTTCTCAGGCTTTTCCTCCGAGTCCTGGGAACCTCCACAGGACAAGCCAGTCTGTATTGATATATTACAGCATTCTTTGGAAACAGAACTGGATGTTACTGATAGGAAGATTTCAGATGTACAAGTGACACCTGCCATTCTCGTAATTCTGTTTCTAAGTAGAGTTGGGTGGAACATTTTAATTCCAAGTCCTCCTCACCCACAGATGGACCACAGAAATAGAGCTGAGGGGAGAGATTCTTCTTTGGTGGCTGGTAAGGGAGCTTCAGGACTCACAGCTTTGACCAAAAAAAAAAAAAATACAAAGACATTCTTCACTGACATAGAAAAATTATGGAAGATTTGTTGCAACTGGACTCAGAGAAGTACTTACATTCCAAACAGTTTTCATTATAACCACCGGAGCTCCTGCACACTCAGCTGTGCAATACCAATTAACTACAGCAATGCACATACAGCATCCTTATCTAGAAACACAGTGGTGTTAAGACAATAAACAGAGTTTGCCCAAATGAATCTTGAAGAGGTTGCTTCTCAATGTTTTGTTGAAAAGTCTGCTCACTTTTGGTTTACCACCACTGTACTTGACACTGAGGACATGTGCCTATTACAGCAGGTTGACAGAGGAATCCTTCTACCCAGTTACCATCACTTGCTGTGTTTTATGAAGCCCCATTGCTAAAACTTGGCGATAACTACTACAACTCATTCGCATCAAAAGTTGAGATATCTTCTTTCAAAAGATGAAAATTTACAGTTCTGTTTGAAAACATTTTTTAAATCCACGTATTTCCTTACATGGAGTAGCATTTTAACAGATACCAAATTGCATATAAACTATCTGCCCTAGGCTTCCACATACATAGCAATGCACTTGACAGACAAAGAAGAGGCAGCTGCATAATTTTTAGTACAAGGTTAATTGAACAAGCCCACAGTTACTCTTCCCTACAAGCAGAAAAAACAAGATGGTAATTCTAGAAGTCTCAGAAATCTTAACTAAAATCATATAGCTTGCTCTGCACTCTCCAGGGAATACAGACAAGATATCAAAATAATCTTAAACATCACCAGTACTTCAGTTTTGGTTGAGCTTTAGTTTGATTCTGACAAAAGTGATGAGAAGGAAGCATTAAAAACCAATTATGCAACCAGTCAAGAATGTTTGCTTCTTCTAACACTAGTATCATTATCTAAATTCCTCCTAATCCACCTTGAGCAACAAACTATCATATTAGCTACCAAAACTTTACTGGTTTCAGATAAGCAGCACTTCTGTGCTTGGCATCTATACTCCAAAACGTGGCTAACTACAGATGCTTAAATTATAAAGAGTCCTACAAATTTACATTAGCTTTCTGTATCTGCCATATAGCCAGAACACCCTTGAGGTCCTTTCAGTTTTTTATGCATAACATTTACATTTCTGAGGATTCCAACTGGATTCAGAATTAACCAACATGTACATCATTGTATCAAAGATGTTATAGGCCCTTTACAAACATCATAAATTAGTTGAGTTAGAAAGAATTAGACAAAAAATATCTATTAAAACTGACCATAGCATGCTCTTTATTAGTCAAGACACTAGTGGTTCAAGTAGTAGGCAATTACGAGATTAAAAATCTGGCACTGATGAGCTAGATAGTATTTCTGCTTTGCTCCATTAGAATCATTACAAGATTACTGTAACATATTTGTGTTAATTTGCACCTCAGATGACTTTCAGAAAATGACAAACAGGATACACAAGGTGCTACATGAAGTGACAAAACTTAAACCTTGAAAAAATTCTAATTTATTTTTGAGATTAGTGGCAAATAGCCTTACAGTGACAAGAGGCATGCAACAAGAACACATACAGTGATAGCTGAAACTTGGTCAGAGTTTACATAGGTGACAGCAGGTCGACGACTGAGAGCATTTTTCCAAGAAGAAAGCAGCGAAAGCAAGAGCTCAGGAATTGAGCCCCCATGGCAAAATGACTTGATGAGAAAAAGGAAGAAAAGTGATGAAGTCACATAACAATGCACAAAATAAAAAGATACAGTTACATCAATCACTAGATGAATGCTAAACAAACATTCTTCTCGTAAGATGAAGAAATGTAATTCTTATCATGCGTCAAACTGTTACACTAGACTTCATCTTATTAAAATACTGATACGGATCAAAGTGTGAGAGGTGAGATAGAAGCTGACACCCAAAAAAGAGTCCTACACAGAGTGCAGAGAGTATGTGCTGAATACTTAATTACATCTTTACAAAGCCAAATGCAAGTATGCAGTTAGACAACACAAAGTCCTTGAAAGATGTTTTCCCTTAATATTTCCAGCTTCACTTTTTTCTTTTCTTACTGTTAATGATTTATTTTGCTGACTCTTCTCCAATACTTGAGAGTACATATATCTGATGCTTTTGTTCCACTTTAATTCCCAAAAGAATGTATGACTTTTCCCCCCCCACCAAATGACTGTATTTATAAGGTGTAACACGCATCTTACATTAGTATTCCTAAGCACGTTGCATGACCATTTTTAGTGGACAGAAATAGCTATTCATAACAGTATCATATATTCATGATCAGTATCTCACTTCCACACTGTGTATTTTAATGATTTAACTATATGTTGATATCAATGGTTTTTTTTAATCTACAGCTACTTTTGGATTCAGAGTATTAGTAATTGTAATTGAGTTTTGGAAACTTGAGAAGTGAACTCAGGTGAACTCTTTTACTTTCTAAACATGCAATTTTATACCTATAAAATTTAAGTACTTTTCAGATCTGCAGCTATAAAAGTAAATTGTAGTAAATTGTAAAAGTAAATCAAAACTCAAAGTTATGAATTTCCAGAATTTTTATTAGTGCACTGCAAAAATAACAGCATTCTTTGTCCACTAAGACTAAATATTGAAGCTCACCTCAGAATGGCTAGGAGTTTTCCATTTTATGAAGTAGGGTGATGAAACTGAACTTAACCAAACAACAGATAATGACTGAAAGGCATGAAGGAAGGTAAGGGAATGAGTTTTAAAACTTTCCAATTCCAGTAAAAGGGATTCAAAGCTTCAAAGCTCACCTTTTAAGGCCATTTTAAGGTTTGTCAATATTTCTTCAACATATTTTGTTATGAAAGTTATATTTTTTTAAAAAGATCACAAGTTATGTTCATTATCTTATCTGCAGTATTTCTGTCACCGATGAATAATCCTATTTACCTAGTGTTCCAACGTTCACAGGTGGGAAAGTCAGTGTATACACACGTACTTATGAATTAAAGATTGTGTGTGTGTTTATTTTCACATGTATGTTTCTGTGCCACCTTCTGTGCTTTGTCTCTGATATACACAAACTCTTCCCCTCCACACAAAGTGTAAGCAGATCTCCTCAGGTCACCAAGTCTTCTTCCTCCCAGACAGTGTTCTCTCATGCCTCTAATTTTTCTTCTTCCTTCCCTTCTCTCTTCCTTCATCTTGCCCAACTTGACTCTTTCCATTCTTTTCTACCCCCAATCTTGTTGTTTATACATCTTTACCCATTTTTTTATCCAAACACCCCTTCTACCAGAACAGAAGGGCAAAAATATGATGTTTACAGCTCTGAAATTAATTCAATGTTTTAGAAAAGAACTGTCAATATCCATTCACTACCCAAAAAGAAGTGCAACAGGAGAAAGTGAGCCAAGTAGAAAGATCAGCAAGGCACACCAAGATAGCACACATCTGTAAGACGCAATTTTGCTGGAACTGTCATAATAATACACTGCAACAAATACTGAATCTGATCTCTCAAGATATTATAGGAGATCCACACAGTTTAATGTCAGATCTCCAAAAGTAGGTGAGTGAGCTGGAGATGAGGGACCACTTCTATACCTGTTCATGTAGAAGTGTACCTGGGTAAATATGGCCATTTTAATTACAGTGCTATGGCCATTTTAATTACAGTGCTATTTAATAAGAGATGATATAAAAATGGAATAGTCATCAACTTCAGTGTGATGTTTCTCTTTTAAGTGTTCATCAGACATCAAAATAAGACACAAATACAAAACAAGATATGGAATCAAACATGGAAAAGATTAAATGAAAAGACAACCATACTGCATGATTCCAACAGTACAATGCAACCAGCTAACTGTGGGACTATTTTCTTCATTACCTGAATCACATTCAGTTTATTGGAGTTTATGAAAAAAATATCCCAGAATGGTCAAATAAAAACTTAGACAAACACATTAGTAAGAAAAACAAAAATATTCAGCCTGAAGCCTAAACTTCAAGCTTACAGGGCACCTGAGCATTTCCTTCTCAGTTTCTTACTTATCAAACAAAAATCTTCCTGAAACAGAAGAAAGTACAATTGTTTTTCTTCTCATTCTACTTCATAGTTGTTACATTAAACTATTTTCCTGCTAACTTACACACTTATTTTTTCTAAACTATGCATGCATAACTGTATTTAAGCCCAACAAAAAACCCCAGAGCTTTAATTTATTATGCTTTATGTGATTTAACACTTCAGTGAGGGTGGGAGATGTTCTTGAACTTACCCAGCCAGTTCCACTTCCTTGGGTTTTAGTGAACAGCAACGATGAACCTTGTAACACTGCCCACGAGGACATCCAATTCTTTCTGTAAATATTTATAAACAAACATAAGATAAATTCACTTTGAAAGTAGGTATTTAAACTGTCAATCACTGTTGCTCAGCTGACCTGTATCTTAATATACTTAAGCATATATACAGTCATTAGTGCCATCAGTAAGTATAACTCTCTATCATATTTGTAGAAGGGAACATATGTTAACAGCCCCTGCCTGACCATCAAAGTCTAAATCAAACAAAACTAATTAGTAGTGGAAGCAGTTCACTAGGAGAAACACTATACAATTATAATTTCAAAGGGGCTGATCTGGAACACTCAGCCTACTGTGCACTTAGTAAATTATGCCAAAGTACTGCATAATTCTGAATTTGATTGATCACATCTAACTGGAATGCAAATGCCTCACATTCATGTAACAAGCTCATTTACGCTGGCAATAACATACTTGCTACACATCTACCAAGTGCAGAAAAAGAACAAATTGGTTGTTCCAGGTGTCTATTTGCCTTTATGCCTGAGCACCTGTCCTCCTGAGGGTAAAAAAAACAAAATTCTTGACAAGCCCTGACAACCTATTCCTATTGCCCAAGCATGATTTATTAATCAACAGCTCTTAAAGTGACAGGATGGCCACACTGCATCTTTCTGTACAGCAGCACAGTAATCCAGATCAATGATTCCAACAGATGCAACACAACTGGTGAGAAGGATACTGTACCAGTAGCAGCTTACATGAGCCACTGTCCACCCTTTCATAGCAAGCTCTTAGGAGCAGCTCTGGGGAACCAAGCTGGGGGGCAGACCTACTGCCCAGCTACATTGGACTAGATTAGGGTGGCTCCAGATTATCATTTGCATGCTGACTATTTAATCCTGAGGAAAAGCATGTAACAAAAGTCTGGGAAACACTGAATTAGATATAACACAGTACTAGATATAAAAGCTTAAATTTAAAAAAGTTAAAAAAGTAAAACGTAAAACCTAAATTTAATCTGAGCATATGCCACACGTAGTATTTAACACTGACTCTTCGCAAAACACCAGAAATGTTAGTTAGGCAGCATTACTCAATTATACACGATGACTTATAATGCAAATGCCTGCCTGTGAGGCAGAGACAGGAAGTTAGAAATTAGGTCATTTATCATCTACAGCAGGACCAAAGTTGGGTCACACCTGCTCCACAAGCAGAGTGAAGGAAGACTTAGGGAACACAAGACGTGTACACTCCTTGGAAATCAAAGGAGATGAAGTGGAAGTCTAAAAGCCCCTCCTACACAGATTCTATCCAGGGAACAAGACAGGCTATAAACTATACATATTTTCTCTTAAATAAATAAATTGGCCCCATTTTAAAAAGCTGTCTCTCACCAGCACACTGTCACGAAATCACTGCCCCGCAGGGAGCTCTGGCATACATGAGCCTCCAGCTCCCTGAAGTACATTATCTTCAGATCACTGGGAGAAACACAGACTTTGAGAC
This sequence comes from Chaetura pelagica, assembly GCF_000747805.2. Classification (NCBI taxonomy): domain Eukaryota; kingdom Metazoa; phylum Chordata; class Aves; order Apodiformes; family Apodidae; genus Chaetura; species Chaetura pelagica. The sequence continues at coordinate 5,556,179 of NW_009970726.1, forward strand.
ATGGAAACACTGTGTGCTAGGAGCAGAACTACTCAGGCATATTCAGACAAATAGTAAGAAACTGCAAAAGCCAGTATGTTGCCCTAATCTAAAAGTCAGATACCTTACACAAACTCTTATGCACATACTTCTAGAAGTCAAAGACTTACCGAACTTTCTTCCCATTTTCTGTAAGCTTTGTCACATTCAATAACCCATACTTCTCTTGACCCTACAAGATACAGTAAAACATAACAAATATAAACCAAAACCTATTTCTGTTGCCATCAAAGTACTGAATTCAATCCCACACACAATCAATTTCTGGCAATGAGCCACGTTTGCCCATGTTATGACTTCAAGAAACTGTCAGAAGTATATTTAAGTATGCAGCAATCAGCAAAAATCAAAGTTCCTCTGGGAAAGTACTTATCACCATTCAGAAAGTAAAACGTTTTCCTTCTTTAAGGTCTAAGTTCTTTGGACAAGGCAAATTAAGCCATTTGTGGTACTATACAGGGGAAATGTTAAATCTAAATTTATAATTATTTGTGTAATAGCACATTTGTGTTTGTGTCCTTCAACTAGAAAAGGAGATGGCTGACAAACAGCCTCAATTCTCTAACAAAATCCTTCCAAGATATTTTAATATAACTGCATATTTTATAGAAAATACAGTTGACATGCATAAAAATATTAACATGTTCATTTCAAAACCAGATGAATGAAACATTTCTTCGATGTCCTATTTTTTCCTATCCCCAAGCAAAATATTAGTATTTTAAACTACTTAGTTATGTCTTGATTAAAATAATTTACATTGGCATGCCTCTGTACAAGTTTGGACATCAGTCAATGAACAGTGGGAAAAAAAAACACTGAACAGGAAGGGCATCTACAAGTTTACAATATTTGGAGTGAATATTTATAGTTTCTATGCAAAAATAACTACATTTAAAGGAATGCTTGAAAAAATATTCTATGATAAAAAGGAAAACCATCTATTTGTACCGTTTGTAACACTCAAGATGAGGTAACAAGTTCTGTCATTTTCTCCTGTCAGCTCAGCCTTGTCCTACCAGTGAATAGTGCTAAAGGAATGTTAAATTTGGGATTTAAAATCAATTTATTTTCAGTAATAGCTTGTAACAGTCCCTAATTTAAGAACTACGCTATTATTTTAAACAATCAACTAAGGAAAGGATCTAAACTAGTTTTATCATAACAGAAATGCCCTCACTTTTAGATCCAATGAAAATAGAATATATGTTCTCTCCAATATTCTCCTCTAAATCTCATAATTAGGTGGACCATAACTGCACAATACAATATCAAAGAGAAATTTTATGCCAGAATATTGTGACAATACTCTTACCAAAGACACAGATCTGTTTTTTCCTGAGTGTAAAAAATGTTACCTACATGTTTCAAGCACAGCACATAAAATATGAGAGAAACGTTTTCAAGGATAACAGTGTTTACCTGATGATTCAGAAATTAAATTTCAGCCAACAAACAAAAACAACAAAACAACAAAATCAACCCATTCCTTAGATCATAAACACCACTAACAGTCCCATGCACTGCATGCTTCAAACGAAACCTTTGGCTTTAGTAAGTGAAACTGCCTGTCACCATCTTCCACTGCGACTGAGCATCCCATGCCCACCTCCTCAAAAAAGGTATGGTTTTAATAAATTACTCATGGTAGAACCAGTGGGAATGCTCCAAAGAAAAATTACTTAGAAGTATCATAATGCTCTACTTAGCAGCAACACTAGGGGGTACTAATGGGAAAAGTAAAGTAACCAGGGAATGAAAGTGGAAAGTGAAGGATCAAAATACACAAAAATTCACTGGCTTTCTTTGTTATATTAAATCCCAGGCTACAGCTACAAAAAATGCAAGACTGTGGGTTTTTTTCCATTATCTAAAACAGCAATTATTTTTCTACAAAATACAATTTTAATAAATCAAGGTCTGAACTGTATTTAAAGAAATGAGAAATCACGCAGCAATAATTGCTTGTGTGCGAGACTATCAACAAAGCTTGCTTAGTAAACAATGCTTATTTTATTGTGGAAAACTGTCTGAAGAGATGTAAGAATGGATCAGCATTAATATGCCAGAGAAACATTCTTCTGTGTGCAGAGTAAGAATGAAACAGAAGTTGTGCCTTTAATGCCCTGAGCTAACTACTAAAGGGCTGCTAAAATTGATCAAGGCATATATTTCAATGCTATTGTATGTAGTACAGTTTAAAAAAAAAAAAAAAAAAAAAAAAAAAAAAAAAAAAGGCTAAAAACCTGATTTTTGTAATTATTCCCCACTGTTTAAAAAGAAATGATCACATTAAAAACAAAAACTGATGCAAAAAACCTGTTAAACATTCGTGATGAGTTTAACAAGCTTAAGTTTTTCTCCCAGTAGCAATTCTACGAATTAAAAAAGACAATATATTTATGCCAAGTCCTCCATGTCTTTTCAATGAGACTGAAACAAATAAGAAATAAAGATATAAAATACTAAAAACTATTACTACTGACAGTGAAAGATTCTGTGCTTTTACCTTCCAAGTTGCTACTTAAGAAGACATGACTCCTGGAAGAAGCAACCAAGTTCTACATAATTTGACATAACCTTATTCCACAGTGAATTTTTAACTTAATCTCCTACTGCCAAGCTGTATTTAAACAAAGGAAATCTGCATTTTTACTGAAAGCACAGTCGGATGCAATGCATTCCTTTTAAAATGTAAAGCCTTCAAACAGTTTTATCCCATTATTTTGCTTAATACCAAGCAGGTTTACCCACAGTTCTCTAATCATGAATAGCCCAGTTTCTACAACACCTACTTATCTATTTAAACACTTTGCATACTGACTGTGGCTTGATGCTTTGGTGAAGAAGGGGAAGACTCATTTTCAGGAAAACTCGCCTTAGAAGCAGCTGATGATTCCTATAGAATTCAAATAGGCAACATAAGTTAATATATTTCTTACAATTCTTAAACATTTTTTAACCCTAAATATACCTTTTCTCTCTCTCTTTACACACATGCATTAGGAAAAGATGTATTTTTAAAGCATTCACTATATTCTCAGACAGGTATAATATAAACTGGCTTACTAAACACTGTTCTTGCAAGATTTACCGACAAGATTCAAACCGGGTTAATTAGTACATATTCACTTGAAAAAAATGTTAATACATACTGTATCAGCCTAATACAAAGCTTTCATCCTTATTAAGGGGCAGATTTTTTGGTATGACATCGCTACCAAATTATGAAGAACATTCCTAATACCAGCTTATTACAGGGCACCACATAATACCAAGATGTTAAAGAATATATCATGTCTCTGTGTGGTTAGTAAATACAAGATGAGTACAACAAACTGGTATACATTTAGAAAAACATATAGCAGCTCTATCAATTTTTTTAAGTCATTATCATTAATATCCTTATAAGCAAAGTCTGAAAATATATAGAGATTCAGGTTTTGTTTTAAATTAGACTTTAACTATAGATCAAAAGAAGAAAGTACAAAAATCTCTGAAAATCTTGAAAATCTGCCCATCTGGAAAAGAAAAGGGAATGTGCATTTCCTCTGAAGTAATGATTGCTTTGCACAATTACATCACTTCAAAATCTGGTAAAGAATTTCAAACAGAAGAAAAACATCCCTTGTTCTCAGTTACTGTTAACACATTTTTGCCCCCTCCCTCTTTTTAATTCCCTTGATAGCCCTCCCAAATTCAGTTTGCTTTTCCAGCATTACATAATGCTCTGCACACTCGTGCTTTAAAATTCACTTGTAAATCTATGTAGGGAAGTGGCACACTTAGTTCTTTTCATAGCATAATAACAAAGAACATTAGCACTTCTAAGAACAGCCTGAATACTTCATATTTTCAGATGCCCTTAGGAAGGAGAAAAAAAAAGTTCAAATTGAGAAAGTCAATGCTGTCCCTCCCAGGAAGGTATTTTTTCCTCTTCTTACCAAACTTTTTAGCTGATGGCTATATACAAATATGTGTTGCAGCCAAAAAAAAACCCAGTTAATAAGTACTTTTGGTATCAACAAATTTTCATCCACCATGGCAACCCATACCTTCATTCTGACACATTTCAAGCACTCTTTTGACTGGCCTGTTTTCATAGAATTGACTTGTGTTGTTTTTCCAGTATAAACAAAGAAGGAAAACAAAAAGAAAGCAGCTTCCCCAGGAGTCAGCTAAAAAGCTAAGTTGGGGTTGATGTGCCTATTCAGACAAATACCAGTTGCTTTCCTTTCTATTTTGTTCTGAATTTGAGATAGCTCTCATACACTAAGCAACTCCTGATTGAAAAATCCAGTATTTGTGGTCATCAACTATTCCCCTTCCACATATTAAGCTAAAGCAGAGTAAGATAACACAGCAGCTGCCAGTGGTAATAAAACAAGTGCATCAATGCACTGAATAAACTTTGTCTTTCCACAAATCATTAGTGTCTTGCTCTGCTGCACATTTTTAATTTTCTCAGAGCACTAACATTGTGCTTTATATTAACTATAGTCTCCTTACTATTATAACAATGCATGCTACCTCTGTGTTTTGAAGTTGTTAAAGGCACTTCAGGCTACTGACTTAGACTTCAAAGATGTGGCCCATACATAGTTCCATTTGGTTTCCTTTTGCCACTAGGTACTTGTACACTTTCATGTTTGCTTCACTACATTTAAGATCTTAGTTTTGAACATAAGGTCTTGAAGACCCACTTACTCAATGTTTTACCAGAGCTTCTTCATTCAGTGCATTGCTACATAAAGGTCACTAGAAAATATGATAAAATTTTATGCCAAAATATGAAAAGATAAGTCTTCCTTTAAAAGTGAGGCCAAAACTTTTAAGTTATCTCCATCAGAATTCTTCATACCTGCGAAGGATAACCTGTACATGAGGCTAGAAGTATCCAGTCAGCTTTGATTTATCTAGGCTGTCATACAAGATCCACAACAAACTTGATAAAGATAAATGAGAAACAGTAGGGAGGGGACAAAAGCAGTAGAGGAATCTCAGACTCACTCAAGCTAAACTCATTCATAGAGGTGCAAAGTCTCCAGCCAAGCATGGTCCACTGCCTCCTCAGTACCATGAAGGATATATTCTAAACCAATAGCTCAAAAGCTTAAGATCAAATCCAATAAATTCTATTCTGAGGAACTAAGTCAACTCCTGACAACCCACTCATATACTCCATTTCACCAAGGAAAGCCATTAAAACGTTCTGGAAACAACAAGCTGGGTACATAACACTAGGGGCACCAGATTCATTTTCATTACAACTACAGTGTTTTGTCCATTCAAGTCTGTCTTCAAAGTAAGTTATCAAATAGTCCTCGTTTTCAATGTTATACACAATGATACAACAGAATTTCAGAAATTCATGCATACTCATTCCTGTTACATTAAATACCTTACACAACATAAACAGTTGGCACTCCAGCATGCTTTTTAACTTGCCCCTACCTTATCGTTGGTGTCCAAAACAATTGTGCTGTGCCTCCACTTAGTTAAAACTATTGGTTCTTGTAGCCTCCTGTCCAGACTTCTACTCTTTATTATATCTCTCTGCTGCTGGGGTGAAGCATTATACTAAAGAAAAGAAAAATCAAACTATAAGTAGAATCTAATTCATGCAAATAAGCCTTGGAAATACCATTCATACACCTTAACAGTGTCAATAGATGCTTAAAAGGCAAATATCTTTAGTGTTTCATTACGCTGTTTCAATATGCACAAGACCAGTAAAATACTCCCCAGGTAAATGGATCTTGCATTCATGAGAATGGAATTTGGTAGTTCACGAAGACAGAAATGTATTAGTTGTCACTGCAAAAATTAACCTCCGAGACTGCACTGACTCCGCTTTGAGTTCAGAACATTTACACTCCCGTGACAACAGCTACTTTAAAATTGAGAGATTTAAGCAACTCTCAGTTTGTTCCCTTGTTAAAATCAAAAGCTGAGCCATCATTCACATTGCAAGGTATCTAGTACTAGTTTACCTTCTTGTTATCCACTCTGCAGATGCTGCTACAACTCAAACTGTGGCAGCAAGCTAAGCAATATGCAGCAAAATGGCCCACCTGTATTACAACTAAAATCTCAACAACTGAAATCATGTCTAAATTGCAGAAGGTTACCAAAAACAATTTCCTTGCAGCAGTGCTAAAACACTTAAGTGGGCAATCCAAATACATTTCTTAGTATGAAACAGAACTGTTTATTACAGAAATATATACATACTTCAGTGACACTGGCAAATGTTATTTATGGAAATCCTCCATGCATTTTTCATTTGAGTAACTCGAGAAATTTAACTGTCAAAGATATATAGTGAATTTCAGTCTATGTTAAGAGTTAGGATATGAGTACAAGCCTATATACAGGTGATTTGTATTTAAAAGGTGCTTTTGATTCCATCACAAGTTAGCAGGAGTTAACTTAGCCAATAGACAACCTCATCTCAAAAGAGAGAGATCTGTAAAGTAATACAAAAATCTACTTTTACAAAACAGATTTAACAAGAAAGCAAAGCAACAGTATATGGAGCTCATTAAAAAAGCACTGATAACAATTCAGGAACACTGAGCTATATGCATCTTAGCAGCTTAAATAATTTGCATTGGTGATACAAACAGTGCTAGTAAACTGTCAAGTATTTCAAGGGAACATTTGACATTTTTGCCCCATTTTCCCACAACAGAGGTGTCAAGTAAACATTTTTGTACTCATTTATGGTTTTGTTTGGGTTTTTTTTTTTGTTTTATTCATTACAAAATAACAGAATACACTAAGGGCAAGGGGGGGGAGAAGAAAAAGCTGATTTAATTCTAGGCTCAAGACAAGCCTCCACTTTTAAAATAAATGGATTGATCTCTGATCTCCTAAGACAGCCCTAGTCAGGTACAGATACTGTTTCAGACTCTACATTATCTAACTGAATTATCCAACTTCCAGACCAGGTAGAGGCCACAGACCAGAGAGAAGTATCCAGAGCTACAGCCTTGTCAGGTCAGATAATACTACCCTTGCTACTGTCTGGTCTGCTCCATCCAATCTCCTTAGCTCAAAAAGCCTTGCAGAACAGTTTCAGGTCAGATTCACTTTTTGGCACACTATAGGACTCCTGCCTGCAGAGCTGTTGCCTCACAGGCATTTACAGTTTTATTTCCCACTGCTTGACAGCAATGACAAGGAACTAGGCTAGGCTCTCCTTCCCCTGCAAAAAAAGTTTTATTTTTTACATAACTCTAAACATGTTGCTGCAATCTTGAAGACAGACATTAGGCAAGGGCCTTGCACTACAATAGAACTGACTCATTTGAGACTTCTCATTGCCTAGTAGGGCCATCTCTGCTATACCATGTGCCTTAACAGCATCTTATTAGGGTGCAATGTTATTTTCTTAGTTCTAAAGCTTTTGGTAATGTAGCACACAACTCCAAACATACACAATACTGCTCCTTGAAAATCCTGCAGAAACTCAAATTTGTCCCACTACATTAACCCCTCCAGTATGTCACCTCAGTTTGTTCCCCATTTCATTGGGCACATCTCCCACCAGGAAGGGAGGGCATCAGCAAGTTTTTCATACTCTGCATGCACCAAATAACACAGACTTGTTGTTATAACAGCTCTTGGCACAGGGTAAGCACACCAGTGGTGTAAATTTAGGTCACAAAGTGTTATTTTCATTGCTGAATTTGTTCAATGCCTTCAGGAGCCACTTAAAAGCTTTCTTTGCCTCAGTACAAAATTTTCCAACCCTCTCAACTGTTTGAGTGATTTATATTTAATTTTAACCTGATACATGGCATGGCTCAAGGCTCTATCCTAGCCTAATTGTGACTGAAATAAATGTAACACCTCTAAGCTATTTGTAGCAGTTGCCCCCGTTCTTATGGAGATGACACAGATCTGTCAGCTTTAAGAAGCAGAAAAAAAGAATCATCTTGGTTTACATTAACACCCTCAGCCAGATGAAAGGAACTGGGTGGGTAAAGACAGAAAAGACCTGCAATCAATAGACAGTGAAAGTTAGTAAAGACCTCAAGTTCAGCATTTTACTCTACCTTCTGTTAATGAGAGACCCATACAGCAGCATTTTAAAATATCCTGATTATCTTAGTATCCGTTAGCACTATATACTCTGTTATTTCCAGTTGTCCCAACAGACTGTCTGAAATTGAAGAAAAACCACTCTGAAGTGCTACTTGTGTCACTGGCCTTGAACAGATTTAAGCCTCCATGTTACACCTTTTGCTTTTCTTATAAACTAAATCAACAGCATGTTTTTCTTAAACCCACATAAATAAAATAGAATATTTTTTGTCTTTTTGAGGACTTCATCCCTACCACTTCCCTTTTTTTCCTTCAGGGAAAGAAGATTTCTCATTCTCTGCCACAGGATGCCTGGGTTTCAGCAGCTAAAGGCATCAGCTGTGCTGAAAGGAACGGAACTTGTACAAAATGAGCAGACCACTGGGACAAGCAGCACGATCTCATATAGAAAAGTTACTGAAGACACCTCTGGACAACCCACTACACTCCCTTTGCTGCCTTGGAACATCCACTGCTTCACCTTCTAGCACCCAGGATCACTGAAACTGTCGCTCTTTAAAAAAGAGTCCAAGTCAGCACTGAATGCCACAGACCTTGCTGCATGCCCAAGAAAAAGCTGGGGGCACTTTCCCCTGCCCTCCTTCTTACTTGAGAGGAGGGGATGGGAACCACCAAACACCAGGACCAGACTAGGCCTCTTGAATACAAATATACACATTAAATAGAGAGAAAAAAAAAAAAACTAACTGCCTTTTCTTCCTTATCTCAGGTTGATCATATCACTTGCACTTTTGTCCTTAAAAACCATCTAGGTTCTTATGTCAGCTGAGACTGCTTCAACTTTCATCACACAATCCCAGATTTTATGAAAGAATGTGAAGATGATTCTCTGTTGCTAAAGATACTGTTCAGTGCATTTACTTAGGGTAGATACTAATGCCAACACACATGGTATGTCACCTCAAATCAAGTACCACAGCTCAGAACAGGACACATTTACTGTAAGACAACCAGGCCCTATTTACACATTCTCATTTTTACTTTTCTTTCACCATTTGATGGCATGGTACCTTCCTGACATTCCCTACATAGTGTTTTATCGGAATTTTTCAGATAGCATGCTCTGTTTAACAGCATTCAGGTCTCCAGTAGGAAAAAGCATTCATTTGAACTTAAAATTAAAGTCCCTGAGCCCATACTCAACATTCACAGCACACAAAGTGAATTAACAGACTACTGGTCTATTAAAACTGCCAAAAATGAAGCTTCTCTATCTAGCACTTCCTCTGTGAATACAGCAAGGGGAGCTAGTGCTGCAGGAACTTGTGAGAAGAAAAAGCTTAACTGTAATATCACAGTCTGTAAATATTAACACCAAAATTATTCGTTCACTCAAGATGCTTAAATACACACATATTCTTTCCAAGTCTACTCTTGGAGCAGAGCTCAGTCAAAGGATGGCCAAGCATCACGCTGTTATGCTGAGTATCAGCCCAGGAACACATTTTGAAAATCTGAGAGACCATTATGCCAGTTTTAATTAGGTTATCCTCTCTGCTTCCCCCTTAATTATTAATTTATTATATAGATTTCCTCATTTTTGTCATTTTGATACATTACCTTTTCTTAAACTCCAGAATTCTCATTCCTGAAATCAACTTAACTTCCCCTCCCCTCCATAATACTGATTTTCTATTTGCTTAATTATAAAACAAATTAGAAAACTGTTTCTTAAATAGGACTGTAGCCTTTCTCAACATGATCAGGGAATAAGCAATAAGCATATTTTATCATTGCAATCTATGTAAGAATGAACTTTTATTTGCTAGTTTATTTATTTTTATTTTAGGAATTGTCAACAACTGACAACTGAATGCAGCAGAATGCATAGGCAAAATCTGTCTTTTTTAAGATGCAGTACAAACTATGGTTAACAATCTTTGTAAATTTTAAAGAACAATTCTTCTCTTCCATCTCAAGAAGATGGGTCACACTCATCATAAACCTTGATAGACTTCTCCACAGTTGTCAAAGATACTTCATTTGAGATGTCATTTTTAGCCAGAGGCATACAAATACTCCTAGATGTTATCAAAATGTACATGATTGGATGACTTTCTATGAGACTGTCTAAAGTAATTTGGTTTTTAACTGTCTCCCCAACACACTCCCTCAATTATGTAACACAAGCACAAGAACACTGGAAGTGTTATCCTTGAGCATGTTCACATTTACAGTTAATGCCATAACAGTAAAGATTTTTGATGTTATTTTATTAGCTCAGCTAATATGCTATTTCTAGTAATCTGTTGTCAATGTTTAGTTCTAATAAAGCCCAGATTAAAAAGGACCATCTAACAAAAGGATTATCTTCTTTTTTTTCCTTTAACAGCATTACATGAGCATGCCATTCCATCACTTTATTACACAGCAAATTTTGGAAGAGTTTTCAATACAGATTATTTTCCCTCAAAGCAGTTCTGCAGTCTGTGTTCTCCTTCCAATTCATTTTTTCTGAAGCACATTCGGAATCAGCTTTGGTAAGATTCTGAGAGACTAATCTTCAATCAAGCTTCAGCTACTCACTAGTGTAACATCTCTGCTGTATGTTCTTCAGATATATAGTTATATAAACTAGCTAAAGCTTTTGCTGAAATATTAAATCTGTTTCAGAACATTTGAAGTCAAAAGCTAAGGACTTCTTGAAACACATACGCTCTTGGGCCGTGAATCCAAGAGTCAATTGCTCATTTACTTCTCTTAAACTTGTATTTGCTGCCACCCAAGATTCAGCAGTTTCAAGAAGGAATTCAGGAGTACATTCTGCCCAAATGGCTCATGAAAAATTATTTTCAAAGATGCTTTTCATATAAACAAGAAGCAAAGCACATCAGATCACAAGCACCAAAACAGAGGCCATTCTTTTTCATGTCACTCACCTTCGGTAACTCCCATTCTGACCGGGAACCATCAGCACTGTAGTAGTATGGTCTACCTTGTTCATCTGCGTGTTTTATCCACTGTAGAAAGAAATGTGATGATAGGAAAGATATTCAGAGTGACAGTCATAACATAGTAAATCTTTGATACTTGGGATTTAAAGTTAATTTTTAATGACGTGCCATCCACTTCAGCAGCATCTAGTGCACATCCTCCATTAACTAACCAAGGTTCCTTAGCAAGGAATGCAACAGTTTTCAGCTTCCTGAATTGGGTTCACTAGTATTTTTTCCTTCTGTAACTCCTCAGAAAAAAAGAGTCCTGCAATATCACACAAGAGACTGTGATAAACAGATGTTTTTGAGGATGGTGTATCTCATTCTTATCAACATTAAGATGTCAATTTAAGGAGGCACAATCTTCGCACCATAGCTACGTAAGGATTTTATACATAAAATTACAGAATTACAGGAAGCTCAACCAGCAACTGCTGGTACTTTAAGAGGTAATTGCAATTCTTGACAAAACATCAACAGGAACACAAGACAAAGTTCCTAAATAAATCATGAAGATAATATAATTTCTGTAACTTCTATATGCCATCTCACAATCAAAGAGGTAAACCTATGACAACTGTGACTAGTTATGCAGAAAGAATTAAAACCAGCAAAGTTCTACAAGATCATTGCATAAAAAATATGCACAGAAACATCACAGCAAGACTCTTGGCTCAAGCAGGTTTCACAAGATTGCCTTCAAATAAACTGTGACAGGAAACACTGTTTTACATTAAGCCCAGTGCAATTTAAAAATGTATTAGTATTTGCCAAAACATAGGTATGTGCTCTACAGATATTTAGCAGAAACAGATTAAGCAGGATACAATTCTAGAACCGATGTAAAACTCAATCATTTGAAAATTTATTTCAAAAAAACATTTCCATATATCAACTGGAAAAGAGGTGGCACTATAATACAGTAAACAAATTACTGTTTCAATTAATACATTCTTAAGTTAAAGAAACTAAATGCAACTTCAGTGAACAATCAGAAAAATGAACTGCTTTACAAATATAAGCACATACTGTCATTAATCCTAAGTGGGAGAAACTTTTATGACATACCCAGAATCACAGCAAATTGTCACTAGCAGTTAGATACTTAGTATAGAACACAAATCTGCTGATATAGCTGTGGTGTAAGAAGTCTGTCTATATCTGAAAGGAATACTAAAAATCTCTAACAAAGTAAAGGATTAAACCAATAGAGCAGCATTTTTTTAGTTTGAAACCATCCTATCTGGAAGGCCTACGTAGACTAGAACACCACTTAATGGATAGTAAGAAAAACATTATCTTGGTATGAAGTTCACTCCTGACACGTAACCAAGAGAATGGGGGGAGGGCAGAATTGAAAAAAATTATACATTATAGATTAATTTAATACAATTGGATATGCAACTGGAAATAAGAAAACTTTTTTCTGAATAGTAAAGAATATACAAAGAATTAAAAAGTCAGTTCAGTTGCTGAAGTTTTGTGCATATTTTAAAAAAAGGGAGATACTGCTGAGGAATGCTTTTCACTTCTAGAAATGAAATCTACATTTCCAACAGTGAAATAGTGGAAAAGATTTAGAGTGTGATGAGAAGAAGGAAAAAGTACCTTTTCATTAGTATAGTCATTGGTATATAAGGTTTGACCATGTTCATCCAACTCTTCTGACCAACCCTTTGGAGGAGAACCATACTGACTATCTGACTGGCTGTAACAAGAACTGTGGTCGTTTTCTTCTGATGAAAGATGCTACAAGTAGTCAGAAACATACAAGGCAGTTTTGAGAATGAAAGCGCTTTAGAATCTGAAAGATCAAAGATTATTTGACTAGAAAGAGAGTATTAATAAATTGCAGGGAGTTCACATTTTTATATGTTACATCAGAGAATAAGAGAAGCATTTTTATAGTACAGAAATATTTTATAATTGCTAGGCAATTTAAAATATTTTCAGAACAACTGGTTTGTATTGATACAATGTTTTTAATTCTACCATACCAGGCTTCAGCTACTCAAACTTAAAACTCCAATGGTTTTGCCAATCCAAGTTTTATTCCCACAGATTTACATTACTGAATGATGAAGAGAGTTAGCTTTAGTAATCTGAATCACCCCTAAAAACCCAGGAGACCTGCTACATTGGTTTTCTGTCAACATCCCAGCTTCCATAAGTAAATCCTTTCTTCCCATATCTGGAAAGACAATAATCGTTAAGAACAACTTGAATCTCCAGTTCCAGCACTTTACAGTACTTGAGCAATGCATCCTAAAAATTAGGTATTTTCGCTCTCCTCCTTCCAACTCCAACGTGCATGAAAAAGAGCAATTCCAAAGCAAAGCTTTCTATCAACTGCAGGCACAGCTGGCTGAGGTCTAAGATTATAATTGGCATCTACCTTAAGAAAATAATGTAACAAGTTTGATGTGCAAAGTAGAAAAAGACTATTCCATGCACACAAACAATGAATGTTCCCTAGTACACCTTGCTCACCTCTATTCATCTTCTATGATTTCCTCGATAACGTATTGTTGTTATAATTCAAGGTATCCTTTCTGTGCATTAAAAAAAAAAAAAACCTCTCCCAAAAACTCCCTCTCCCTGCATTCATCTCTCACAACAGTATCTCTGCACTAGTCCACTGAGCATTTAGTGCAGCTTTCCTTTCACACTGTCTTGGATCCTCAGCTAGTAGGAGGCCTTACACTTAAGAGGGAACATACCCTCCTATTCAGAAACGGGTAGATACTGACTGTGGTTCAGTAACACAAGTACAAGGGTTTTGAGGAAAACTAAAAAGCAAAAGAAAGGCAGAATTTCAGTTTTAAACTAGAAAAAAAAATATCCTGAAAAGCTTAAATCTTACTGATAAAATATCCAGCTATCAGAAACTCATGTGTTTTGTAAAACTCAGTTTTTAGATACATGTTTAGTGACATTTCCAAATTATTACATTGGACATTATTACATTATTACATGGGGTTTTGGTGTTGCCTTTCTCAGTACCTTATCACTTGTGCAACACAAACCCCCTACATTGACACAAGCCATCTCACCAAGCATAGCAAAACCCATGGGTAATTTTTGGGATCATCAATAAAGTAATATGACAACTGTAACTAGCCTCTACAACCTACTGAATATAAGCATCTAAATTCAGGATTAAACAATACTACCTTTCTTGCATGTGGGATAACATGAACACCTGAAGCGTCAATTTCTAGCCACCGGATTAAACCAACCAACCAAACAAAAAAACAAATAAGTCCCATTTTTACACCTAAAGAATTAAGACTGGGGAGTCGATAAAAGTGCTGTCAGTCTCATTTGAACTACTGTTTTATAAGATAGCTATATTGTATACACATATTTAAGTTTACAGTATGTTTTAATGGTTAAATATTAAGTGCATTGACATTTGTTCAATTAAAGCAGTAGACTTTGGACATTTTTATTATTACTACTAAGATGAATTATGACTGAATAAACATCATGCATTTGTATTTGCCTGTTCCAAGCAACTCCTGACACTGAGGAAGCACTGTACACATGTAGAACTAAACCAGAAAACTTTAAAATTATCCCAGAAAAGCCACTGTTTTTCAGTAAGAACTGTTAATCTATTTATCTGTTAATCACAAATCTCTTTCCTAATCACAAAGTTCTAAGACCATCTGTAAGTTATTTCATGTTCTAATATACTAGACATATATTAGAATATATTCACAGTTCTCATTTTTATATCACCTTGCTATTTTGCTACTTAATACAATACAAGCTCCAAGGACACATCAGTAGAGCTACAACTAGCATTTAACCTTCCTGCATACGCTCTTTTAGTACTAAATCTAAAGAGAATGAGCACAACAAACTAGTGTGTAAAAGCCAAATTAAATTCATTACAATTAATTAAATCTGGTTTTATTAATTATCAAGACATATCTGCTCTAAGTCTCAAGCCTCAGATCTCAACCTTTTTTGCTTTAAGTACTCAGAGGACAAACAAAATGGTGAACATGAGCAGTGGAATGTAAAGTATACTCCCAACTGCAGAACACAAAAGAAAGAAAAAAAAAAGCAGCCTCAAAATCAACACATAACTGCTGGAAAGTAGATTGACATGACCTTGCAATCTATGTCTCCCTGGACTCAAACTTTGATACCACAGTCAGAGAGGACTCAAATTACTTAAGGAACTTGGGCTACTGAAAACAAACTTGTGTCTAGTTAAAAATTGGTCAAAACATGCATCATCCATTGGTTTTACAAAGACTGAATACTTGATGGATATAACTGTCTGAAGGCCTATCTGTGATACCTGGAGCATCACAAATAAACAGAAGCAGCAAGTTGAAATTATTTACGGGCAGTAAAAAATTAAGAATCAAGCTTTCTGAACATGCAACCATGTACTGTATTCGTGGTACAGAGGTATGAGTAAGAGTCATTAGCAGATGGGGAGAGAGAAAAAACTGGAAATCCTTCCATGAAAAGAAGGAAGAACAATAACAATGACAACAGAAAACCAGCGCTTGCTACAAAGGCCAAGTTGCTACTCAAAAAACCAATCACCTGATTCAGACTAAACCTGGAATCTTATCTAGCAAAAAGGACAGCCAGTGAGAAATTAACAGGCCATCGTCAAAGATACCAAAGTGACAGCCACAAATACTTCATCAGTTTATCTGTTTCTGACAAGTATTACCTACCACCCTGTGGCAAGAAAATTTGTTTGAATGCTTCCAGATGTCAGGGTCCTTTTTCCTTTTCTCTCCTGTTTCTGGCACTAAAGTCCCAGAGACCAACTTCTACAAGAGGACTTCCAACAATCTAAACTTCCGAACAGCCCACAATTAAATTTTAAAGCTCAACAACGCAATGGTGCTGTGGAGCTCCATTAAGTCCAATTTTGACTCCAGAACTATGGAGCTCTCTACATCCACCTTAATTCCTGTCTACAAAAGTACTTTCCTCTGAAAGAATCATATTTAAATGTACTGCCACTGTATTAACCAAGCAGTAGCAAACACCTGCATATCCCAGTCTTTGTTCTATTGTGTATTTAACTGATATAGATAAAAACAAGTAATTCCCCTTCCCTTTTTCAATGCATCCCTATAAATCCTACTTATAGAAGCACTGTCACACTCCACCTCCCTTCTCCACCTTCTTCTCCAAAAATGTGCTGACTACACTGAGAAAAAGAACACACTCTACATCAGAGAAAATTTGATAGTAGTCTTATGCTACTAGCATTTAGGGAACTATTAGTTTCAAAATATATTTGTTTTCCTTTACTTTGAAAAAAAGCTGCAGGATCTGCTGTGGAACCATAAGGCATTTATTTTTACAGCTTACTACTCTTGTATCCAGTTCATATACACATTCTTGTACACGAAAGCAACTGAAAAGGACAAATTAAGACACTCCTTGACACCTTCAAGCTTAGCAATAACAAAACAGCATTTATATGCATTACAATCCCATTGCTTGTGATCTCAGAAAGAACTACCTCATGATCTGCATGGCTGTGGGAATCCCCTTTATTAATGCTTGCATCTCGGGCCCACCGCGGTGGTTTCCAGGTTCGTTCCTGTGATCCTCTGTTGTAGTAATAACAGCGTCCTGTCGTGTCTTTATGGGTTTCCCATTCCCCATTTATTTGGACCGGAGCACTTGTAGGTAGTGGTGGAAGGGCAGACTGAGATATTTTCAGTTCTTGTAAATTAGCATAAACTGGTGAATCAGGCCTCCCTTGACTTGGTGGAGTAGTTGGCTATTGAGAGAAGAAATGTATTGTTAAAGAGCAAATGAATTTTAGAATGCTCTCTTACAAATCAGGAGATACAGTAGTAAAACAAACCAACAAACTCCCTTTTCTGTTGTTAAGTACAAAAGCACAAAGGACAGCCACAAAATGCTGAGGCATGGAAACATTAGGTTGTTACCTGTAAGGTAAATATCACAAGCTATATTTATTTAATACTGAAACAATTTTTCAGCATTTCTCCAGATGACAGGTGACAATTATGTATTACAGTGGATTTGATATACACTGGAATATTCATCAAAATAATTATATGCTTGCCATGTTGAAAAACTTCAGCTTTAAAATTCAGGGATTGCTCAGTAATGTGGTATTGTTCAAGACAAAAGGTGGCATTTCTGAGATGTCACTTTTTATGCAAAGATGGTTTCACAACCTTTCCCCCTCACTGCTAATAGAGATGATTGTGAATGTACAGCAGCACTTTTATCTTCTCAGCAAGATCTAAACAAGACAGTTCTGTTGGAAAGATGAGAACAATGTTGTGACTAAGAAACACTGGAAAACACCTGGATGCTTTATCTGTATGCCTTTCCAAACAGATGCTTATGCAAAAATATTTTAGGCAATAGTAAGTGTTCTGATTACCACTCTCTTGTTATAGACATTAAATAGATATTCTTATTTACCTAATTTTATTCATATACATGCACACAAGTAGAACAACAAATATCTGCAAGAAAACAAAACACTAATGACAATTTCTCATTAAAAAATAGTTTGCTAACATACAGGCCAGCAGAAAGTATGGTTAAAAGTCCAGGGCACATATTGAAACATTGGTATTTTCCAATAAGTCTCTAAAGTGTTTAGGAGAGGAACAGACTTTCAGATGTTCAATTTTTTAAAGTATAATATATGTATACAGGGACAATTAAAGAGCACATGCTTTCAGAAGAACTGTGATTACGAGATTGTTATTAGATCAAACTAAAGAGTTTCTTGGTAATGCACAGTCATTTCTCTCTTTTAGGGCACATTATTTAGGCACTCTTACAGAAGGAACCTCATCTAAATTATATTATACCTTCTCTCTGCCTGGTTTTAATTCAGAAGCTTTGCTGGAGGCAAGTCCATGTGCCTCTAGTAGCATTCTTTCACAGGAAAAAAGAACATAGTGCATTACATAAAAGAGCTTTTATAATGTACTTTTAAACATTAAAATCATATGCTGCTAATCTAGGCCACATCTCATCATAAATTATCAGGGTTTGCTCAGGCAAGACAGTATATTGTACCACACAATCAGATATAAACTGATTGCACCATAGCTAGAACCAAATATGGGCAATATCCACAACCAAAAGGGGAAACAGCTAGAGAGGAACTTAATGAGATTAAAACGGGCATGGACTTGCTTTGTGCACCCTTAAAAGAGAGAACACAGCTTACTAGATATAGCAAGTACAGTATGTCTAAGGCAAACCACAAGGGGGAGGGATGAAATTGCAGCACTGGCAAAATCAGAGAGCCAAGACCAACTAGTATCCTTCTCTACCTAAACCAAACTAGAGAAAAAAAAAATCTCTTACAAAACCTGATGAACAGTCAAAGACTGTTTTTCTACTATCCAAGTCTCCCTTCTCCCCATTTTTTTTTATTTTTTTTTTTGAGGGGTATAGAATGGCTGCTTTTGGTAAAATTGACCTTGAGAGCACTAACAGCATAAAGAACATGACTATGAATGAAACACCACCCCACTGTCTTCAGGGATAAATCTCTGTTTCTCAGGATGCTGGGACAGTAATCTCAACCAACTTTCAGAGGCTGCTCAAAGCCTCTCTGAGATCTTTGTTCAAGTGTGCTCATAAATTATCAGGGTTTGCTCAGGCAAGACAGTATATTGTACCACACAATCAGATATAAACTGATTGCACCATAGCTAGAACCAAATATGGGCAATATCCACAACCAAAAGGGGAAACAGCTAGAGAGGAACTTAATGAGATTAAAACGGGCATGGACTTGCTTTGTGCACCCTTAAAAGAGAGAACACAGCTTACTAGATATAGCAAGTACAGTATGTCTAAGGCAAACCACAAGGGGGAGGGATGAAATTGCAGCACTGGCAAAATCAGAGAGCCAAGACCAACTAGTATCCTTCTCTACCTAAACCAAACTAGAGAAAAAAAAAATCTCTTACAAAACCTGATGAACAGTCAAAGACTGTTTTTCTACTATCCAAGTCTCCCTTCTCCCCATTTTTTTTTATTTTTTTTTTTGAGGGGTATAGAATGGCTGCTTTTGGTAAAATTGACCTTGAGAGCACTAACAGCATAAAGAACATGACTATGAATGAAACACCACCCCACTGTCTTCAGGGATAAATCTCTGTTTCTCAGGATGCTGGGACAGTAATCTCAACCAACTTTCAGAGGCTGCTCAAAGCCTCTCTGAGATCTTTGTTCAAGTGTGCTGTTTCTGTATTTGCCTCCCCATCAGCTTGCAGAGCTGCATTTCTCACATAAACCATCCTGCCATTAAACCACCAGGCTCATCATTTGAAGCAACAACATACACCTGCACTGGGGAACACAGAAACCTTCAGGTTCTTCCTCTATTTCAAGGAAGTGGCAAAAGCAGCACCAACAAGCCCCCTGGCTGCTGCAGCAGGAGGCCGGTGGCTTGCACAGCACTTGCATGCCTCCTCCTAAAATTACTCTTTCACTCATGACAATAGGAAAATAAGGAGGCTTTGCTGTCTGGCCTGCATTTGCCAGTTACTTTTTTGTTTTAAGACAATAAAGTGCCATTATTAGAAGAACAGTTCTATGTAATAATAAAGTTGTTTTCCAAAGAGCCTATGACACAGAATGCTTTTAGCATTCTTTTTAGAACATTTTCTCAAGCAACACACAGGAACATGGCTCAGAAGTTTCATTCTGAGGTTTCAGCAGTATAACCAGAACAACTCCAGAGGAAACTGTGGGGCATGTACTGTGCTAAGCCAGGACTGGAAGCTTACAGCCAAGGTACTGCCACATAGCTCAGGCAGTACACTAATTTAAGTTTAAAACAGTAATATGATATGAAAGCATAATGAGGGATTTTCTTCTGAATACTTAGTACTTCCAAACTCAATATACCAATTTCTGGTTTTCAAAGCAAAGCCGGAATTTCCATCCTGAGCAACAAACAAGACAGGTTACTGCCCTGCCAATAAAGCCTTTAAGTGCTTTGATTCCCTGTTGCTCTCTTCTGGTAGTTTTTTTTGGGGGGGGAAGAACTGCGAAATTTTTGAAAGGCACCTGTAAGTTACTGCTTTCAGCAAAGCATAAAAAAAATGCAAAGCCATCAATCTAACAACAACACACAGCTTGTTCATAAGTACTTCTTTGAGGAATACAACTTTCTTATCTGGAGCTATTTTAAATAACCATACAGCATACAGTAATACTTCCTCATACCTCTAGCCACGCAATGAGCTACGTTGTTGTGTCTACAATAATGCTCGGCTAAATAGCACCCAGCCTTATTAAGGCAAACTTTGTGAAGAATTTCTCATTTATTGAAGAGAAAAGCAGCTTTTGGAAAGCTTAAAGTTTCCTGAAATAACTTTAGTGTACTTTCATGTGGATCAATGTTGGCAGGAAGGCAAATCCTCTCCCCTCACATGTGGTAAGGAGAGTCCTGCAGAGAGCTCCCACTGGATGTCCCTGCATAGCTCTGGGGCCCTGCACCATCCTGCCTTTTCATTTCACATTACTGTTTAAAATTCAAGACTATGTTCTGCAAAAGCCTTCAACTGTTTCAAGATAAAAACCATAATAATTTAACTGTATTCCTTTCATCTACCAAACCTATTACTCATTAGCAGTATATAAATTCAAATAAAGCATTACCTATATCAAAATAGTTTCTGAGAACTTCCATGACTCTTTCCAAAACCAGAGACACACAGTCAAGGGAAGCATAAATATAACACCAAGCAGCTCTGTATGCACATAAGGACTTTCTGCTAGAACTTCACTCCTCAAGCTTCATTTTTGCACTGTCAAGCTCTGAATACATAAACATGGAACTAAATCTATCCAAAGAGCCTCCTTGTCTTCTCACTATCAGAATCACAAGAACACATCCTTCAACATGCCCATGCATGCACACACAAAATGCCTTACACTCAAAACATTTCAACATCCATTTGCTATTTGATACTAATTTCAGATTTTTTCATGTTGCTTTCTCCGGCTAAGAACAATAAATAACTCTTGCTAGAAAAGTGATTTTAAAAAATTAGAAAGCAGAAATACTTGTATGATGCTACAACTTGAACAAAAATTGTAAGTCCGATTAAAAACTATGACAACTTCAGGAACACAGACCTCTCCCTGAGCTCAGGAATGTTCTGTACTTGAACACTTTAGAAACATGCCATATTTACGTTCAGTACCATAGAAAAATCTGGTAGTGGTAAATCCTTGCAAAATGATAAGGAAGAGAGTTTCATGCAGGCAAGACAAAGTTTCCACGATCAACACACGGCATTCTTCAAGTAGGGACTGTACACACAGGTTTTTCAGAACATGGCTTCTATTTTGGCATAGTAGGAAGCAGATACGTGCCTTTAAATAAAACAACCTGTTAATCATTCATGAATGAACAGTCAACATTTTCAAGAAAGGCTGCAGATACACTATCAGGCCTCTGAACACTTGAACTCAATGCAATGAAAAGCAAACTTAGTATACTTCACAAGGTACTTTTCATTACCAAAATTCGTATCTCAGAGGATACCTTAAATTTTAATATTACCTTATGCAAATGTCTTTTTCCAGATGACAGTATTTGTTTAGGCATTAGCAATTAAAGCAAATGTTAAAAAAAAAAAAGCTCACTGCACTCCAACAAACTAAGACTGCAGTTCTGGGAGAAACAAGGACTACAAATTTCTTCCCTACTCATCACCTAAAAATGCTTTTGATTTTCTGTAATAAGAACATACTACACATTGAGGATGCCAGCAATCAAAAGACAGTTTCCTTCAAACTGGCAATTACATTTTTCCTTTTACAGCAGTTAATGCAAAAAACTTCCCGAGCTTAACAGCTGCTTAAAGAACAACTGCAGTGTTAGCCTGCAAAACATGGACCTACCACACATAGTTCTCCCTCCTTTACTACTAAATGGCTTTAGTTGTTGTGCCTCTGTTTGTAGCTTTTCTTAGAGTTATGAACTCGAAATTAAAGGCTTCCATTTCAGTAGCAGTATTTGGATTGCTGAAACTAGCTGCTAAAAATAAAATAAATACAAAGGCAACATTTCTCATTAAGTTCCAAGCAACAGATTGTCCATACTCATGAAAGAACAGCATCACGCTGAAGGAAAATGAGGCAATGTGGCTCTTTGCAGCAGCACCGGAAGAAAGGAGAACAAGCACATCGCACAGCACCCCAAGACAGGGAACGAAGGATCCCAGTTCCCTCAACAACCAAGCCTCTTGCCAAGGAATTGCCAGTGTGCTTTTAGGAAGGCCTGGGACTTCAATGTCAGGTTTATTCAACAGGAATGATAAAAAAGAAATCTCAGAAACACTACAGTTTCAGTTTCATGAAGAGACAGCGTTAACTGGAATACTTAGCTCATCTCCTTCCTCTTTCTGCTCTTGGCTGATGCTCTACAACCATGTGCTGGTTGTACAACAACCCTACTTCTTCCTAACATATTCAGGGACATTTCAAACTTACTGTAACACCTAACATCCACAAGGGAAGTTTTTCAGCAAGTTCTACCTCAGAGGTGAAGGCACCAAACTACTTTAACAAGCCAAGCTGAAATGCTAACCCAACTTTTTTATGCACTAACCTTCCCCAACCCTTAACTGAATAATTCACTCTAAGTTAAGGAACACAAAAAGGTGACAGTATTAGAAAACTGTTCTTAGCTGACTATAAATTTCAGACAACCTATAGTAGCACAAATATTCAACTGCATTGAAGTTTTCATATTCAGCTGATGTGCCACTATAAGTGGTAAGAAAAAACAACTGCAAAGCAATGTAGAATTAAAATAATACCATACAAATAATTAAAATATATTTGCCCGATACAGGCCATTAAACAGTTAAATGTTTAAAACATGCCATTTAAAAATTAAGCAAACGCTTTAAAGAAAGTATTTTTTAAATGGCTGCCAGAAACTTTCCATCAGATTGAAAACAGTAAAATTAAGCATCTGATTTACTTTTGTTAGTATTTTCTTTGCATTTCACTTGCATTTAGTTACAGGCTGAGCAATTACTTTCTCCTATTTCTGGATATATTTACATACTATTCATTGTAATATAAATACATCTATTAATATTTTGGTTTATGGAACCAGATTATGGAACAAAGAGTCTTAGTACACAGGACATAATGTTCTACCAGAATGGGCTTGTGTCATTTGAGCCATTTGAATTCCCTTCTGCTTAGGCTCTCCCATAACATTAAAAAAAACCTCCCAAGTTGCCAAAAATATAAATCTTAATCTGATTATATTATAAGCACTCACCCATTAAAACAAATAAAAATCTAGATGTGCATCAAAAGGCCTCTAAAACTAAACATATTCCCCATTCTCAGTAGCTCAAAAGAAGCTACTTACATTATTTTCATACTTGTCAAGACAATGATTCAGTAAATTGTACTACAAAAATCCTGCAGCAGGGAAAGCCAAGAGGTGGCTTCCTCTGGCACATCCACAAGCACTGAGGAAAAACAGAAAGCAGGTGCAGCAGGAGTGCTCTCGGGTACTCTGTGCAGCAGGGAGCAGCCAACTGTGCCCCCCGAGTGCCAGAGGGAACAACACTCTCAGATCATCCATCAGAAATGGCCAGTCGGAGAAAGCCGATGGAAAACCTATTCTTCTTGTATACCCTACAGTGTCCCCATTCACATTTCTGCAGTGCTTATGACCATCTCAGTGAGCAACTATCACATATGAAGGAGGTAGGAAGTTTATGGCAATAAAAGAAAGTTTATAATTGATGGAAGGATTGCAACAGTCATGTCAAATATTTTAAAAAACGGAAATAAGATCTCACAATGACATCCTTTGTAAGACATGCACAAAGATGACAGTGTCTACCATACTTGTACTTTGCCACTTGCACAATCCAGATTCTCCCTTCCATAAAAAACCTTTTGTCCAAGGACATAGACAAAGCTGGTTTTCCTATAGTAGGAAATCTAAATACTATACGAAACACTTTACTTCATACATGCTTATACAGAAAGTTTATCCCAATTAGGAATGAGTGGCCAATCTCACAACACTGAAAAGGCAGCCTGCAAATTTCCTTAATTCCTGTTTTACTCTGTCCACTTCACCATATAAAACACTGGTACTTTCAGACATAACAATCTGAAACCTATTTCAGAAATTTAGACAGCATCATGAACAACGCGAACATGCCATACAGTAGTAGATTTACACACCCATTTTTCTTCTCACCTTCATGAAAGCAGTATCAAGTTGGTTCTGTAGTAAGGATGTTTCAACAATACTAGTAGAAACACCAAGTTCATTCTTCATTTTAGTTTATCTGCTGTCAATTTTGACCTTTGGGGAACCTCCACTACATGTCTGAATGCCGATTTGTGAAGAATAAAGCTGTTGGGAATAATTTGCCATGTCTCTCAAGGATTTTTATTATTTTATAAATAAAAAAACAAGTACACTAAGGAAATACCAGAAAAACCTAAGTGGAAAACTGTCCTGTAACATGCCAGCAGCTATTGCTTTTTGGAAGGGCAGTATCACAAGAGCACAACACATTCTTCAATTGTTTTAGAAATGTTACTGCAGAATAACCAACGCAGCAGAATAATCTCCTAAAGGACTGGAGAGCCCTCACTTAACAAGCCATTTACTGTTTCAACTGATTTAATGTGTAGCTGTACATCTCATCTGTCTCACAGATTTTGAAGTAATTTTTAAGACAGATCATTAAGACATCATGACATATTTCTATGTAGGCACCATTACGGTACTATAGCATGTCTAAAGTTAGCTCCTATGAAATACAATTGTGGGGTTGGAATGGCAATATTTGAACTCACAGTAGCTTAAAGGTCAACAAAAAGTTTCCAGTAGTTTAAGTCACATCAAACTGAACAGCAATATTTTTCTACACCTTATATTTTCAAAACTACAGATCCCATAGCATGTAAGTGCACTTGTGAGAATTCAGTGCTTGCACAAAGCCGTGTAAAGCTGAGCACCCTTGCAAAGTATAGATGGGAAAGTAAACATCACTGATAAGATTCCCACGTTACTTAGAAGTTACTGAAATTTGTATTACTGGGAATGTTCAAAAACCTGAAACATAGTTTGACTACCATTTAATCAAACATAATAAAGTCTACATAGTAACATGCAACTTACCAAAAACTCATGACAGTAGAACAAGAAACAAGGGAAAAGCCAGAGCCACTAAGAATTTAAAAACTATGTGTGTATACATGGTTCACTTTCCAAATATTAAGCCTGGTATGGGTTTTTTAACAGAGAAAAAGAGTTCTAAAACATAGCAGTCCTCAAATCTGTGTTCTGTGAGAAAGGGTATTTAATTTCAAACACTTGACAAGAAAAAACAGAACTCCCACACGATTTACAGCTGTTGTCCTTTCAACTCTGCTGTCAAAGCAGATTTCACTTGTGTGAAACTGATTCACTAAATGTTCCTTGCAGCAGCAAATTCTGCAAATATTCGTCATACTAGTATTTTTTTGTTAGGTATTAGAATAATTTGTAACTTCCTGAGCTTTTCAACTGCAACATTTCAAAGTTTTTTGTAACATATGCAACTGCAGAACATAACCAGTATTCAAACAGCAAACGCAATGCTAATGTATCAGTACACTTACTGGTATATTGGAAACATGTTATAGGAACAAACTAGGGTGGCAAACCACAGTGAGTAACACAGCTAACTGGCCTAGGAAACAGCCATGGTATATGGGATGAAATCAGATACTAGAATAACTTCTGTTGGCTTACCTTACTAAAATATTAACAAAAGTGTATTATGTTGTGCAACCAGTAAGCTTTATCCCCTCTTGGACAGCAAGGCAGCTGTGCTTCACACAGTTTAATAGGCAGCTGCTACCCTCCACATCTGCTTCTCAGTGTTTTTTCTGAGTTTATTATTTGCAACTACCATTCCCAAAGTACCATGCTACTTGTGTGCCCCAGGTCTCCACTGGGCAGTTTCCTTGATCAGTGTCCCACTTGGGATGAAACAGAAGCAGTCCCTTCAGAAAACAGCCAGTGTAGCTATTTACATTAACTTCCATAAACATTAAAAACCTGACAAACAAGTTTTAATACCACCCAATTAAGGAACTGAGAGCAACATCTGAAAAGTATGTTCTAGGGATCCTGACTAGCTATGCAATTTCAAAATATATTAAGCACTTTTACATACTGTCGTGCTAGCTCTGTACCTCTACAAACCAAATTATATACCCTAAGTTTAGAAAAATTATTCATACTGTAATATAAAACAGAAGTAGGGTAGGGAAATATGATTCCCAGGATATAATTGTTCTTAAATCTGTACATACTAAGTCTTGATTGTCTCCATATTTCTAGTTTCAGGCAAATTTTTCAACAGCTGTCCTTTTTAACACATCAGAATATCTACTACAAAAAAAAAAAAATATTCTTTTTTGCTCTCTTTCCTTTGAAAAAACTTGTTTCCTCATCTTAGCAGAAAGGGAAGCCAAGAGAAAAGTAATTTGCTGTCTTAAATTAGTAAGTTACCCTTACTCCTCACGCATACAAGCAACTGACACTTCTGCTTATACAGAAGGTTCAGCAAATGCTTTTGCTAATTCAGTTCATGTCAATAAATTAATAAAACGCACAGTTCAAAGGAAACAGCTAGGAACAAAATGTTCTGAAACCAAGAAAAAACCCAATTCCAGAAAAGAGTGTTGATACAGTTTTAAGATTAGTCTAAGCCAGTGTACTGGACACTCGTTTCCAAGATGAGCAACCCCACTGCCCTTCCCTTCCAACCCTGTGATGCTGATGTGTGACCCTACAGCAAGCTGATGGAAGAAGCCTGAGTGACAGCAAATTAACCTCTTTGATACTTCAAAAACAAACATGAAAAAAAACCCGCACTTAAGCATTTTAGGTGTTTGCAGGTCACTACAAGGTCAGTCAGAGATGCCTCTGAATTGCCTGACAGGCTTGGGAAGGTAGGACTTTCTCTTTCAGAACCTGTTAGCTCCTAGGGAGATTTAGCTGCATCATTAAACCCCAAAGGTGGCTGGGAGAGGGAATTCTCTTCAAACATCTGAAAGGCAATCAGTCATAGAGACAAAAATATGTAACGAGTTGTCTATTTCTGCCAGGGATGGGGGGGGAAAAATCCCAATGGATACAGTAAAAAAAAAAAAAGTTACTTATGTATGCAGAGAAGCAAGGTACAAGGAATGAAGCCTTGCAACAGCCTGATAAGGAAAACAGGGATCTTTCCTTGAAGGTTTAAGTGCAGGGTAGTCAACAACTTTCAGTAGCACTTTTGGTATTCTTGCTTCTGGCCTTGTGCAGTGAGAAAAAACCACACTGGGGTTCTTCTCTATTTTTATTACTCTCACAAGGTTTTGTATAGCTTCACACATTTGTAACCCTCACCCTGAAAGGCAGAACATTCACATTTGAAGTTAGAAACAATAGGAGCAAGCTATGGAAAATTAACAGTAAGAAGCTGTTTTATTGTACAAGCATGAATAACTGAAGTGTTTGGCATCTTTTTCAATTAAAAAAAATCTACAGCCTATAGGACCAAACAATATAGTACCACAGTGATTAAAGAACATACCTGAAGTAGATGCGTTGTGCTATCAAAAGAAATATCCCAGGTAGGTGAGAGAGAGTAACAAAGGTTTTTAAACTGAATAAGGACAGCTCTTCCTGTCACCTCAGAGTGCAAAACACACTAGTAGTATGAATGAGAAGACCAAAGAGAGAAATACAGTTTCACTCACTAGCTTAAGTCCTCCACATAGAATGAAAAATTAATCCCTGAAGAAAGTGGTTTTGTTATCATTTTGAGAAAAACTATACTAACATAAAATACAGCACACCCAATACTTAAATAAGACATTTTCCTCACAGCCACCTAAGCCCTTCCAACAAGAAGAAAAAGGGTATTGTACCAATGGCTGATGCACCTACAACATAAAACTCGATGACAGTCACAACAAGTGAAGCTTATCTCGGGCAACAGGCAAGCCAAGGCAACTGGACATTAAGTACATATAGGGCTGCTGCATAGACTAGCATGTGTGGGTTGCCTGCTTACCAGTAAGGCACTGAGCAGATCTGGCAATGTTGAAGGTCTTCCATCAGTCTGCTTGGAAAAGCACAGCAAAAATTCAATGTAATGAATTACATAATTAGGAGGAAAAGGGATACTTTTGCCACAGCTGTCATCAAATGAGATGGAATAGAAAGGGTGAGGCAATATAGTCTTAGCTGTGCTTGATGGTTATATCAGACTTATTTTCTTTTTAAGAAAAATAGGAACAGTACATTGTTCAGAGACAGAATCACAGAATCTTAGGGGTTAGAAGGGACCTCGAAAGCATCTAGTCCAACCCCCCTGCCAGAGCAGGGTCACCCAGAACACATCACACAGGAACACGTCCAGGTGGGTTTTGAATGTCTCCAGTGAAGGAGACTCCACAACCTCTCTGGGCAGCCTGTCCCAGGGCTCTGTTACTCTCACAGTAAAGAAGTTCATCCTGATATTCACATGGAACCTCCTATGCTCCAGTTTGCATCCGCTTCCCCTTGTCCTATCACTGGTCATCACTGAAAAAAGCCTGGCTCCATCCTCCTGACACCCTTAACGTATTTATAAACATTGATGAGGTCACCTCTCAGTCTCCTCGAAGCTAAAGAGACCCAGCTCGCTCAGCCTTTCCTCATAAGGGAATATGTTCCACTCCCTTCAGAATCTTTGTGGCTCTGTGCTAGACTCTTTCAAGCAGTCCCCTTTTCCTCTTCAACTGTGGAGCCCATATTGGACACAATATTCCAGATGTGGCCTTATAGTCACTTCTTGCAAAATTGAAGGAAAAAAAACATATTACTAATATTAATTTTTAGAAGAAAAACCTGGGTCAGGTATGGTGGGAATATCTTTAATCACTTTAAGCAAGAAAAGATGCTATATTTTCCACTCCTCTGCAAGCCTCCAGAGTATACCAATACTTAAAATAATTTACAACCCAGAAAAGTTATAAAACATTCATAACCACACCAGTAAGGAAAGGGGAGATTTCCCTGCTCCCTCTCAAAACAAAACAAACAAAACAACACCAAAAAACACCCCAAAACAACACTTGAGGTCAATTTTCTTCTACCTGTAGCAAGACTGACACAGATAAATCAAGAATTTTCCACTGGATCTACTCATGTTTTCCATTTCAGACATTCCCACAGATCTAAGAAATGAGTTCTGCAGAAGCAAGTTTCTCAGATTTTAGAAAAAGGACATGACACCGTTCATCAGCCACACCAACTGATATGTAGCTCTTGTTCTGTTCAGAGATGCTTAACCCAAAAAATTAGTAAGATGCTAAACAAACCAGACAGGACAATATACACAGCACTATACTTTGTGGGATTAATACAAAGATTTTTCAGAATAGGTAAGTTCAACAATGAACAAACCCACTTCCGTATTTCTGTACTAAAAAGCTTTCCAGCACAGAATTTAAATCCAAACCAATATGCTGAAATGTTCCAGACAACTGGAAGTGTTTGTGCTTCAATTATTCTTGACTACAAATTACCACTTCACAGTCTTCAGAAATGTAGTCAATTCCCAGGTACAATTTGCAAAAAAACAAACAAACAACAAAAAGAACACTAAACAAAATGCCTAAACAAACAAACAAAACACAACAAACAAAAATCCCACCAAAATGTTACACATTAGATGGCAAAACCCAGGTTTAATGACCAGTAATTTTACTGAGATCTCTGCCCATTTTCCCCTGGTTTGCTTTCACATCTGCAGCACTGACAGGAAACTTGTCTTCCCTGAGAAGCTGCAAGTAAGCACATGATGAAACAAGTTGCATTTTGTAATACAAAACAGAGGTCTTGCAAACTAAGAGAAAAGGGCTTTGGAGCTATTGCTTGGCTTTTTTAAGCTTCTGAGTAACTACAGTGCAATCTAAACTTCAATCTGAACTGCTCAGAAGCAGTTGTACTTCTTGCAGTTTGAATATAATTTCAATGTAGCCATTAGGATAAACAAAAATTCTGTGTATTGTATGCTGCAGTAATTGAGAAAGAACCACAAAATGGCACTAGTGCACAGTCTATAGTACGTCTACCTTCCCAAAAATAAAAGATCTCCTGAAGGGACTAAGGCAGTGCTAAATGACCTAGAAACTTAGAGTATTTTTTTAAAGTGTATGTCATTATATTCAAATAATAGTAACAAATGGGATCCTCAACAACAGACTAAGCCTATAGCCAGGAGCTCAGCACAGCCATCTAACTCCCTCAAAAGCCAGAACTAAGGTGAGTATCTCCCCTCCTCCAATAATATTTCTTAAACAAAATAGTTACAGGCTTCATAAAGAAAATGATTCTGTTATGTTTGTTGATATGCGTTACAAAAGAGGTGTCAGAACAGATTCCAATTGTCCCTTATGTCCTACATGAACTATTGAGCAATTTAAGTTAAAAAACTCTAAACCTAGAAATAAATCAAACCTTAACATTCAACTAAAAATTATGACAGAGGGGAAAAAAAAAAAACCACAAACAACAAAACACCCACCACTGAAAGTATCTCCACTGCCAGGCTAATATGGCTACTGTTGAATAGGCAGCCATACAGGTAAGTGGTCAAGTACCATGGGAATCAAGGTTACAGGCCCACTCCTTAGAAAAGCTACCTGATTTCAAATAAGAAATAGATGCTTTGAGAATCAGTATATCATCAAGCTTTCAGCAATCAAATTAAAATATGTATTTTACTTTCTCATTCCTCAAATCTACTTAACAGGAGGCAGCTCCACTTTAGTACTTTCAGCTCCCTACTGGTATGAAAACTGAAATGTAAAAAGCACAGCATGTCAGCTAAGTTCCCCATAATAAAGCTTAAGATATTTTTTTAAGCAGCTATTTTGGAGGGGTATATTGAGGTGAAAACACGTATAGATTGGACTGGTGATTAACATGTTCAACAAAAATACTTCCTCTGTTTGAGAACTGAGGTTGTTCGGCCTGGAGAAGAAAGCTCCAGAGAGACCTTATAGCAGCCTTCCAGTAGCTGAAAAGGGCCTGCAAGAAAGCTGAGGGGGGACTTACTAAAATGGCATGTAAAGATATGGGGTAATGGCTTAAACTGGAAGAAGACAGATTTAGGTTAGACATTGGGTAGAAATTCTTGAGTGTGAGGGTGGTGAGACACTGCAACAAGTTATCTAGAGAGGTTGTGGATGCCCCATTCCAAGACGTGCTCTAGGCCAGGCTGGATGGGGCTTGAAGCAACCTGGTCCAGTTGGAGGTGTTCTTGCCCATGCAGGAGGGTTGGAACTAAATATCTTCAAGGTCCTTTCCAACCCAAATCATTCTGTGATTCTACTATGTGTATCCCTGTAAATTTTCTATGAACTCCAGGCATAAATCAGACTATGAAGTCACAGCAATTATCCCTGACTGTGATATCTTCGAACTCCTTGATAACTCAATAGAAAAAAAATAGCCCCCTAACATTTTAAATCCTCAGTTGATATTTCTCACTTAAAGGCTTGGACCTCTGTTCAACAAAAAATGTTGTGTATGTTATAGAAGCCAACTGTGTAGAAGGTCACAAAAGTAAAACTTGAAAAAAAATAATCTTATTCCAGCTTTCTGCACTGATTTCATTTATTCAGAATAGTATCAACAACTAATTGTAGTTAAAGGCTTAGCACAAATCCCCCTGCTTGTCTGTGGGCCCTTCTCAAAAAAGTTTTCATACAATGAAAGACCTCTTACAAACAGTTACACCAAGAGATACAGACTGCCAGAAAAAAGTGGGGCCAGGGTAGAATCAAGTATTTTGATATTTCGAGTAAAGGCTCCATCAACAGAGGCCTGCTGTCTGTCACAGATCATCCCAGACAGGGTCTGGTAGAATAGATGCACTCAACATGAAGATGGCAACTGATCTTCCCACATATAATAGTACTACATTCAACCTAGAGCCACCATGACTATTATCAGCACTGCTGGATTAAGACTGCAAAAAGCTCTGGCTACAGGAGTAAGATAAGACTCTCAGATGTAAGAGATAAATGAGTGAACACAGCAGCAGAGTGTGCAATAAAAATAGGAAACTGTGTTCTTTGCCACATCCTTGCCCATCACATGCAGATCACTCCTGCAGTCTGTCAGGCACCAAGGTGGGAAGTGGGAAAACAGTGACTCTTTCCACTTCTCCAAAACAAATCGACCAACTATTAAAAGGAGTAAAATAAAGTGACATAATTGAATTGGCTGTTTGCCATGCAACATTTTTCACTGCTGACAACTGAAAATGAAAATTGTCCCAATCTCTAGACAGGAGAGATTCATCCCAATCTATCAGGAAAACGAAGAAGCTATTAAACTGTCATAAAAAAACATTGCCTCTAAAGCAAAAGGCAGAGAGGAAAAAGTCAGATTCAGGTATCTGGCACTAACCCTCTCTGAAACGTAACACTGGTGATCTGAGTGGCCACGTCAACTCTCCATGCACTGTGCATCCCAGATTAAAAAGCACATCCCAAAAAAGCACATACTAAAATCCTAAAAGCACATCTCACAAAAGACGAGTTGGTTTTTTTTGACCGAAGTAAGATTTACAAAGTCTTCTGACAAATATAAAACTTCTGTAAAATTAAGAGAGTACATTAAAATAGACAAATTACACAGATGCTTCTGTTGCCAGGAATTTTATATAATACATTAGTCTAAAATTATATCAAAAGCTTCATGTAAGAAAACTTCCATTTGGAAGACACACCAGCACTTAGTACACAGGAATGCATTTATTATATTCTTGTTCTATAGCGTAAGGGAGTTTAGAAGACGCTGTCAAACTTAATTAAGAGGAATGTTATACTACTTAAAATGTCTGAAACATCCCAGGCCTTTTTGACTATCGTGTGCAATACCATCAGTACATTATAGCTGAGAAGGCAAGAATTTGCTAATAGTTTCTTGCTGATTGAGCAACACACACTAAGTGGTGCCCTGCCGCTCGCTTGGGCAAACACGGCCCTCCCCCATGCTGCTGAATTATTATTCTGTGCTCAGCATTCAGCGGATCAGCTGGAGTCACCCGCCTTTAGAGAACATTCTCATTGAAACTACAAGTATAATAAAGTATTGCAGCACTATCTGCCAAGCTATTGAAAGTAAAAAAAAAAAAAATGCTTTTAAGGACATGTATCCATTAAAAATCTCTACTCTGAAGTATGTAGCAAAGCTCAGCACATAAAGCTGTTCTTGAAAGCCGATGGAAAGCAGCTGTTCAACCGCAGAAAACAGGTTGAATAGAAGCTGAACTTTCTGGGGGTCTCCAAGAAAAATACAGACTAGGGTAAATGGAGTGTATTTTTCTACTATGGTCATCAGTAAATTATGCACCTTTACAGGTCTGTTGCATTTGTTTGAACATTTAGCTAAAGCAGCTATCACAAACAAGTGACCTTTAAAGCCTTACTATTTCTGGAAAAGGGATCATTTGCTATGAATATCACAGGCAGAAAAACGACATTTTCAATGTGTTTCAATTTATAGCATACAAGTTTTCACAATAATACTTTGCCATTTATTTCTGTACTGTTTTCTAGAGATGTTTCTACTGAGCTTCTCTAAAAAGGTGAGCGACAGGCAACTGGAGGCATTGCAGGAACTCCAGGTTCCAGGTCCCACCAGGCTCAGTAACAGTGCTGCAAGCTGATCAGCTGCTGCCCAGGGCTCTCTGTAACACGGCTGACAAGAAATGCAGCTGTTAAATCTTGCTGTTCAGCCACATCTAGTACAGCAGCTATATTAAAAATACAAAGCTTACTAGGAAACTTTAAATACCTAAATAGGCTTTAGGCTAACATTACTCCAAAGGCTTTTGTCTTCACAAGAGTAGCAAATAACATATAGGGCAATTAGCTGTATGTTCTAAGTAGCACTTCCTGGGAGCATTAATAGCTGTGCTTTTTAGTTTGCCATTGAAAGGGGAGATTAGAGGACGGGCAAACAATCTGGCACGGCGACAGACCAGCAATCATAACACCACCTACAACCAAAGCGTCAAGGTATGACGAGTGCTGCAGCCGCTGTTCTGCTCAGACTCGCAGGGCAAGAGATACAGAAAGATTCTATCGTAAACTGCAAACTCCGCTAAGAACACGTGCATAGCTTACATTTTAGCATGCAGAATCACCTATCTTGAGCAGAAACTGAAGTTTTACACGCCCTCGTGCAAAGGCAGTACAGAGCTTTTGGCAATACTGGCACACCGTAACAAAACAAACCTAGTAGCAACAAGAAGTTGTGTTTTCAATTTAAAAAAACCTCCAACCATGTCACAAAGCAAGCCTTTCTTGAGATGCTTAGGACAAATTAATAGCAAAAGATCCCTCAACCTGAAAAAGATTTGAAACAAGCAGCTCTTTGATGTTTTTGATAGCTTGTTTCCATAGGATTCTTTCTCCGCACAAACCATCCCTCAAGAATCACTGAGGCTTACAGATGATACAAAAGCCATTTGCACACATCCTTTTTCACATACCTAAGCATAATTTCAACTAAACAGTAATCTTTGAAATGATTCAATTAAAACTAGATACTAAGGTCTCACTTGTTCATTTAGTTCGTTATAAAATATATTATCTAAAATTTCATTATTTTAACATCAAAACTCATTTTCACCTAGCAGGTTACAATCAACAGCAAACAGATTAGGCTTTCCTGCCTTTACAAATCACCAGTCCCTGTGCTGGATTATTCATTAGCAAATCTGCATTCAGATCCAGTATTCTCTCACATTTACTGTGTAACGCTGAATATAATTAGTGGGTTCCACAACAGACAGATTTTGTACAAGGTGCAAGACAAAGTCACTGCATGCCAACTTAGAGCAGAGATTGCAATTGAGTTTTCAAAGGAGTCTTTGGTATTTTAGGATACTACATTTCTTTGACATCCTTACCTTGGAATGGAATTCACCAGCTTGCCTGCAGCAAACAAATCTTACATCAAAAAGCAAAAGAGGGAAAAAATGTTTGGCATTAAAAGGAAAGTATTTCTTGTTTTTCTAATATTTTAGATGTGTTTTGAGCTTTAAGGCCCTTTGACAAAGGAAAAATACGCCTGATTTTGGCACTTAGAGAAATAAAAGATCACATCTCCACTGGAAAAGCTTGTAACAGGACCAGAAGCTGCTGTTCATGTATTGTCATCTTCAGTATACATATCTACTCAGTTGCTTAGTTTCTATGTTAAAGTTTTCAGAAAAATCGTATAAATCCCACATATATTAGCCTCCATCATTTATACTGGAGGCAAGAGAGAGATGAAGATTAAATGCCATGAGTCTTCCTAAATTCAGAAGACACTGCCTCCACGATGTACTTGGCTCTAGCACATACTCAAAACTTTGAAATTTTGTTAGGGCTGCCTGAACCCCCTCAAACTCATGTGTTTTAATATCTTAAGCTAAAAAACATATACTACTACATCATGCATAGCATTTTTTTCTTGTAATGAAGGATAAAGTAGAAAGCCAAGGCTCGTGCCAAACAAGACACACCCACAACAGTTTAAGTCAAGACTTCAGTTTACAATTCTCTTAAAAGACATAAAAGGGTTAATAAAAGCATCAGCAGTTGACACATTTATATTAGTTATTTCAAAACTCAAGTAAAATAGGAATATTTTCTTTATTTGCTGTTCCAAGACCACACAAAAAACCCTGTAAGCGATTATGTCAGGGTGCTAAGATATTTTTAATTCTCAACTTTTAACTGAGCTAGAATAGGCTACAATCTCTCTAATTTTAACATTATTGCATTTTGCCAAAGTGTACCAAATACTAGGATGATTATTTTAAATATAAATCAAACCCACCATGCCTAACTTCAAGTTACAGGCTTTTTTAAGATAACTTCTGAGAGTTTTTTAAATGTTAAAGGCAAGTACTCAACTGAACTGCTGAAAACTCTCTCAACATCCAAGAAATACTCAGTAATAGGCTGTATGTATTGCTCTCAGCAGAACTAAGCAAAGCAATAAAATTCTCATGGGAATCTCAACCAGGTTGCATCTTTCCCCCCCACAACAACTAATAATAGACACATTTGTCTTTTGACTGTGTTTCTTAATCTGTTTCTCTCTACTTGCAGACACTTTACTGGCACCCAGTTTCATGGCAGAAAGTGTGAAACACTCAGCCACGCATTTCTGCACTCTTTCTTCCCCTTTTTTCTTGACACTAGCAAGAATTTTTCATTCTTAAGAACAACTATTTCTGCAATTCAATATACAGAGCATATATGTATACTTTCGCCACTTAGTTTTGTATTTCAACATTAAAATAGATTCTAAAATAAAGTCTGCAACTATCTCTTCCATAAAATTAGGCATTAAATCAGCATTTTTTATTTTTTTCAGATGACAGTTAAGAAGGTAAAAAAAATATTTAGTATTTGTGGAATTTTATTTACTTTACAACAATTCTGAGGCTGCACTCAAGCCCAGATCCAGCTGTACCAAGGACAACATGGAAGCCTGGTCCCCAGTACTCAAATGGTAGTTTGAGCCATGACAGATGATGAAACAAAGCCGGTTTCTGGATAGAGAATAAGAAGGCACTGCAAAAAGCTGAAGTGAGAGCAGGACTCTTATGTATGGAATTCCTGAGACCACCTAGGGACACTATTTAAATACAGCCCTTCAAGCTACAGTCAAAATCTTTCCTCAGAAAGTCAATTTTAAAGAAAGAAATTCTAACAGTCTAACATCTTCTCACCCCACACTATTCTCTTTATTTGCTTTAATAACAGCATGCCAGAGATACACAGCAGCCAGAAAGCATGATGCCCTGCTGCTCTCACAAATGCTTCATGGGATATCACCACACAAATTTTGAACAAAATCTGGAGAGACTTGAGCAATTTACCAAGCAAGAAATTTATAAAAGTACTCAATGCTAGATTTCAGCAAAGTGCTTGGGAACTGGGTTTTTCTGGTTTTCCACAGGGAAAAAAAAAAAAAAAAAAAAAAGGGAAAAGGAACGGACATTCAGCACATTGGTTGCAACAGCAACTTATGAACTAAGAAAAACCAAAAAGGCATGCAACACAGGTTTTACACACACAGTCAACTGAAAAGTAAACAAACGTCTAGGGAAATGAACACCTTGGTGCATCACAACCCACAACCTGCTAGAGGAACAAGCACTCAAACCTGGGAAAAGAAGGAACTGAGACAGGTTGCTCCTTGGAAGAACAGCATGGAATAATAGCAAGAAAAAAATAATAATCTCTAAAATTTTACTTCCCACACCCTGAACGTCCTGTCTTCTCAGGCAGTCACAGGAAGACCATAACCCTTCAGGCTGGCAAAGGCAAGAGAAGTACAGCCAGCAAAGCTGAGGCTGTCACTTGTCACTGTGAAGGCTTCGGTGACCAGACCTGCCACAGGCACAAGCAGGAGAGGCTGAGCTCGACGAGGGAAGGAGCGACCAGCAGCGGGTCCGAAGGACAACGCTGTGACAGCCAGGCCCTGGCAGGGGCACCCTGCCCCTTCTCCGGGGAGCTCCTGCCCAAGGCAAGGCAGGCACCGAGCCCTGGGAGGCGGCGGGGGAGGCTCCCGGCACAGCCCGGGGGTGTGAGAGCCCCAGGGCACCCCGCTTGAGGTGCGGGGCCTGGGGCAGCGTGAAGCTGCCGCGGTAAGCTAAGCAGCACCTGGGAGGCAGAACAAGGACAAAGGCACAGCCAGGAGAACTGGACTTAACTGGGTGATTAATTAATAAAAATGTTAATAAGTGATGAGTACATTGCATGAAGTTTTTGTGAAGGAGTTTACAAGTTGGTAGTTGCACTACATGATGTGCAAAGCAAGATCAAAGTGTTACCAAGAAACAGACCAGTCCCCCTTCGTTTCTTGTATCTCTATATAATTATATATCTTTACATTTAATCTTTATATATAATGATATATAAAGAATATATGCATATACATACACACATACATAGCTCCCTGTGCCTAAAGCACAACGCAGTTATGCATGACAACCATCTATTAGCTCTTTGAATTGGATGAAGATAAGCAGGAATTGATTTGGATAGTGCCAAGAACATTGATAGATCACCAGCAGAGGGGAGAAAAGCACCTCTTATCAAATTTCAACAGGAAAAGTCACTCAAGAGCCTCATATTTAGCATTAGAATAGTTTACCTCTTCTTCTAAATACTCACCATCACAAAAGTCTTCTGAAAATCTTCAATTCTTGCTATACTTAAAGATTGTTTTGGACAAATTATTTTCCTTTAGCATTACAGCAAACCCCACATAAAGACAAAACCCATTCCCCTCTATCATTTTTAAATCAAACATATCTGACCAGGTACGTCAGAAAAATACCAGCTGTTTGGGTACTAGACACACATAGATTTTACTTCCTTTTTTTAAGCACAAATGTCTACTATTCCAGAGAGAGCTCCCTAAAAAAAAAGAAAAATCTGTTCTGCATTTTATTCTACCGAGTCATACGTTCCCTACCCTTTTGTCACACTGCTGTGAAACAAATGATACTTTCTTTAGAATTCTACAAAATAACAGCACGTTTATTGCATAGGAGGAAAGCACTGCAATATCAAACAACTGTGCCTAGATAGTAATTAAGTAAAGACATACCAAATGCAAATTGTTTATACTCAGAGTTATGTGCAAGAACAAGATATGATCAAATATTCTCAAATGGGTTTTTGTTTATTACAAAGCAATTTAAACTTGTTCTGTGTCTGGAGGTTCCCAGCTTAAAACTGACAGAAGCACTGCCAACAGAGACCAAGCAAGGCCCTGGTATCTCCAGCTGCTTCCAGTTTAGGCAGCAGTCAGACAAAACACCCATTCCTTTTCTGAGGGTTGCTTTTCTACTTAAGCATTTACTCCACCATCCATAAAGATTCTGCTACCTCCCCTGCTGAGGGTGGTATTTTGCCCTACTTCAAAATAAAAGGTAGGTGGGACAGTAGGCACCAAAACCCACATTGCACACTAGAAATTACAATTTTCTAGATTAAAAAAAAAAATAATCAATTCCATATTACTACTGTTACTCCTCAAGCACTGTGGCTTGAGCTTCATTTGAGCTACAAAGTACTCCTACCAGAATGAAAGGCAAAGGTTTAAGTTGATGCCTTGGAAGTTCCACTTTATCACTTAATGAATTTAAGGTACTAGGGGTGAAAAGTCAGAAGACTGTGTTGGCACTTGCAGAATTTTAACAGTGCCTTAAGTGCTTGTTTCCATTCTGAAAGCATAATATGAAACTGCATGTACCAAGCAGTTGGGTAGCTTCTTCAGCTGAGCATTCAGACACCAGTATTGGAACAAGCCAGTCAACTAAAACCAACCTGCCTCTCAGGTTATGATTTTTCAACAGTTGTCCTACATAGGTAATACTTGTGGCTTTTTTAAAGAGGGTCAATCTGATTGGCAGCAGGGAAGGTCAGCAGAGCACAGGGGCTATAGGCAGGTCTAGATGGACACAGCACCTTCCCACTCCAGGGCACCGAAGTCCAGAATTGCTCGCTCTGACAAGATGACCTGCTAGCAGACTTGCATTTGAAAAATACTGAAACAGAGCTGAACAATAACAGCACCACTGCAAAGTGAAAGCATGCAGGCCTGTTGTCACTGGGTAGGAAACAAATTTTAAAAACCCAAAACAAGAACACCGCACAACAGGGAAAACATTCCTTAAGCATTCTGGACAGACAACATTCAGAGTTACTGATGTACCCTGCATTTCAAGCTGCTTACAAAGTTCTAGCAGCAGTTACTGGAATTATGAAGAAAAAAAAAAAAGCTTCACAAAGTTCCTTGAATTACAAAGCTTTCAGTTCCTTCTTATTGCAAGTTATTCTTCACCTCATAATGGGCATATTTCAGCACTTCACATAATTAGAATAAAAAATGCTGATTTTAAGGAGTCAAGAGATGAGAAAGATGGTACTTAAAACATAATTCAAAATATTACATTATACAAGCCAGCATGAATCTGCAAACATGCTCAGTTTCATTAAGAAAAAAATCTCTTAAATATAGCATGCTTCCTGCATACTGTCAAATTATTTATTCCTTAGGCAAAGAAATGAAATAGAAAATAGCATGACATTTTTTTAATAGAAGCAAATTAGTTCTGGGCCCCACAAACCCAGTAAAAGCCCTGTATTTTAGAGGTTTAATGTTCGAACACCAAGGAAGCCTAACACTAATGATTTGCCATCAGTCTTTCAACTAAGTCAAGAATGCCAAGATCCCCGGAAGATAAACTTTCACATCATCTCCAGAAATACAAAAAAAAATGTCTCGATTAAAAAATTACAGCGATACCACCAAAATCACAGAGGTAAGACAGAAAGATCTCTTTGCAAGATTGTTACTACTCAGAATTAATCAAAGCAAAACGGCCATCCTAGTGATAATCCCTTTCACAGTTTATGCAATAGTCAATTACTAAAGAGGATGAAAGACAGAGCAATCTTTGCAAATAGGTCACTGCCTATATTTATAATGATTAAAAGCAGTCTGATACTAAAAGTAACTTTTAATAAGCATAAAAATATTAAGACAGTGCATGTATTTTACTCAAATATATTTTATGTTTCCTATGACAGAAGAGGTAACACTCATCAAAAACAAAGCTACCTCACATAGGGTATGCATTAGCATTGCTTAAAGCAGAGTTTAATTTCTGTCTCTAACAACTTTATTCTGAAGTATCATCCTCAAAGATAACAGCTAATTACTCTTGACATGATCCCTGAACTTACCTAACTGCTTCTGTCTGCACTACACGCCTTCTCTCTCAAAACTTGTAAGCAGATTTTACCAGCAAACACTGCCCAAAGCTCCTTTTCAAGACCACTTTTTATGTCTTCCACTTTTACTTCAACTTTCCTTTCATGTTTAGGCATGTCTAAACATGTCATTCTTTAGTTCAGAACGATTACTCAGGGCTCTCCTGTATATTGCTGGGACCTCCCATCTGCTTCTTTTAAGTATTACTTGTCTCTGCTACAGAATTCTCCTCTTACAAAGTTTTCCTTTTTCCCCTATCCCTGGCCTCTCTGAGGAGTATTTTCTGCCCTTCCAGTGGGATCAGGACATCACACCATTTTCCTAAAATTTTATTGATTCTTACAGCTTCAAGCACCACCACTGTGTCAGTGATTTTTACACCCAGCTGTGCACTCCTGAACCATTTCATTCAATACCAATTCTACCTGCAGTTACCATCTCCACCAGAGATTTAAATCTCATTAAATTTGAGCTTGTTTTCTCTCAAAGCCTACTTCCCCTAATTACCTCCAGACTTCCTACAGTTCAAGTCCATAAACTGACATCTGATTCTCACAGTGCCTTATGCCCCATAGTTGCACCCAAGTTAGAGTTTCTTTGTTTAAAGTGTCAAGAACATTATCCAGTCATGATGTTTCTGTTTACCAGATCAGTTGCCTACATCTTCATGAGCAAATACTTCTGCTCACACTGTCACGTCTCCATCCTTCATTTCGTATAATATTTGAGCTGCTAAAAATACTTCCTTTATGCAGTAATTTGGAGACTCCAGATTTTCCACTATTTCTACAGCCAGCAAGTCTATAAGCTCAAAATTGTGCAGCTGCAGAACTTGCACTTCATTACTGAAAAAACAAAGGAGGATAATCTTCAGCAAATAATGTATCTCTCTTAGAAGAATCTCAGAACAGAAGCATTCCTCTGCATCTCATATGTTTGTATATATTGAAATATATACACTTAAAACATGTGGAAGGTTGGGCTAGGG
Organism: Chaetura pelagica; assembly: GCF_000747805.2. Taxonomy (NCBI): domain Eukaryota; kingdom Metazoa; phylum Chordata; class Aves; order Apodiformes; family Apodidae; genus Chaetura; species Chaetura pelagica. Next base: position 5,598,156 of record NW_009970726.1, read on the forward strand.
TTCAATACTTAGTGCCTTAACCCCCTCAAAAAAAATCACCTACACAAAGACATTAAGGTAATTCTAGTTTCTAATCTTGCAAGTTGAAGAGAAAACACCTGTAGCTTAGACTTTATTATAATGCAGACTGCATAAAACCAAACTCCACAGCAGGCAGGGGAGGGAGAACCACAGTCAGTCTTCTGAAGTGAAATCCTGTTTGTGCATGAAAGCTGGGAACTTGATGTTCTCACTACAGACTAAGAGCAATAAAAACAGCTTTCTAAGCCATTAATTTCTGCACAGCTGATTTCTACTAAACAATGCTCATTATTGAAAGAATTCTAAAAAAACACAAGGCTGTTCCAGTGAGAAGGCTGACACTCTGAATATCTACACTGAGCTAAGGGTGACATCAGTGCTGCTCCTGCTTTAATCCCTATGGCTACTAAATGTCAAACATTTTATTTGTATTTAAAGAGCTTGCGATTGTGCACGAGATTAAGTTACTTCACAGTTTTAAAATAAGACAACTGCAAGGCACAGGGAGCATCTTGTTGCCCAAGACTGCAATAATGGCAAGAGCTTTGCTAGCATCAGTAAGGAGCTGCCATGATTCTTCCACAGCCAAGGTGTTTTATTTTAAGGACTTGTGATTTTTAAGCACTGTGAAAACTCCCACCTTCAGACCTTCCATAACCCAGTGAAGTCTACAAACACGTGCATAGCTGTCCCACTCAAATCCAAACTTAAAATATGTTGTAGCATTGAATGAAGTATATTGAGGTGTAGTATATAGTTGAACTATACTCAACACATCAGAAGGAACTGTCTTAACACACAATTTAAACTTTAAGGTGGTAAACTATTTAAAACAGGATATACTTTCTAAAGATGCCTCGGTATTTTCATAATTTGTGGGGCAATTGATTACTATAGCAATATATGGGCTACTACACATGCGTTTAAAATAAATATCTTAATTATTTTACCCTTCCCAGTTCTAAGTGGCTCACACAAACCACAGTGAGCTAAGACACTGCTGTATAGAAAGTGCAAGAAAATATCAATCTTCACATGGCATAAATAAGAAATCACTTAGGGGGTTGTTGGGTTTTTTTCCTTAGTAAATTTGGTAATCCTATTTACTCCTTATTATTTGTAGGGAGCATGAAGTGAAAATAAAATTGTCATAAAAGATACAAATATTAGAGTCACAAAGTCTCATAACCAGAGACATTCTAAATTTCAAAATTGAGGCCAAGAATAGAATAAGATTTATGTATTTTTTCACACATTAAAAATGACAGGACACTTAGGGGGTTGTTGGGTTTTTTTCCTTAGTAAATTTGGTAATCCTATTTACTCCTTATTATTTGTAGGGAGCATGAAGTGAAAATAAAATTGTCATAAGAGATACAAATATTAGAGTCACAAAGTCTCATAACCAGAGACATTCTAAATTTCAAAAATGAGGCCAAGAATAGAATAAGATTGAAAAACTACTGATTCCAAGTATTTAAATATATCTATAGGTGAGCTCATACAGTTCAAGAGTACATAAATCACCCCATCAATCTTGTATCTTTAAGACCTTCCTACACTCATTAAATAAGCAGCTTTGTCTTAACTGTGTCTTATTAGCAAGGTACTGATTCACAGCTCCTCATTATAAGATTTTTATTTCTAAAGTTAGCATCGACTTTTATTTGAATACCACACTTGAGTGAGCTCCTTTGGTACTCTAAAAACAAGCAGGCAAGTAGGATTGACTATAATGATCAGTTTGTACCCAGGCAACAACAGTCTCACATTACAAAGTAAGACAGCTCAAGACTAGGGAGCTTTTAACCTTAGAAATTTAAAATAACGTAGTATCTCCCCACAGAAAGATGGAGTGGAGGGATTCTCTATATACTCACATATATTTATGTGTACATATACATACATCATTGGTTCAAGAACAGACCTGGAATACAACAGACTAATTAACTTGGTTACCCATACCAGAAGTGACCAGATTATCTAAATCAGAGTGCTAATCTCTTGGTGGGGGTGGGGAGGCCTGTTAAAAAAAAATAATTATGTCAGAAAAACCACTTTACTAAGGAAAAAGGCCCTCAATGCTCAGTTTTAGCCTCAAGTGGGAGTACATCATTCCTGAGATTCTTCCATACTAATTAGCAAACTCACATGTTTTGAATTTTAATCCAGAATAAAGCTGTGAGGAGCAAAATGGGCAAGGCTGACCCATTACAACAAGCATCTACAAACAAAATTATCAAGCCATAAACTCCATATAAATCTTAAGTGTACCATTTTTAAACTATTAAACACACCAATACATCCATTTATAGGTCTGACACTATGTATACACATAGTTAGGAAAAGCTGACTGTAACACTATTATTTCAAAGAGCCAAGTGAGGAGTAACTGCAGTAGGCCCCCTTCCTCTGGAAGAAAATACAACCCAAATTCAGTGTCATCTCAGAACAATCTTAATAAAGAAAGAAGAAAAGCATTTCTGTAACATTCAATCACAGGATGGCATACGTTGAATTAATCCCTGAAGCAAAGTATTTCTGCAAGGAATAGAGCTATACACATCAACTTTAGACTTCAATAACCAGTTCATGCTGAGACGAGACATTTTCACTTAAACAATCTGAATGCATGAGAAATAAATTTCAAAACAGTAGCAAGCAATTATGGCAATAAGGGAACAAAAGGCAAAAAACATACAAATCTACAGGGATCACTGTTCAGCTTACCTGCACTTGTTCTGTGGAGCTACTACTGAGCTCATCTCCAGACTCTGAATCTTCCTGTATTTTTTCTGAGCCTTCTCCTGCTG
>NW_009970726.1:5601165-5607628 GCF_000747805.2 Chaetura pelagica
CCTGCTGAATCACAAGATTGTTCATGCAAAAAGCTGGTCTTCTCTATTTCCAAGAACTCTGGGCATGGGAAATGACCCATGGAGATGGTTCTATACTGATTGGAAACCTTGGGAGATTGCAACTCATTGTTAAGTTTTCCATTGTTTTGGGTTAGGTCCAGATTCAAACCAAGAGTTTGACTGGGGCTATTGTTCAGTCCCACATTTTGATTGGCATCTCGAACTAAGCAAGACACTTGGACTGGAGAAGATTTTCCAAAACTAGAAAGCTCTGGTGACTTATTCACATTTTCTGTTGATCTCTGTAATCCATGTGTCAACTTCAAAGCGTTGTTTGGCAGTATGCTTGCCTGCTTAACAGGTGGCATCAGTGCTTTTCGTGGTATCTCCTTCACATACTGTGCTGGCACATAAAAAGGTTTGGAATTTTCATCTCTTTTGACTTGCCACCAATCATCATTAGTCTTTTTCACCAATATGTATTTCTCTCCTTGCTTAATCACAATTTTCTTGTCCTTGGCCTCATATTCATAGTCATACTCCACTTCAATGTACAATTGTCCTGGGAGGATTTTCCCACCTTTATCAGCCATTTCTATCTGAAAATATTTCACCTCTTCAGGCAAAAAGTAATCCACATTATGTTTCAGAGTGTTATTATCCTGTTAATAATCAGAGCTGTAAGAAAAGGACAAAAAAACATGTATTTAACAAAGTAATTGTTTAATAGCACTTCAGAGGAAAAAAAAAATTCAAAAATAATCACACCTATTCAATTTATGACAACGTCAGACTTAATTAACTGACAGAAAAATGCAAGATTTTCAGATACCTTTCTCAGCATGATCAAATACAAAATCAGTAGAACAACTTAGTCACCAACTTAACTCCTTATTCATACAAGCCTCCTGCTATCAAGCCACTCACTACGCAAGCCTGTTGTTTCTGGTTTCCTAAGCCACAAACAACACGTTATCAGTTTTAAGTCTGTGAACATTTACACTTGGTGGTGTGGACTTCTTGGGGAAAGTCAAAGCAAATTAACTTTAATTGCATTTTGAAGGGATTAACTGAATCTACTTGAAATTCAGACCTTTTATCAAATCCTTCCTCGTGTTCCTTATGTGTGGAGCTCATACCAAAGTTGAAGAAAAAAGGACATTTAGAGTGAAGACTGTAGACAGAAATCAGTCATTTTCAGGGGCAATGCCCAAACACACAGGAACACCAACTACTCACAGTGGAGAGACAGGAAAGGGCAACCAACACAGCCCCTGAGACCTAAAGGTGTGTCTTCATTCCAATACCAGTTCAATTTATGACAACGTCAGACTTAATTAACTGACAGAAAAATGCAAGATTTTCAGATACCTTTCTCAGCATGATCAAATACAAAATCAGTAGAACAACTTAGTCACCAACTTAACTCCTTATTCATACAAGCCTCCTGCTATCAAGCCACTCACTAAGCAAGCCTGTTGTTTCTGTTACTAATGTTGATTGATCATCAGGGGCTTCATGGGGGACTAGTCCAAGTCAATCCCTTATGCTTACACACAGGCTTAACTTCTTCACAGAACTGTGTTACTTCACTGGTTTTAATCAAAATATTAATAAGGAGAAGACTTATTTGCTTATTTTAATTCCTCTTTCAGTTCAAGAGTCCTTCTGGAGTGCTTAAAATTCCTTACAAAATCCCTTAAATCTTTCTCCAATGCTACAATCTAGCCATCAGGTTCAGCATCCTGGGCCTGCAGGTTCTGCACACCCCACAGAGCCTGCCAACCTTCCCCTAGGAGAAGGAGATGACTAGGGAGCTATGTAACCCACACTGTCTGGGGCTGCAGCTCATGTTCCTTCTGCATCTACCTGATGTTTATAAAACAGGAGGCATCATTTCTTTAAATTGCTAGTATAACTGCAACACAGAATTGCATCTATAACCATGGCAGTATTAGGCAAAAGTACTCAGTGTTTCCATGATACTTTCATTTCAGTGGCTTAAATTCTGCATATTTACTTATGTTTTAAAGAGAGCTTTTTTGGTATCTACCTTACAGAAAATTTGATCTAATCAGAAGTTTATGGCCTAAAACAGAAAAGACAAACAAAAAAACCACCAATAATGAAACTGGGCTATGAAACCAAATAAAAAACAGGTAATGGATGAAAGGATAATACATTAACATTTTGAAAAGGACATCTAGCATTCTATAATCCAGACATCCACCACTGTATTCACAGCCATGAACTACAAGTTCTCTCCAGTTAATCATGTAGCATCTGTGTCACAATTCATGAGTGGGTAAGCACTGGTCAACTTACACAGAACACACCACAGTACAATAAACATCTCTTTCATTATAATAATCTTGAAAATCAAAGCACATAAATAAAGGGGGAAATCTCTGAAATTCAAATAGAATGTAGGAGAATTCAAATAAAATGCTGCCACATTTAATCTTATGAAGATTAAAAAATAAGTCTTAAAAATAAATTTTTAAACAAAGTATGCTACATGAATGGAAAAATAAATGCAGCTCATCAAGTTAAGACTTTGTGACGAGATCTGTAGTGTTTCCCCTGCCACAGAGTGGAACTAATGCAATGCCATGCAGGCACAAACACACATTCAGGAGATTAAACTCAACTACCCTAAACAAGACTAAGGACAGAATCAACAACAAAAGGACTTCTGGGGAAAGCTGATGCAGAAACCCCTAACAGTTCTTCAACTTTTCTCTCATAATTTCTGCTATTTAGTCTAAGCCTTGGGGAAAAAAAGAAAAAAAAAAAATTCCCACACAACTTGGTAGAAAAAGAAGCAGCTAAAAAGCTCAAGTATGATGCCAAGACAGAGTGCTCATCTTTAAACTGTGTATTTTTCTCTCCCATAGTCTATCATCTTGTACTTCCAGGAAGCACTTCCTACACGTAGCATGAAAGCTACCATTGTTTACAAGACCCCAAATGGAAATCACAAGGTCAGATTTAAAATTTTATCAAGGACTTGGCAGAAGGAGTGATGGTACCACTGCTGACAGCAGGAACACAAAGCAGCAAAAAAGAATGCTTAGGACTCTGGCGTTTAGTCTCTTTACCATAAAATGGTACATTGAAATTCACTGCACTGCAGTCTATTTATAGCCTCAGTACAAAACAACTTGCTTACCTGCAATTCTACTTAAATAGGTATTTTTAGGTGCAGCTCTGAAGTTGTTTAGCAACAGTAGCAGAAGGCAAACTTTAACAAATTGCAACCATTCCCACTCTCTTCCTACTTTTGGAAGATCTGCCATACTAGTATTTTGTCCTTGTTACTAAACCTGACTCCACCCAACTCCTCTTCAAAGCTGCCACCAACCACTTTCACGGCTTCAAGGTCAGATATCAGAAAAATACAAGTGTTTCCAAGTTACAGTCTCCCTCTAAGGTCTGCTACCTTGGAAGCTGAAATGTAGGACGAGGACTCATTTACACTGTTTTTCCTTTTCCCATACAGAAACTAAAAAGAGAACATAACCCTGAGGCTTTCCACAAGGCTATCAAGTGTTTTAAAGCTTGAATTTTTAATTTCTTTTGTCAATTCCATATAAAGATTTATTGAGAATGCATACTTACCATTTTTTCAAGACAGATAGGTTCAATAAGTTGCACTTTACGCCTAAAAACCCCAGAATTTTGGTAAATACAAGTTAAATTAAATACAGAAGCCACAAAAACAGCTCTAGCCACTTCTGAAGTCAGTCTTGCAGCCTCATCCTTTCAAAACCAACAAACAAAACAAAAAATAAGCAGCTCAATTTTTTGTTCTTTCCTCCAAGCTGCAAAATTATCAAGTCAATAGCAAACATTTGGTAACATTGAACATAAGATAAAAAAAAAAAAGACAGGCTGTGATCCGTGCTTGGCCAGAACACTTAAAACACAGATCACATCATCAGGATCAAGCAAAGCTCTACTTTTCTGACTCAGAGAGAAGCAATAGATACCTATGGTATAGGTGGCAACTCTTCCCACCAAGTTGAACAAATACCAACATTAACCTTGAAGATTTACAACAGCTACCATGGCCTTGATTTCACTGATCCAAATAATACTGAAGTATTATTTTGCTTGCAGGTAGACTGCCTGTACCTTACACACAGCCCAGGGAGACAGCTGATTGTTAAGTCCTTTCAATGGCCCATATGTGTCCCACAGAACTTAGTTTTAAGAGCTGTGGAAGCCTTGGCCAAACCTCTACTGTAAGGGGCTTAGAATAATTCAGATGTGAATGCAGAGTATTGACATATGGAGAACCTTAGTTGTTGACTTTAGTCAACAACTGATGTGATACAGCAGGTCAGCCCTTGTAGTTTCATTGTATTTTTTTCTTTATCATTACCCATAATGGTGGATGGCACTCACTTGGGTAAAGAAGGTTGAAGAACTCCAATTAATGGAGGATGAAAAACTATTTCCTTCTGCTGAGGACATCTGTGAACATTAACAAAGTCTCAATACCTGATTAAGAGTCTCATAACAATGAATGGTGCCATGGACAACAAACACATACCAAAACTTATTCAGGAATACCAAAAAAACAGGCCACACTTTTCTGGTGGTGAAGTAAAACCCCATTGCTATAGGGTAACTAATTTAAGGTGGGCTCCATCCCCACGTGGAAACACATCCCAACCTTTCACAGAGCACTGATGTCTCCTAGCTGAGAGGACACTGGTGGTTACACACACGGCCGGGGTGAAGCAGCCCCAGCCCCCCGGGCAGCCCGAGAGCATCTTCCGCTGGATACCACGCAGATCTCTTCGGGCTGCGACTTCCCATGGGAACCGTTCCCACCTCTTACTCAGCGCAGGCTGAGCAGGGCTGGCAGCCCGCGGTGCTGCCGAGGTCAGGTCAGCTCCGCCCCGCCCGGGACACCCCGCGCAGCGCCGGGGGTTCTGCACGCAAACACTCGCCTCTAGCTCAATCCTAGGTACGTCCGCACAAAACGAGATCCTTCGTAAGGAGACGCCGGTGTCCCAGGTCCCGCCGCCCCCAGGCGGGCTGGGTTTGCAGAGCTCGGGGTTCGCCCCGAGGCGCCCGCATCTGACCCCGCAGCGCCCGCATCTGACCCCGCAGCACCATCCCCTCCTCACCGCACGACGCGCTCACTGCGTTGATCCTGGAGCACGTGTACACGGTCTTGGAAGGAGCATGACCCAACCACTCCCTGACACAGAGTTGTCAAGTATGATCATATAGAATATGTATATAAACATGAGCATGTCAGATATGATCACCCCTAACTTCAGCATTATCCTAGAACTCAAGGCCAAAAAGAATTAAAAAATCAGGAGGTACATAATAGATATTTAATTTTCTCTCTTTTGAAATGATCAGGCACCAAGTATTTTCTTCTGATCTTCTAGAACCAGGTAACTGAGACTTGAGATAATAAAAAGCCTCCTTAGTACATCTTTCCTTCCTCTGGAAACTCACTATAGCTATGGAATTGCTACTTTATAATACAAATAGAAAATAAGTTATTAAAAATACCACTACGGATATTAACCAATTGCCTTGAATTCTTTGTGTGACCTTGTTCACAGTGTCCTACAAAGCAGCAGCAGTTGACTTGTGTAATCTTTTTCCATTTTCAGCATCCAGCTTCACCCACTGCTGAAATGAACCCTTCCGCAGTGCTGATACAGAAATAAACTCAATTACTGAAGCTAAATTAGGATAAAGACTTACTAGTTCGGGCCAGATGAGAGAGCCTGGGCTCACTAGATCCTATGATTCTGCTCCTCCGTGGGCAGTTCAAGCTGTACTACACGACTCCTGCTTGGGAGACTGGTCCCACAATAACCTGCTCGGAATTCAACCTTATCCATACCTTTCTTCCCCAGGGGCAGCACCCTCTGCTCCTCAGCTCGTGTTCTCGTGCAGACAACCAGCCCTCCCTGATGCCTGTACAAACTACACTGCAAGGTGTGCATCTAGAGCATGCAGAAGTTGTATAAGAATACATGGAAAGATGCAAATGCAAACAACAGACACAAATTATAAGCTTTATGAAAAGAAGCTTAATCTTTTGTCTTTTCCTCAGAGATTACTGGCACGGGTCAGAAACCGAGCACTATATCCAAGCAAACCAGCTCTCCAGACCTCACACGTCCTTAAAGCCCGTGACTCAGGAGTACTTTTCAGTACATTCAGCAATGCATTTTGAACAACTGTCAGGACAACTTTCCCAGCCAGGCAGCAGCACCCACACCTGAACGAGCTCCCAGCGCATCACCAGCCCACTCGCTCCTCGTTGCGGGCTTTTGTTAAGTTGTTGACTCCAACGACCGGCTATCAACAGCGCCGCAAACCCGCACCCACTCACCCCCGGCAACCGCGGGGCTCCGGCGATCAGACGGGCACCGAACCCGCGGCCCCCGGGGGTCGGCACGGCCGCCCGCCTTTGTTTCCC
>NW_009970726.1:5608267-5622943 GCF_000747805.2 Chaetura pelagica
GAACCCCCCCAGCCTGCCGGGCAGCGCTCCGCGGGGGGCTGCGCAGCCCCTCGCCGGTGGGAAGGCTCGGGGGGCTGCAGCCTGGGCGGTGCTGTGGGGTCCTGGCCCCCAAAGGGGGTGTTGCCCCTAATTTGAAATTGGTGAGTCCGTCGATTCTCCTCTCCATCCCTGCTGCAGTCTGCTGAAGGAATCCGCAGAGTGGGAAGGTAACTTTCTCATGGTCATCTGAGGTATCCAGGCCTTTCCGTCATGAAAATGCCTGATGGAGAACAAAAGCCGCACCCCTTCCTCACTGCAACCACCGTCTGTCCGGGTGTTTTGATAGCTGATAACTGAAACCACAGTTTTCCTATCATCTGAGCAAAAATAAATAGTAATCAATAGTCCTATTCAGTTATTCCAAGTTAAATTGCTTGGTGTCTCTTCTGTTAGTAATAAGTGGTCAAACACCCAGTTTGTGAACATTTATGTGGCCTTCACAGCACATTTCAAATTGTAACTAGTCTTTTTCTTATTAAAAAAAAAAATGGTATCTAGTCTTCATGGTTGCAAAGAGCCACGAAGGCATGAACTGACTGTACCTCATGTACTGGTATCTGAGTTAATCTGCAAACATCCTGAAGCAGTGGCTCTCAGGTGTGTAAACTGTCTATTGTCTACTAATCTAATCAAGAGTAATGTTGGCCCTAACTTTTTCTTTGATTATTTTAAGACACAGAAGAAGGAAGGAGACAGTTAAAACCTTAAAGTTGGGAAGAACAGGTTTGCTGAAAGAAAAGCAATGGGAAAAGACCTGAGGCGTGCAAAGGAGGGAAAGAAACAAACAAGAGAAAGAAACAGAGACTCTGTTTGAGCAAAAGATAAAAATAGCATCAATAGATGTAACTGAACACATGGACACATTTTCATCCAATATTGATACTTCCTTGATGCCTCGTTTCAGGTGGTGTATGATAATGTGAGACAAGTAGTAAACGCTGCAAATATCTTAAAGATGTGCTTCTGTATATCTTAGCTTGAATTCTTGTGAAAATGTCCTTTTGACACCAAGGATAATTGGATTTGGGGCTGTCTGTCCACGAAGCATAACTGAAGTTTTGTTGATGTGAGACTGATACCACTGTAAGACCTACTTGTTCTTCAGGCACCCACAGACTCTGGAAGAACAGACTAGAGACAAGTAAGGGAAACAATATCTTGTAGAGAGATGTGCATTGTTTATCATTAAAAGGCAAAAAGAAATGTAAAGGAACAGTAGTTCTGTATTCATTGTTGTTTTGTAAATTATGTATCTGACAAAAATATACAGAGTAATTCAGGGTATAGTGTTCAGTTGGATGTTTTTGTCTAATAGAATTCTATCTGTATGCCCAGTTTTGTGTCAGAAAATAATATACTTAGGACACTTGGGTATTTGTGAGCAAGCTGACTGCATTTTACTGACTGACATGCCTGAGGTAGACATAAAGCATCTCAAAAGTCAGTCATAGTAACCACATTATAATTACCCTTCCCTACTGCCAAGGCTTCACTAGAGTGCTGCAGGATATGGCATTAGTGATTCAGTCTGAGGCACTCTTCCCTTTGAGTCTGAGTCAGTGTTAAACCAATGGTCCTACATAATATCAACATGCATAATAGAGTCGAAGGTGCCAGAAGATACGTAATTCTGAGTCCCTGCCCAAGTGCTGTCATGAAAGATTCCATATTACAAATAAACTGTCCAGCCCGTTTCAATTTTAGCATCTCTTGCATATTCTGCCTATGAAGGATTTCTCTACCATTTCACTGGAGTGGAAAGAGCTGGAGTTCACAACCTTTGCTCACTGTGACTTCTTTTTCCTGGAGATGTAGGATGGCTGTCATACTGATACCTCAGATCAACTACTGTACACGTTAGGTGGAGAGATCCAGTACATAGAGTGACCTCACGAATCTCAGGCTGAAACTGTTGCCAACTAGGATTGCTTTATGTAGTATATGCGAGCTATGGTAGAAACTATAGGACTCTTAATTTGTCTATCTTGTGTTCTGAATGTTTTATATAATAATGACACACAAAGACATCAATCTCTCTCTTTGTAAACTGGTTCCATATGAAGAGTCAGTGTTTGAACTATGTCTGTCTGTCCTGTTAGGCCAAACTTTCAGAACCTTTGTCCAAATTTAACTATGTTTGCCAAAAGGGAGTTGTCTCATACATGATTAAGCTCCCACAAGTTTTGTGAAAGCAGGCAGCCATATAGAGGTACAGGAGAAAGCACATAGGAAAGTGACATGATAAATGCTGTGATTGTGGATAAGATGACCCAATACTTACAGTCTATCATAGAACACTAATCCATAGAAAGAAAGTATCATATTTCTGAAAATCCAGTCTTGGAAAATCCATTTTTGGTGTTTCAATTAGACATTAAAAGGATGCTTTGTCTCCTTAGATTCAACGTTATGAAATTCCAGGATCATATGTATAAAGATCTGACCCTATTTAATTTGAAGGGCAAATCCCTATTTTACTTTTTTTTGTTGTTTTTTTTTTTCTTCCACGTCCTCTAGTTCAAATCTCTACAAGTTCAGCTGCTCATTATTTTCTGCCTCAGTTACAGTAATTCTAGATGCATGTCATGTTTTAATTAACTTGCAATGCATATCTGAGCTTGGACATTGTCGTCCTGTTACTCATAATGCCAGGGCTGATGTTAGATAACCAACAGAAATGTGCTGCTTAAAACGTGATTGGTATTAAATCCTGGTTGTTTATTCATTGTTTGCCACCCCCCTTACCAAACAGACTAATCTCACAAACTATGTTGATTCTTTCTTTCGGAAATTACTGAGAAGGCAAACACAAAAAGCTCTCTCACATCTAACAGGCAGATACTGCAAATATTCCCCCTTGCTCATTTTGCTGTTTCCTTGTGTTTTCTCTCCTTTTTTCAGAGACTTTTCCTCCGTGTTTTGTCTTACAACCTCAGTAGTCATATGCACTGGAGAAACTGTTCTGAATTTAGACAAACGCACTTAATTAAGCAGACAGTTCTGATATAAATATAAAATATTTTTATTTTACTTTAAATATTGCTTACAAGTGTATTTGTAAATGGTTCAACTTACCTGATACGAAGCACAGTACCTGGGTTATCTCCTGTATACTCTGCTCCTACTCTCAGTTTTTTGAGAGCTTCTAGCCTCTCACCTCTATTTTAAAAAACTTTTACCACCTACACATATATATAGAGTCAATTCCTCCTTTCTTTTCTTTCTCACTATACAAAAGCACTTTTTAACAAAGTGCAGAGACTGTGGGCTTTCTGCATGAACTTTTCCATTTACTCCCCATCTCCTGACTCAACTAACAGATGAGCCATTTTTATTTATAAAACTGTGCAGTATAATGACAATCAATTGAAAAGGGAACAAAGAAAGTAGAGAATATAGAAAAAGGAACCCAGAATTCTCAGTTCAGTGAAGTACTTTTTTCACCATGACACTACAAAGGAATGTTCTCTGCCTTAAGGCGGAAGATTGATCCAGAGGAGATTATTTGTTTTACTGTGAAAACTCGGAGGAATTTGTAAGATTTTCCCATCTTGCCAGCAGCTGATTTTTGTAAATCATATTAGCCAGAATGGACTGTGGTCAGTGCATGCTTTTTTACTTTGCTCTGTTCATTTGCCACATGGCTGTTGTGGTGTTCAGTATTTGTATCTCTCTCTGAGATCACCCCATGGAAGCTGTGACAAAAATTCAAATGTGCCTATTGTTTGTGTCAGCAGTCTCAGTTTGCAAGTAAAGAACCAATTTTTACAACTATCTGATTGTTAGCATTTCTAAAGAACAAAGTGAGATTTGTTTTGGTCAGACTGATCCTTTAATTCTGCTCTTGCCAAGACCAGGCTCGCTGCTTACCTGTGCAGTTAAACTGTTTATCACTTTTTTGTGCTTGAGCACAGTATCCCAAACTGTGTCACTCCTATGTTGTGCATGAAAATATATCTCTGAGTCACAGTACAGAATTAAAAGTAGAGAAAGGTACTGAAGAATTGCTAAAGCAGACTATGGGTGAAGGATGACATTTGTGCTACCTTGAGTTAAGGCCTTTGCTTAAGCTAAATCTTAGTCTACTTTGCACAACTTGTTCTAGCCATTGTCTGGAGCTAACAGGCCAAACATACAAAAGGCACAATTAATCTTTTAAATAATAAGATCTCCTTCGTGAAACAAACCTATGATGAAAGATATTGATATTCAACAAGCACAATGTAAATGTCCATTTATACCTTGGAGAATTAAGAGCCCTGCACCAGTGTCTTTAATTTCTAAGTAGCTTATTTTTTGCCTAATGAAAAGGAAGGAATCGAAATAAACATAAAGGTGTTACATAGCTGTGCAAAAACAATTAAATAAACCCCTATGTGTTAAAAGTGTTATTTGTATTGAAGTTAATTTTAATATACTGCACAAAACTGAGGCTGAGAGAAGATACACAAGGGAGTTTCTGGTTCCCCAAATCACACAAGTTCAGAATTCACTCCAGTGCCAGGGCCCAGTGTGGCTCAGTGAACATTGTGCTGGTTTCCGGGTGCTGTGAAACTGGAAGTTCAAACTCATCTTGCAAACTCATCTTGCCTCATTGCAGGACGTGTGGGAGAGGCAGGCTAGCCTCTGGCCAGCACCATGGTAAGGACTCTTCTAAAAATTTCACAGTTCCAGTGCCTATGACCATGTTTAATTTACTAATACAGATGCCACCTTTTATTGTTCCTACTCCAGTTCCTCTGTTCCATTATAGCCCCTGCACCAACTGTTCTCTATTTCATTTGGTTTCATAAAAGAGAAAACAAACCTGTGCCAGTAGTTGCTGCAGAAAGAGGCAGGTAAAAGGTTATGACATTTCCATGACATGCTGTGTTTCTTTCTTTTAGTTTGTGCTTTGCTTCTGACAAAAAAGTTATTTCAAGTCCCTGAGTGGGCTGATATGAAGGAAACTATGTGCCTGCTCAGAGTTCTTAGCAATTTCAGCATATCATAACCATTCCCAAGGAGTCACTGGCATTCAGGGACCAAACCTTTTCCAATCCTGTTGCTCTTTTTCAAATCTTCAGTAATCCAAGTTCTTGTCTTACGTTTGCTTTCCTGCAAGTTTTTCTGCTGGTTTTCCTTGCTTTTTTTGTTTGCTCAATTGCTTTCCATTGAAAAAGGGACAGAAACCCTTACCTTTGAAGTGTTTCATTGCTCTAAGGCTGGCACAGCAATAAGGCTGTAGGTGACTGCAGTCCCCGCTGCCATTAGCTCTATTGTCTCAGCTGCATCTAGCCAGAAATGAGTCATTCAGGTTTTTCAGTAGAGAACAAATCATGGGACATACTCATAAAAAGGAATGGGCTGGGTCTTCATTATTTGCATGTGTTTTTTAAATAGTAAAATCGATTAATCACAAGAAAGAATGGAAATTTGTAGTATTTTGGCTGGACCATCGTAGGCTTCCACCTCAAGCTGATGTGAAGGATCCCCTGCAATGTTTCAGGTAGATCATAGCTTGACTTTACAATTGCTCCATGATAAAGAAAGGGTGAAAAGAAAGACTGTGTTAGCTGTGGCACTGCTTTGCACCTCTTCAGCGCAGCTGTTGTCTTTTCCCCCAGGCTCAGCCTTTCACTGTGCTGGCACTCCCTAAAGCATTCTTGAAAACTTCTTACTGTCCCCAAATAGGCAAATAATCAAAATGTAGTCAAATCAGTAACATTACCTGTATCACTGTCATTAAACCCATCTCCAAACTCTCTTATTTGTCATCAAAAACATTGATTCACGTAATCACAGACTTAATTTGAAAAGTCAGGTTTCAATTTAATAAATGCTAAACCTTTTAGAGAAAAATGGTGGTGGTAAATATAAACATTTTTTGAAAGGGGAGAATCTTAGATCTCTTTTCAAGCCCATGAAATAAAAACATGTCCAATATATGGACATTTAAGCCAGTGTAATTAGCTCAGTCCCTAATTAGAAAGTCTAGAAGCCTTGTGCATACTAGGTCATGACTTTAGCAGTACATAATATGTATCGTTCATGCATTGTTTTACATAACAGGTCATGATCTCTTCCTGCAGAGTAGGAAGAAATATGGTGCAGCACCTGTCTGCCCTAACGACAGGGTGACGCTGTGTAGGATGCTGGTTTCGGTCAGGATGAAACTATGTCCTGGAAGGGAGGAGCCCCAGATCTGCTGCAAACAGCTGAGCCAAGATAAAAGCTGTTAACACCAAGGCAGGTTCACAAGGAAGTAATGGCAGAGCTCTAAGTATCTGTTATACTACTGGTAAAATAATACCTAGAAGGTGCTTCCAATTATGAAGTGATAGGTATACCTTAGGGATGAATACACTCCAAAGCCAAGGAAGAGGTGTTCACTGGCTCAGAGTTTTGTTATCATGTTTGCAATTAATGAAAAGGGAGGGAGAGTTCTCAGGCTTTCTGCTGAGACAAAGGGGGGGGAAAAAAAAAAAAAAAAAAAAAAAAAGCAAGGAGGGGAAACAAAATTAAAAACAGGCCCTGACTTGGGTCAGAACAAATTTAAATGTGTGAGTTTTTATAGTAAAACAAAGACCTTGTAGTTTAGTTCAAATGAAGCAGAAACTGGATTTACAATCTTGTTTACCATCTCTGCTAGATTAGGGAGGGGAAACAAAATTAAAAACAGGCCCTGACTTGGGTCAGAACAAATTTAAATGTGTGAGTTTTTATAGTAAAACAAAGACCTTGTAGTTTAGTTCAAATGAAGCAGAAACTGGATTTACAATCTTGTTTACCATCTCTGCTAGATTAGCATCCTAACCATGAGACAGTCACTCTAAAGTGGGCCACCTTCAGTCCCTCTGGCTGGCACAGTTTTGGTGTGTGGAAAATATATGAGCAATCATTTCAACAAAGGACATGAATGCTTCTCAGCCCAGAGCAGTCCTCGAGGATGGAAGATATCTGAAGCTTAGTCCCTCTGCCAGTGAAGATTTAATTATTAATGCTAAGTGCAACAGCAGCAACAGGATTGCAAGCACCCCAGAATATTTAATGGCGAGGCGGTTAGTGATGAAGGACTAAGAAGGAGGTGGTGAAGGGGCTTAAATCCCCTCGAGTAGATACTGAACCTGCATCTTTTAGCCTGAGAGTGAATGTTCAAAGAGAGGCAGCCCCCTCCCCCAGCTCCGTGATGGGAATATAGTGACATTGCTTTTCCTTTGCTCTCCCTAGGCAGCATCAATCAAATTACTTCAGATCAAATCTATGTATTTGGTGTGATTTTACTATTCAATGGGAAATATACAATCCATTCTTACTTTTGCTTAATGGAAATTGCTTAGTGCAGTAATAACTACAAGTGATCGTTAAAGAAAACACAGTATATATAGCCATCTTGTCTCTTGGTCAGAAAAAAAAGTACAAGGCAGTTACTTCTGGGCAGGTCTCTCAAATTGCATTTTTCTGAGCCCATCCATCTGGCACTGAACGATACGGTAGCGCTTACCTCCCTGCATCAGCTTCATCTTAATGGAATAGTAAAATAACTGCAGAGCTGGTTATCTGGACCACGTCGTTCATGCGAACCACAAACCTGAGTGTCTCATTAGGTGCTGAACACACAGTGATTCAAAAATAATAATGAAACAGGTTGTTGCTGGGGAGACTGAGAAGCTGTCATGCCAGTGGAAGTTAAAACAGGCCCCCTGATTCAGTGGTGAGTGAATAATAAACAGTTACTAATTTTTAACAGATACAGGTCTTCATTTTTGCAATTATGTTATTATTAGGATCTCACTCACATACTCCCCCCCCAAAAAACAAAACAAAACCACAACAAAAAACGCACAAAAAACAACAAACAAAAACCACACAAAACCAAGAAACAAACAAACAAAAACCCAACAAACCCTATATTCCTCAGGCCTTTTAATTTGCTTCTTTGAGTAGAGCAAGGGAGACACAAAAATGGAAGAATTGCCTTGTATGAGTAGCTCTACATGGTTTATGAGTGGGTATTAGCCATTCTTCCCACTTTATTATGCCTTTAATTTTCAGAGATTGAAAAAGAATATCTTTGGAAGAGACCAGGACAAGGAAACACTGTAAGAAAAAATATAACGTCATGGTAAGGAGAAAGTAGATCAAAAGTCTCTAAGTGCACTCTTTCATAAAAAGAAAACAAAAACTACGGGAACATTTAGTGACATTGAAATGTTACAAAGCAGAAACTGAGAAAGGTTTTCACACAAACTAAAACATGGAACTTGCTGCCAGGATCTTTCACTGAGGCCAAGAGTGTAGCAAGATGAGAAAACAAAAGGAGCTTTACACAGGTAGCTGTGAAACAGCCGTGGTTATAAATGCTCAGGTTTTATAGCATAGACCAGCCTTTTCTACCTCCCCACAGTGAATAGGAAACCAGGGCATGTTGTCTCGTTTGCTGTTCCTGCAGAAGAGCTTGATTTTTTCCACATTTAGAGATGGGATGTTGGCACAAACAGACCTCTGAGCTCAGAGCATGGGTCCATCGCTTTCTATAACACCAATAAGAATGTTGAGGCATTTAATCTTGACAAATGCAGGGTGTCAGTTTATCACATAAAATTATCACTTCTAGAAACAAACACTCTAGATTCCCAAGGAAATATCCTTTACAGACACCAGGTTAGTGAACCCATGTTGTTCTCTCCTGTTTCCTTGTTTATTCTGGAGAAACACAAGAAAGTTAAACAGGTTTCCATTTGCTGTGACCAAAAACCAACTTCACATATATTCGATGATTTGCAAAGTAGTCAGGATCATTAATGGTGAATTACAAGATAGAAATTCCTCCAGATTATTTTCAAGACCTATGAAATAGCCATCATGAAGATTGTACCAGGATTTTGTCCCTGTCGTTTAAAAGGTGCATCCTCTGAACCGACCATTTTTTTGCCAGCACTATTACAGGCAACAGTCATTTTTAGGTCATGCTTCAGTCATGCCTTGGCATCCCATGTGTGACCAGCCACACGAGTTGACAGATGGCAGGGCAGTAGCTGGGTCACCTTTGAGCTCCAGGGCTCAAATGAGTGAACAAGAACACACTTCCACTATGGGAAAACTTAGGAAAGAAACACAGGGAACATGCTACCCATCTCTCTTATTTAAAATCCGCTCCCCCCCCCGCCCCCAGCAATTACAGATTAATTACACGCTCTTCTCCTCTCCTGTGTATGCATTTTCTAACTGGCTAGATTTCAGTCATGTATTATTCATTGGCTTGCTCTCTCTTCCCTGCTTTTCCCCTCTCTCCCCGCTGCCGGGATGTGGCAGGGCTGCTGGGGAAGCTCCTGCCCCACCGGTGCACAACCCCCCTCCCTCCTCCCGTTCACCCATTATGGGTTATTGCCATCTGCTGGAAAACCAGGGTGGGCAGCCAGAGAAACTCATCCCACGTCCTGGAAGTGGAGTCAAGCCCCCTTACACTGGTGGCTGAGCTCTGAGCAGGGGCTCGCTGCTGCGCAAGTGGCATCTCTGGGGGAAGAAGTTGCCCTCGGGGCTCCAGGTGAACCCCCAAGCAACCGCAAATCCCGCGCAGCAGCGACAGGATTGCTGTGTGAACTGGGCACTCACGGCTTTCTTTTAAGCACAGATCTTTGCAGGTCATTTTCATCATATGCAAGAAGACTTTCTTCTCCCAAGGGCTAATCAATCCCCAACACAAGTGAGAAGACTCCCGTTTAAAATGCCCCTAAGCAATTTTAGGAACAGTAGGATCTTCAACGCCTTACAAAAGCAACAAACCACTCTAGAAACCGGGATGCGCTCTGATTTCAGGAGCTCCTGAGCCTTTCTGTGGCTTCTAACAAATTACCTAATGGTCCTACTGGGCCAGATGTGGGGGGAAAAAAATCTCATGTGCTTTGCAGGATCTCAGGCAGATGACTGTCGATGTGCACTTTTAAAAGAAGCTTTTATGCTGTTGTATGGTGTGTCATTAAGTTGAAGCTCAACTGCTATCACCGTCAAATTAATTAATGTCTTAATAGGAGATGAATGATAGGGCCAATTTGCTGTGTTACCTTTTGTTCCTGACTGTAAATTGCAGTAATTTAATATCCCCCAGATAGTTGCTTTTATAGAAGTATACAGGTTACTTTTTATAGTTCTAGGTCTTCTTTTACTTCTTCACTTACAACTTCAAATAACTTTTTAATTGGCTTGTCAGACAACAAAAGGCTAAGTAAGGTACTCAAAGGGGTAATAATCTTGACCAAGGAAAATAAAATATAGAGAGGAGACAATTACATTTACTAAATGAGCCTATGATGTATCACAAAGTTTCAGTTCATATTATAGATAAAATTGCAAAACAATTCCAAATAATACTTTAAAAGAGGATAGATCTGAGAATCCAAGCACTTGCTCTGGAATTATTTTTAATTAAAATCACATGTTTAAATATCTTCATTTTAGTATCCTGAATATTTGGTTAGGTGTGAGTGCTGTGAAGTTTAGCAAAATTACTAGACCACAGACAGTGTTCAGATTAGCTTCCTAGGCTGAGGAAATCTGACAGTCATTTGTCTCCAGACAAATCATAGTCTGACAAGATGATGGGCTGATGACTCTATTTTCTGTAAATTCTGCAATTTTTCATTCTGTGGTTGCACAGCAAGAGAAAGACAAATGACCTTGTTAAAATCAACGCTCCCCAAAGAATAAGAAGCCTTTGATTTCAGCAAGATCTCTTATTATCTGGCACTTACATGTGAAGGGTGTTGAAGCTTTAGTATACGCTGATTTTGAGCATCAGAACAGGAACTGCAAAGGCTCCAGAACTTTCTCACATGGGGCTTTTGTCATATGCATTGCATCCACAAATTTATTCTTATTAATTGTCCATAAGATGTAGATTAGTATTTTATTGTCCACCTGTGTGCTGTAGAGTATAGAATGAGGGAAGTACTCAGAGCTGTTTGCACTTACAGTCCGTACTACCGTGAACAAGAAATAGATTTAACACAGTAAAAAAGGCAAAAGGGGGCTTCTGTGCTGAAGAATTAATACTAAGTAAAATAAAAAGGTGTTATGGGAGACAAGAAGATGCCATGGGAACCGGGCAGCCTTGCTGCTGCCACCACAGCACAGGACAAAGAAACCCATGGCAAAGTGCTTGGAGCTGCAGGAAGGCACTGCACTTCCCCACTCCCATCTTCTCCTCAGGGAATCTACTGCTCTGGACACCACAAAAAATACTGTGGTTGAATGGCAGTGTTAGTCTTACGGCTTGATTTGGGGATGCTTCACTGGAGTTTTATTGACTGTTAGCAAGAATAAATCAACTAATGTACCAAAAGCTTATCCTGCTGGTGTTCCATTTAGAGGTATGATTTCATTAATTTATTTTTTTTTTAGTTATTGATTTTTAAAATGCTTTAGGGCAGGAGGTAGAGGGGTGTAATCTGTGTACCCGATTCTCACAATTTGATTTGTGTTTGTTCAGTTTAGGGGTTGGCGTGGCTGATACAGGGCTCTGCCATGTTGGAGCTGCATGCAGGCAGTTTTCTCCCTCTCTTCCTGACCACTGGCCCACAGAGTGCCTTCCTTGTCCCCACTTATCATGTAAGGGAGTAGTTCTCTCCCCCCACACAACGTCCAGGGCTTGGGGGGAAGAAAGTGCCCTTCAAGCTTCTTCCCAGACCCCAGGGGAGATCCCAGCAGGAATCTGCCCAGAAGCCAGAGCAAGGGGTCCTTAAACCCACCGGCCCGTGCTGCCAACACCCAGTAGGGGCTCAGGGACAGTCCTGGCCAGGGAGGACTTGGGACACTAGAGGAGGCCCAGCTGGGACCAGTTTCCTTGCAAGAAAGGGGAAGCAGCAGATGGAGCTGGTGGTTATCTCCCATCAGGGGTTTCTCTACTAGGGGTTTCTACCAGGAAACCACGTAAGTTTCCATTCACTTCTTAACATGCAAGCCTTAGCAGCATGAGGCTACTGCAGGACATGGGTTAAAGACAATGACATCCCTTGGTTTATAGGTCTCCATTTCAAAACCTGAAAGGTTTTATATAGCTGAGCAGAGATTTTTCTGTCAATTCTAATCCAGGCCAATGCCATGCCATAATCTCCTAATTATACTATGCAGTAGGATCAATCTCTCTAATCCCTAATTATATTTTTGCTTAGAAAATGTTTTGCCTCACTTCTATCTCTTCTACATGGTCTCCACCTGCCCAAGGGACCTTCAGAGCGTCTAACAGTAATTAAGAAGTAGATCTCAACAATTTCTTAGAAGGAAATGGCAAATTCTCCCCCGTAAGTAATTCAGTCATCCTAAAACTGTTCATAAATTTGACCTAATTAGTTATTTCTAGGGGAAAAACAAACAAACAAACAAACAAATCATGATTAATTGTTGGTGACAGTTCTCCCTACTACAGAGGGGGGTGCTCTTGGCTCTGCTTAGTCTGAGACTCTTCCAGTTTGCATCACTGAAAAACACTCATCCCCATGTGTCAGATACTCACATCTACTCCAAATGAAATCTCAGCCATTAGAGAGTGTTTAGCCAATGAGCAGTGATTACCCAGGTATTCAAGACAGTGTCCCTGAACAAGACATGATTTATTGGTCAATTGGACACAGTGACAAGGTTTTGGGTCAGCATGACATCCTGGCAGAGCTTTGTCATTCACCCAGCACAATGGGGGCACAGCTGCTTTCTGAGTGGGGACTTGTCAGCATGGTGCTGGCTGGCATCATCCTCTGCAGCTTGTCTCTGTGATCCTCTCTCCTTTCTCCTTACAAAGGCTTTTGTTCACATGATTTCCTGGAAACCTGCTGCAGGGGGGAAAAAGAAAGAGATGGAGGAACAACTGTCCCTTCCAGGGCATGTGGCCCCCAAATGTAAGGCTGTCCCCAGCCCCTCTGGGCCAGCCCACTCCAGGGAAGTCTCCACTGAACTCCAGTTTTCTGAAACCAGTTCTTAATGCTGGAATGGGGCTGCCTCCCTGTTCAGAATAATAATGGCACTTGCAGGTGCTGGTTTAGTGACCTGTGGAAAGTCTGCAGAGAAAAACTGTTTGGTTCTTGATTCTCTATGGCTTCCACAAAAACAAAAGAAATCAGTGATCTGTGGACCAGGGCCTGTAGTAGCTGGTAGAAGCCACCTGATAATACTGCATCAGGATCCAGAGATTTAACAACAATTACTATTTGAGAAAGAAGTGGAGTTAAATTAATCTCCCATTATTAAAAATGGAAGCAGTAAATATTTTAAGAGGAAAATTAAGGGCTGGAAGTTTTAAAAAGCTGATCCAGCAGTACCAACAATCAGGGCTTGGAGCCAGGTTCAAAAGCAGCATTTATTTAAAAATGCTTTAGGACAAACAGTAAGAGAATTTTGAGGTACAGAGGCAGGAGCCTTTTGGTAAAAAAAGCCAGGTTTGCTTTCTTGAAAATCAAAAAGAAAGAGCAGGAGCAGTGCTGTGGGGAGACTGAGGAGCTCACTGACCCCCTTCCTCTCCTCTCTCTGACAGGCACGTGGTGCTGCCTTATGTGCCCCTGCACCACACTCCCTCTTTTATGAAGTGCTTGAGCATATTAAAAGAGGATGCTCTCCTTCAGGATGTCTTTTGCAATTACAATTATTATTGGTAGATGACTCAAGCTTAATCATTGCAAAGGTGTCTCAGATCTAGGGCAGGTATTTTGGATGGGTAACAAAGAAGGTAGGATAGCCATGGACATACTGTGTAAACTGGTGGCTTCAGTGGACAGCATTGCTGAGCTGCAGGTGCTGAGGAAGGCACAGATCAGTTTTGTTCACACATCTCCAATGAGAGAGGCAAGTCTGAGAGCTGTTCCTCAAACTGGTAGGCAGCAGGTAAGGGCTGCTGGCTTTTGTAAACCTGGCTGTGTTGGATTCCAAGAGCAAGAAAACATGATTTTGTGCAGCTCTTGGTCTTTGAGCCCCTCAAGTATGGCAGACCAAAGGACCCACAGGGCTCTCCATGCTCAATGCTTGAAGGACAGGTGAGAAGGTCTCTTCCTAGGAGCCACCAGGGAGAAACACCATCAACATGTGCAATACCCACATAACCTGGTGGAGACTGTAGTGGAGGACAGTGCTGCTCAGGCACTGTCACCACTGAACTCTTCCTCATTGATGGGTTGGCAGGTTGGACACTTGGGCTTCCTGTTGCACATCTGTTCCCCACTCTCCATGGAAGGGGAGAAGCTCACAAGGGAGCAAGGAGGCTCTTGGAGGTTGCATAAGAGGAAACTTCAAGCAAGGAAAGGTGAGCACGAGGAAGTCCAATATTCAGTGACAGGTTTCTGCAGGGAGAGAGCCAGCTCTCATCTGAGCTCAAGCTTACTTTATCAACTAGATATGTGCTCAAGGACAGGGGAACTGCCATCTCTTTGGAGATCAGGTTGCAAGAGAGTTTACTGAGAGCTGCAAACATTCCCTCTGCCTGATGCTACAGACTGGATTAATACTGCCTGGGACAATTTCTACAAACTGAGTGGGATTTTTGGCACAGCAACTGCCGTAAAACTCCGGATTATTCCTAATTGCCATCACAACCCTCTCATTGCATGACTGATACTTGGCATGTGACACAATTTAATTGTGCATTTTGACTCAGAAGTTGCAACTAATTACTGTTGT
>NW_009970726.1:5622984-5626113 GCF_000747805.2 Chaetura pelagica
TAGGAATACATCAATAATTTGATGCATCCAAGCCAGTCATTCAAGAAGTATTACATTGCAGTTAATCTCAGGCAAGTACTGCCAGCAAAGGGCTGAGTGCCAGCTGGAGGTACATATCCATGTCACGGTGTGAGAGTGAAATTCACACATGCTTTCATCAAGTAGGAAGAGCAGATTTTGAAGCCATGAGGTTTTAACCTTGCGCTTTTCCTGGCATCACACCCAGCTTGGAGGTTTATCTTGTGAAAGGCGACTATGAATAATATTCCTCTGAACAATCTAGTTTCATCATTTTTAAAGAGGAAGGGCAGCAGGGACTCCTTCCAAGCAGGAGCGTGGCTGGGGGGGTGTGCCCACGCCTGGCGCAGCACGGCTCAGTGGCACCGGGCGCCTCGGGCTCCGCTGAGTCACCCTTCCTTGTGGCATCCTGCTGCCATGGGCTCCTCCCTGCACACACCTCCTGCTGCAAACCTCCTCTGGAGTTACCAAAACACTGGGCAAGTAAGGTTATGGCTTTCGCACAGGTGACACCTCGGACATAGTCACACACAGCCAGGAGTGCTCAAAATGTTCCTGCAGAGCAAACGCAGTGTCCCTAATGCCTGTGCTGACTCTGGTACCTGCCTGTTTTGTGACAGGAATGGCCGCGTGTGCCAGAGCCCTGCTGCCTCAGACCTGAGCCTGAGTTCAGTCTCAACGTGCTGGCACATGGCTGCCAGTGGCATCCATCAACATCCTGACCCAGGTTCATGCCAAGGCTGCTGCTCACAGCCACCAAGGATGTGAGTCACCGCAGAGCAAATGAGCAGGCTGACTCCCTTTAAAGCACAATGCCCTTTCCTGGGGTTTGCGGTTGTTGGTTTTTTTCCTTTTAAATTCCCTTTCCTGTGGGCAAAGGCCTGCCCTCTGTTGCAATGGGAGATCTGGAGGGCCAGGACACGGCTCAGCTAGCACAGCTGCATCGTACAGGCAGAGGCAAGATGTTGTGTAAATCTGTTTCAGAGCAGTTTAAGAGGCAGACTAAGAGCAAGGTGCTTTAGTCTGAACACAGCCCTACCACCCCACCCCCTCCATCAGCATCTTAGTTACTAACATTAATTATTTAATGCCTAATTAATAGCATATTCTACTTCTGCTACTAACAATTTTTACACAGAAAAGAAGTCCGACCTCTATGAAGTGTTTCATAAACTAAGAGCAATAAAACCACTTTTTCTTCAGGAGCTGTTTTCCTTGTCTCAAGCAAGACTTTCCCGGTATTTGACTGCTTTTCATTTTTTAAAAATAGTTTAAAATGTTTAGCAGTAAGAAGTATAGAAACAAACTGTACAGTCTCCAACATCTGACAGCCTGGGTAATCTCAGTGGCAGTATTGCACCTGCAGTAACATACACATCAAATTAAAATAACATTTTACAGGGGAACATATTCCACCTCACTCCCCCACAAGAATATTTCAGAGGGCAGGAGAAATCTGCAGCTGTTTGGAAAGTATTAGTCTCATTGCAGAGTGAGTCAATATATAGTGACATATCCTTTTCCAAGTAAATCAGGGTACAGGACAAGCTCTTCCACTTTACTGATGCTCTAGGGAGGCTTGTGCAGAGAGAGAGGTGGCAGCAAGCAGCTTCTTACTGCAATCCCCCTTGGTGCAGGACTGGCAGCAGCCACAGATGCTACCTGAGAGCTAAGTGCCTAAATTGGTGGCTGGCCCCACAGCCTGCCCTGGCACAAGCAGCCAGTGCGTTGCTGCTGCCAGCAGTGGCGATGTGACCAGCCACAGCTTTTTCAGGGCCCTGTGCGCTCCTTAGCAAGCACTTGCTGTGCTGCCTGGAGTGGGAGCCTGCAAGACAGGAGCGTTGCCAACTCAGGCTCCGCCTTGGAAGCAGCCACATTAAATCAAACCCCAGCTTTTCTGACACTTGGCACCAGGCCACTGCACCATGTTGGTTTATGCAGCTAATGCCCTGCTGCTCCCTTCCTGCCGGCCAGACAGATGATCAGCTGCAGCTGCCCTGCTCCCTCGAGTGGGGGGATCTCCAACCACAGCGTCCCTGGGCCCTGGTGGGGCTGCTGGTGACTTCAGGCTGCATGGGCTGGGTCTGCATGCACAGTGGAGATGTGACTTCAGGCTGTGTGCACAGCAGAGAGTGGCCCTGCCTAACACCGTGCTCGGGGCGTAAACTGAAATAGGTTATTTCAGCCGGAGAGCATCTACAAAGCTGTCTCTGTATCAAAGGATCAGCAGAACAGAACTGTCTCAAGGAATAAGAAAACCAAACATACATATGTATGCACACATACATCCACACACGAATGTGCACATACATATGTATTTATTTTTTTATATCTACCTTAATAAATACTGCATACATTGTGTAGTGCTGTGAGTAGCTTGAGGTATTTGCTGTATTAGACAGCAGCCAGCTTCCATCTGACTTTAATGAGCATTTGTTCACGCGTGTGTGTTAAATGAATGCCAACTGAGTCAAATGCAAATTATCATATCAATTATATATACAGAAGATAAGCCTAACTCCTCTGCTAAATGCATTGCCCTGCTTTCCTTCTCTATCCAGCCTTTCTGGGCTCCAAGCCTAGAAAACAATCCTGCTACAATCATCATACATGACCAGCTACAAACACAAACTAGAGTCTCAGGGATTAACTAGGCTGAATTAGCACCCTGTGATATTTAAATTTTCAGCTAGCATTTATAATGTCCCAATTACACAGTGGTCAGGGAAGAGGTGGATTGCTACCCACTGCATGAAAAGCCAGCACAGCCAGTGCAGTGTGCCCCAGGTAGCTGCTGGAATAGCTGTCAGAGAAGGTAGAGCCAAGCCCTGCTCCCCAGAGAGCTTAAACACCTCTTTGCAAATATTACTTCTAATTCCCTATTAAAAAAAAAAAAAAAAAATGTGATGTTTTTCAGCTCTTTGAGGGTATAAAAGAAGTGGGACTAAGGAATCCTCTCTTTGGACCCATAGATGAATCATCACTTTCTGTTCTAGTTCATTTACACACTGGGTTTGGTTTTCGTTGCTGCTACTTCCACCCACTGGTTTAGTGGTCAAAACAGTCAGCCAAGATGAGGGAAAACCTGGTCCAGCCCCTTTCTCCACCCTC
>NW_009970726.1:5626163-5631346 GCF_000747805.2 Chaetura pelagica
TGGATCAAGACAGCATCAGTCTCTGGTCTAGAGGTCACCACTGATCAGCTGAGTGGGAAAAGCCCTTTCCAATCCTCAGTCCTATAATTATTGAATACCAGATACTGAAACATTCCCTGCAGCACATTCCCTGCCAACAAGACTTCCTCATCTGTGTGTAAGACAGGCCAACACTTCCCCTCTCGCTGGCTGTGGTGGCCTGGGAAGCTCCAGCTGTGAGACAACATGCCAGATGTGCCCACCAGTGGGGAGGCACTGGGCTTCACTCACAAGTGCTGCGGAGCTATGCTACACTGCTATGTGGTGACAGACTTGTAGAGACTTTGCTGACTTAGGGAGTAGAAAAGCAGGAGGTAGCAGAACTAGATCCTTACAGGGCATGTTGCTGAGAATTCATCTAAATGTTGGATTATGATGTTGTCTGAGGCTCCTCTTAGATGTGTATAGTGATGTGTAATCTGCACTGCTGTTAAGAGACAAAAGGAATTAAAATAAAAGGTGGTTTCATTAATATTTTCTAAAATATCTGAGGTCTGTACAAAACTTCCCATTGAGCACTGAATTTTCTGTTAATGATCCTGCCAGTGACACTGCTCATTGCTTGTAACAGCAGCAGCCAAACTCTCCCAGCTCTGCTACATTAGAGGCCCTAAGCTACGCTAATACAATAAAATATTTGCTTAAGGTTAAAGGCTTTTCCTGGTATAGCATCTGGAAGTGTGGGGCAAGGGAAAGAAATTAAACTGAGGAAAGCAAAGCTCTATAAACCTTTCTTCCTCTCCAGCCCAACACAACACCCACTTCTCTGAAGTGGGTTTGATTTTCCCCCAAACACATGAGCCATTTTCTCTTTTACACTCTTCTCCAGCTACATTTTGCATACTTTTATGGATGTACAATAGGATATCTAAATACCATGCTCTCTCCATATCTAAAACTGCAAACTGCTCAACTTGACCTGCTGAAATGCTGACCCCAAAGTAGGGCATCACATACCCCATCCTTAACCATGTGGCAGACTGGTCCTCCCTGCTGATGTTGTAGCCACCACAATACTTCACCAAACCTGTGAGTGTTAGAGCAGTGAGGGACTTGCCCTGGCAGGGAGATGTGCTTCAACCAGCAGAAACCGATAACAGCAGAAGTATTTTGCTGCGTCAAATCTCTGGCAGCACCATAGCTACATATTTTCCTGATGGTTATCTCCTTCCCCAGGGTGTTCTGTGGGTGCAGCGCAGGGGAAACATGTTTCACCAAGTCAGCGCCAACCCGTGCCAACTCACCCTTTTATACAGCAACAACAAGGTCTCAGCACCTCTTCCAGCATCTCTTCCAGCGACCAGCCCTTGGTATTACCCAGAGTGAAATGGAGACCACAACTCACCCTTTGCCGCTCTCTGGGATGGGGCAGCGCGTCTTTCCTCTCCCCTCTCCGTGCTTTGCGTTCCCACTTTCCCCTGGGCTCCAGAGGAACAATCCTCGCCTTGTTCCGGCTCAGTGACCTGGCGCTGGGATTAACACGCATGAGCGGCTGCACCATCTGCACCAGGGAGGAATGCCCGGGCTGCAGTCGGGCAGATGCCGCAGCCCCTCACGCCCGGCCACAGCCATCCATGGGATAGATGGGGACTTCACATAGCTCAGGGAAGACATGGAAAAAAAGGAAACAAACTAGCAAACCCAACCTACCCTGATTTTTGAGCAGGATGAAAAGAAGAGGGTGATCCATGGGGCTCCTCCGGTCGGAAGGGAAGCCTGGCACTGCATTGCTGGAGGGGCTGCTGAGAGGACTGCACAGAAGTGGGAGTCAAATAGGTGGTATTTACAGCAGCAGAGCTCCTGGACGACTTGCCTTCCAGCTGCAAGCTTGACTTCAATAATAACAATAAATACAGGCCCTTTGTGGGTTGCTGCCAGGAATTTCAGCCCTGCCCAAGGCTGTGCATCCCAGGGAGACCTCCCACGCTGGGAGTGGGACTTGGGGAAGAAAAGCACTGACTGGGGGAACACATCAAGGCCACTGAACCATTCTGCACTGGTCAACCAACCACGACACTTATAGGAACAGTTTCCAACACCTACCTGGGGAGCAGCGTGGGGCCCCAGGGAAGGAGCCTGACTTTTGCCTTCTGTGATTTTCTCAGGACTGTGCTCTCCAGCACTTCCAAAGGGCTAATTTTTTCAGCTGCTAAAAAGATGATGTCAGGGGTTGGATCTCTAGAATTTTTTTTAGAAATACCTTTTATACCCATATGTAGTTTCTTGCAGACCTGAAAAAAACAGGCAGCCATAGCTGGATCTGACTTTCTGCTATGTCTGTAGGCTGAGGGCGGTTCACCACTTGCCTTGCTGGAAAGCCCGAAGGGAGAGCAAGGGAGGCAACAGCATCCACCCACTATTTAATTTGACTGTCCCAGCATCACCATTTTCAAGTGCTAGCAAGATGCCGCTATTAGGCAGGATGAAGAAACTCCAAATGCTCCCAGAGCTAAACATCACAGCTGGAAGCAGAGGGAAGAGCCCTCTGCAACACAGGATGGGTTACCTACAGGTTGCCTGGTTCAGGGGTGACTTGTGCCTGAGTAAAACCTGAGAAAATCTCTGATAAGAACAATCTGGTGGTGCTGAACTCACAAGGGTCTTTAGGAATAAGAGTGGTCTTATAGAAAGTTATAATTTCAGCCTGTATAATTTCACTTTAACCCGCAGGCACATTTCAGGAGTGCCTCTTGCCCCCGAGAGCTGGGGTAAGCCCTGCTGCTGTGGGCAGGGTTTGAGATCCCTGCCCAGGGTCCATGCCCTCAGCCTGCTTGTGGTGCCTACAGCCCAGCAGAGGATGGGAGCAACACACAACCAGCAAAAAAAGACACCACGTGCATCCATGCTATTCATTTTCATGAGCTTCCACAGCAGATGTAGCTGTGAAAAGATTTTGTTCCTATCCATTATGCACTGTATAAAATTAGAAAACTCAGAATTGGATACAGAAAAAAGAGTTATTAGCTGCTCAGAAATTTAAATTATCTGCTCCCTCTTACTCCACTTTTTGTGGAGTTATGTTGACATTTGAAAAAAAAATAATTCTGTTGCTATAGCTACGAAGATGAGCTTCCAGCCATGAGACTGTGATCAATAAAACATGCCAGATGTGGCTCCAAGAGCTTTCATTAATAAAAAAAACCCAACAAACCAAGTGTGATGAGAATCTTTAGAATAATTCTATGGGACATAAATGAGATGCTTTTAAATAACTAATCTGATGAAAAGAGAAAAGCAACTAGCACTTCTAAGATTTTTATCCCAAGCACTAACTGAAGCATTGCTCTCCCTGAGAATACATGCAGCAAAATAGCCTTTCAGAAGCACGCAGCACGTACAGCTGAGCACAAGTGAAAGGGGAACCCTCTGTTCCAAGAGGCTGATGCTTGTCCTTCCTCTCCTGCAGAACTGCTGATGTGCAGAACAAAACCCTGGGGCAAGCCATAATAATGAAGGTTGAATTCCCTATCCTTGCAAAATCTCTCCATCTTTGCAAGTTGTATCAAGATCTTAGGATCTTGTTTTCTAGAGTGTCTACCCACATATATTATAAATTCAAAAGAAGGATGCAATCATTGCTGGGCCTAAAGTAGGCCCACCAGCTCTGCGTGCAGCAGGAGGGGACAGAAGTAGCAGAGGAGAAGCAGAGAAGCCTCAGAACCAGATCCCTTCCCTGCTGCATGGCAGGGTGCTGAAGGGCTTGGGTCACCCTTCAGGTTTCAACAGCCCTTAAGAGTCTCCACTGTGGATAAATGGTCTTGTCTGTTGGAGCTCCTTCATGCAAAAGTTTCCAAACACCTCCTGGTCTGATTCTCTGCAGCCTTGCCTTATCCTTGTTGCCAAACTCTGACCAAAGAACATGACAAAGCCAGACTCCACTATTTGACAGGCTAGAAGCTGTTATCTCTGCCAGCTTCATCAACCAAGCATAAGAAGCAAGCATCTCTTCCTCTTCTCTGTGCATACTTACTCTCCTGCACTTGGGTGTGGATACAGGATCCTCCCCTGACTGCTCCTGCATGGGTTCTGGATAAAGCTGGATGAAAAGTAGAAGGAAAATGCTTATTAAAATTGACCATGCTTTAATGCTTATTTTTATGCACATTGGCTTTTTCTCAATGCGCATTCTGTCATTTCCTGGCTCCTAGCTCATTCTCATAGTGTGTCTCCAAGCTACATGGAGGCTTTGAGTCCAATTCAAACACTCTGCATCTCTGATTAACCCACAATGGGTGATATGCTTGTTTGCTGCCATATTATCTTTGAATTATCCTGTGCTGGAACTGGATGCCAGTGCTTGTCACCATGGGAATGAAACATTAATTTAATGCTATCTGCATTTATGAGAGAGCAGGCCCATTGTATGGGCTGCTAAGGGAAACTGACAGACCTTTACAATAATGAGCGTGGGGGGAAAAATCCATTTCTCATCAGGAATGACTCTTCCCACCTATCTCGTGCTGCTCATGTGTCTGTGGATCAATGGAGGCAAGTCAGCTGGAAATGAAAGAAAAATACAAAAACGTCTCAAAGCTTCACCTATGAGTAGATCTGATAATGATTCACTCACTGCACAGGTCTGACTTGCTGGATCTTATATTTGTATTTTGCAGTTCAAACAAAGATACCAAATTTTGTTACATTTCCAAGTACCTTCTAACAAAAGAAAAAAAAAAGTTTAAATAAAGAGTGGAAAACGCCTGGGAGAATATTTTAGTACTTATTCAGAAACATAATATGCAGCTTCTCACAACATTTTAATGTCAAGATTGAATTGTACACAGCTCTGTGGGATCTAAGAGTTCTAGTTGCTGCTTTACGTATCATGATACAGAAAGAGCCGCAAGATCTGCTCCTGGTGCACTTCTTTGTGACAAACGGCCTTTGTTCTGCGTGGCAGCAGAACAGCCAGTTGGGTATTTAGCATAAGTACAAATTCTGCAGGTTTTATTTAAATGACTTGATAAAGGCCGCGCGCCAGGGGAGTCTGCAGTGATCCTGCACCCGAGGAAAGCCCAGAGGGTTTCTCCTCACACAACGGGCTGCCAACCAAGTGTCTGAGCAGCAGCAGAGAATAAGACGTGGGGTTCTGGGAGACACGAGGCTCTGTATGAGCCAACAAGGCGCAGAAAAGGTGGAATTCC
>NW_009970726.1:5631786-5657792 GCF_000747805.2 Chaetura pelagica
CCACTGGGACTGCAAGTTAAGCGCAGAAAAGAGGCCCAAGCCGTGGGGGAGAGCAGGCATTTGATAATCCATCGCTTTCAACACCTGCACCCCTGGGCCAGTGGTTCCCAGCGCACAAGATCCCTCTCCACCCCTGAGGTTTCGGGTTAATAAAGTATCCACAGCAGGGGCTTGCACAGGGTAGGTTAGTTTCTGTTAGTTAATAACTAGCAATGCAGAGCTGAAACGTTAACCCTAGCGGGGTGATTCTGCTTTTGCTGCCCCAAGTAGTGGTGTGCAGTAGTGACGTGCCACCTGCAGCTCACGCTTTCCTGTCGCCTTGTGGCCTCCTGGGCACAACAGACCATTCCTGGGCAGCTGGAAAGGCACCAGCAGTGACAGGAGAACTGTCGGGTTTTATCGTAAACTGAATTTGAGACCTAGGAGGTGACACACACCAAATCCACAGCTTGGCCTGTATGTATTCCACCTGAGGAGCTGCATTCCAGCTCCCCTCCGGCTAACTATCCCTGTGGGTTAGCCCTGTGGCACGTGGCCTCTCAGGGGAGAAAACAGAGCGGCAGGAGCAGGAATACAAGTTTGTTTGGGGACAAGGTGGCAGCTCCTCCCTTCCCCCAGTGCAGGGACAAGTCACTCACGCTGGGGTCCCAAGGTGGGCAAGGGAAGCCCTTCAGTCTCGAGAGGTGGTAGAGGCTGAGAATGGTGGCTGCAGGAGCAGGACGCCTGTCTGACCCCTCCCCAGCCAAGGGAGCCACACTGCCCCTGCAAAGTACCCCACCGGGACATGGAAACCCAGGGAGGCACAGCTCTGAGAGCCCATATGAGAGGATACCCTCTTCCAAAGGAGTTTCCCTCTACCATCAGCAGCAGGAAGGGGGTTCACCCTGTTGCAGTCCCCAGTGCAAACTGGGCCCTAGAGACCACAGATGGTCCTCGGGCTGCTGCAGGTGGCTGGCGTTAAATACAGAAAGGCCCTGCAGTAAGCTATGGTTGAAATGAGCTTTCCTGGGCAGCAGACTAACCAGATCAGTCGTGGTTCTTGCTGGAGGATATTTCCTAAAGTAGAAGCATGTAAAGAATCCTTTGCACCTTCTCAGGAAAAAGCTCTGCAAATACCTGCTTGTTAATGGGATGCTGAATTATCATGTAAACACTTATGAGCACAACACCCCCACGGCTGACTGGAACCAGACCTGTTGATGGAGAATAAGCAGACAGGATAACACACATATTTACACTTTGCAGAGCTAATTTACCTTTTTAACACACTTTTTAATGCTGCTGCTGGCTAAAGCCAAATCAAGCATCCACTGAAGAGCAAGTGGCTTCACAGGTATCTCCAATATGGTGATATCCACTGTGAAGTGTATTTGTCTCCAGTTGCAGGTGACAAGTTGAGCTGGCTTTCAGAACAAGACAGGGCTTCACATGTACTTGTTACAGCAGACACTGTGGAAGTAGCTTTCTGAAACACACACCGCAGGGCACCTCCAAGGCATTTCCACACCCAGTTTTGTGGGTTTAGGAGTGTGGAGAATCTGGGTTTTGCTGCTCCCCTTACTTGCTTAGAGGTATGCATCAGCACTTCCCTTGGTACTGAAGCTGAAGACAGGTGATTAATCCATCAGCAACATCGGTAAACCTACGCTGCGGAGAGCACCAGACCCTAGAGCAAGTATTCTGCTGAAACACACCTGCAGGGCATCCAGGGTGCAGATACACCACATATGCTACATAACACACCTTTCTTTCCCTTTTATTGTCATTAGCCTCTTATTTCCCTTTTTAAAGGTAAATAGGCTAACTATGGTCTCTTACAATAGTCTCATGTGCATGTATTTTTCTTCCTTTTCTTTTGAATTATATTTTTCTTCTTCCAGTAACTCTTCTCCCCATTATACTGGATAGCCTATCTGACTGATGCCCTCTGAACCTTCAGCTTTTATAGTGAAACACTAAAAGGAGTTAGCAGCTTGAATTACTCTCCCCACCCAGTCCCACTTGTCATTCTTCGAGCACACCCTGGTTAAAGATAAAACAGTGAACAATCCTGAAAGGAATTCAGGAAGTTTCATCAGCTCAAAATTCCACCAGCAAAAATTCTGATGTACTCATCAGTCTTCAGTAATCATCTTCTAGATGTGTTTTCTGTGTCATTTAGCAAGGCGATATTATGTACTTAGGTGACTTAAGACATTTTTGGACATAGAACATGAAAAATATCATGATGCATTTTAACACTTCCTAAATTAGTGTAACAACTTCTTGGTCCATTTAAGAAGGAGTCCACTCCAACCCAGTCAACAGAACAAACCTGTTCAATGAATTCCTTAGCTGTGTGTGGGTTATCAGTGCAGGTAGCTGTAGTTTTCCCTTATCAGAGATGCAATAATATCTTAATTTCAGAAGTAAAAGGTCATGCCATTATACACAAAAAAATTCAGATTGAAAGGAAATTTACTTGCCTATTTGAGTGTCGCTTAGTCCTTGTCTGCAATAAAAGGGTCTGAGTTGGTAATTCCCTAGTATAGACGCAGATCTATTAATAAGTGAGCATTCACTGGGGTGACTGAACCATATTACATTAATAGGATATACTATGAAATATTTTATAGTATCAGATTAGCTCATTATTGAGCAGTTTTACAGATGAAATTTCTTCCTCCTGAGATTTTTTTCTTTTACGTAACTGTAATGGCTTAAATTTAGACTTCCTTTTTGCTTATATATATATATATATCAAAGCTCTAGAAATTTCGCTCAATCTTTTTCTGATAAAATTAACCAGAAGATTATTGCAATTTCCCATAACTAGATTGTTCCATAAAAAACATCAGTTCAATAGGACTGAGAAAAAACAGAACGAAGTGTTACAGATTACTAGGAGAGGAAAATGAGTAATGAGAAAGAAAAGACATCTGCAAAAGTGGCACAGAAATGTTGGAAAGGGGTTAATCTCTCTCAAACAAGAATAAGGGGTCACTGAATCAGCAGAAACCAAGTTAAAAAAAAAAAGATATGTTTACAAAACAAGTGGTAACTCATTTGAATTCCTTCCAAACTGAAACCAATGCAAGTTTATATGGATTCCAAAGACTGTCCAAGCATTTGGATAAAAGGAGTAGAGACAACTGACAAATCTAAAGAAGACTATTGAGACGAATCATCACATTTAACTCATTTTCTTGGCAACCCATAAATCTGGCACCTCTGGAGACAGATTCAACTAGATGAACTCTTGGTCTGAATGGAACCATTTGCTATGTCAGACTAGCAGATCAGATTATCTCCATTTCACCTCCCTTCTTCACTGGCTAACCAGGAGTACATCAAGCACAAGCATCTACAGCTCAAGCTGCACCTACAGTAGGCAGCAGGTGCTACAGATCAACTAGCAGTTTTCTGAATTTGCAATCTACAGGCTGAACAGCTGTAAGCAGGCTGCCACTCTATGCATCCCAGAACAGATAAAATTCACTATGATCTTAAAAAAGTCTTTAACTTTGAAGTTTTTTGGTTGCTCAGGAACTAAATCAAATGCACATCATGTGCCCAAGCCCTTGATCAGCTTCTACACTGTTCCATTTCAAAGTTTAATTTTGAGAAGTGTGGAATGTAAGTGCATCTATGGCTCCTTGTTTTCCAGTAGACCTGAATTAAGGTCATTTCCTCTAGTTCTTAAACTTCCTTCTGTTCCTGGGAGGAATAAAGCATAGCTGTGTCTAACCTGCCATCAACTTAGTCTGGAATGCAACCATTGGAAAAAAACAAAGTAGAATCACAGAATCACTGGAGTTGGAAGAGACCTCTAGAGATCATCTAGTCCAACTCTCCCACTGAAGTAGGATAACCTAGAGCACT
Organism: Chaetura pelagica; assembly: GCF_000747805.2. Classification (NCBI taxonomy): domain Eukaryota; kingdom Metazoa; phylum Chordata; class Aves; order Apodiformes; family Apodidae; genus Chaetura; species Chaetura pelagica. Next base: position 5,635,648 of record NW_009970726.1, read on the forward strand.
TTACACAGGACTATATACATATGGGTTCTGAATATCTCTAGAAATGGAGACTCCACAACCTTCCTGTACAGCCTATTCCAGTGCTCCATCACCCTCACTGTAACGAAGTTTTTCCTCATATTTAAATGGAACTTCCTGGGTTGCAATTTGTACCTGTTGTCCCTTGTTCTGACACTGGTAACTACTGAGAAGAGCCTGTCTCCATCTTCCTTGCACTCACCCTTCAGATACTTCTATACATTGATAATGTCTCCCCTCAGCTTTCTCTCCTCCAGGACAAAATGTCCCAGCTCTTTCAGCCTCTCCTCAAAAGAGATGCTCCAATCCCCACACCCTCATCACCTTCCTCTGGATTCTCTCCAGTAGCTCCCTGTCTTTCTTAACTGTGGAGCCCAGAACTGGATGCAGTGTCCAGCTGTGTGCTCACCAGGGCAGAGGGGGAGAATTACCTCCCTTGACCTACTGTCCACACTCTTCTTTATGCAACCTAGGATTCCACTGGCCTTCCTGGCAGCAAGGGCACACTGCTGGCTCATGGATAATTTACTGTGTATCAGGACCCCAAGATCCAAGCCCACAAACAACAAACCAACTCCCTTGATGAACAGGACATAGCAATCACCTTAGCTGTAATTGAGAATTAGATATCTAAGTAATAACTACCTGTAGATGTTCCTTAAAGAGAGATGGGTTGGGTTTGTTGATGAGGGTTTTGGGGTTGGTTTTTTAGGTCTGTTCTTGAAAAGCAGCTGAATACCAAGACAGCCACTGGAAACAAAACAGCTGCCTTGAAGAAAAGAGGAAATACCTCCTTTGAGAGAAAGAATGCCTGTGTCTACACCCTATGACAAGGGAGAATTCATTCAAGTGTGTCACTTACTGTATGCAAGATAGAGTGGAAGTTGATGTTTAAGAAAAAAAAATAAAGACTGAAACCCCCCATAAACATTCACAGGCAAGAGAAGCCATAAAAAATGGATATTAAGCTGGCATATTTATGAGCTCCATGGAGTGCATGCCTTTAAGAAAGGTCAAACAAATCCCAGATGGAAGGGGTTCAAATTCAGATATACTAGGGCTGTAATCAATGTCTGAACATTTCCACAGGCATTAACAGTTAGTTTTTCTTTTCTCTGGGAGTTGTGTTTTTGTGTCTTCTATCATTAACAGTCTTTGGAAGACGAAGACTGAAATATTTGTATTTGTGTGGGAAAGCTTACTTGTATTAAACACTTGAATAAGTTGTTAGAGACTTCAAATAATCACAATTTACAGAGATATAACTGGTCAAGAAACCTATCAAATGAAGAACATTATATGGAGACAATTTAACAAAGAGATATAAAGACTGAATAAATGCACAGTTAAAAGATTTTTCTTCTCTTTATTTAAACACAAATACATTTACAGCATGCAGGTAAGTTAAAACTATATGGCGTCTTCCCCAAACCAAGTGTTTTAATACATCTTAAGTGTACTGAAGTTAAAATCATATTCCACAGGTAGACTTGTCCTCTCATGTCAAATTTAGTTACACACAGTAGTGAGTCATCATTTATGTTATGTAAATAATTTAGTTGTTCACCAGAAATAAATACTATGTCACCAAGTTCCTATCCTAAACCACCTTTTAAAAAATATGATCTAGAGGAACATAAAAAATAAGAACCATTCAAAGACTGCAAGTTGAAACAGCAGTGTTGAACATTCCCCATACAGACTTGAATATTTTAATTTACAAAAAACAGTAATTGTCCTGTCTGGCTGACCTATGACAGCCAAACCAGAGAACAAAAAAAGTTGTTGTTTTTTTTTACATTTTAAGAGGCAGTTCTTGGTAAACTTCATAAAAGGTTTAAAATAATAATAAAAAAAAAAGTTTAAATACAAAAAGGTGATGTACACTGAGCTACAGGCTAGTTACCACTTAATTTTATTTTTTTAAACACAGCAATTTTCAGCACCAAAACCCTTGATAATCATCTACAGGAATGAAACCCCCAATCACAGGCACGAGAAAAAATCCTGCTTCATTTGAATGTACTTTAAAGAAAGTGGGGTTGTTTGGTTTTATGATTGTGTATTAACAAATGAAGGTCTGAAAACCTGTAGTTAACATTGAGAAAGAGGACAGCGCTGTTTCCATTATGAGAATTTTCATTCAAATTATTTGCTGTTCCTTTGTTTTCCTTTCATCAGTGTGTTGCCTTTAATCGTGCTCTAAAACAATGGCAGGTTTGGAGTGTTTGGCAGCCTTAATGAACAAAACAGTATTAAAGGCTGAAAACTCCAAAACAGTGAGATTTCTGAGTGATACAACTCAAACTTTAAATATCAAACTATTAAAAATTCAGACTACTGTAGATATAGAAAAAAGTGGTTCAAGGTCTAAAATCTGACTACACTCCATCATAATATAAATATTTTTTCTATTTATAATATAAAAGTTGAAAGTGATTTCCTGTCTGAACAGTCATAAGGTCTCTGTTTCCACAATAAGTGATGAATACCCAGCAAAAAAAATTCAAGCCAGCACACAAACTGGTACCAACTGGGTCTGGAAAGCTAACTAGATTCTTTCAGAAATATGAAGTTCCTTCTTTCTCCAAGACCTGGTAGCTAATTTTTATCCAGAAGGCAGCTGTTCTAAAAATTATAGTGGCTAGACCCTATGAGTAAGTTAGGGAAATTACACTATAAAATTTTAACACCCAGATTCAACTCAGTGGGAGTACTGGAGCTCAGAAACAAAAAAAGCCATGTTTCATTTTGTTAGCCACTTTACACGACTTTATTGCCAAGAGAAGAAAAATATTCAACAACTCCTACTTTGGACATCTCATATACCTACTTACAAATGGATTACAAATACAATTCAGGATAGCACTTTATTTTATTGGGTTGTTTTAAACATGTCTCTGGGATTTCCAGATACATCAGTTTTAAAAAGTTGTATCCTTTATTAGTGTATCAGAATTCATTGGCCAGTTGCTGAAATTTTTACTTTATTGAAAGTTAAAATTTTTAGCCAAAAATTCCAGTACTGTATATGCAGTGGAATATCAAGTTAAATTTTATATTGTGCTCATTTCACTATTAAAAAATAGTGAAAGTGAACTGCCACAGATACAGACAAATGGACAGAGAGGCTCATCAGAATGAAGCAGAATGTTTTCACTCCACCAGACTGTACTGCGTGTAGAATCAGGAACAGGACAGATGGGATAATCCACTGCCATCGTCTTTTTTGTAAACTTAGGTTTACTCTTATTACTGTACAATATTTAAGTCTAAATTACCCGAGAAACGGGCATTTAATCAGATAACAGTTACACAGCCTTGTTCATATTGAACTCTTTAGTTCTGTGGTGTAGCAATCGCAGTGCCTTATGGCAGTTGTCGTAAGCACACTTCAGTATTCTTACCCTGTACAAATGAATTTAGTTCCAATGCTCCATGTAGCATTCCAAAAGAAAACTGTAATGCAGAGTGCCATTCTAATTCAATGGGACACGTAGTGTTATGTGAAGTGGTAAAAATGAAAGTATACTTAAACACTGTTGCACATCCCCTAAGACATTAAGATGTACACAAATTAAGCTAGAAAATTTGAACTAAGATTTTTCTCAACATACATTCAGCTTGGCACAGTGCAGACTAAATTTAAGACATGAAAGACAAACTGTGTAATGAGCAGAGCTACACTTTAACATATCATTTTTCAAGACGCCAAAATTGCACTCTAGGTTGTTGGGGCTTTTTTTTAAATCAGAGAGCAGAATTTGTAGAAGGGGGAAGAGCTGTACAGGCCAGGTATAATTTATACATTTTCAAAAAATAATCCTACAGTCCCCAAAGGGAGAGATTATTGTCATGGAATGACTCCCTCTACACGATATCCAAACCTTCTCACACTTCATTTACTTCTCAGCAACTGCAAATCAGAAAAAAATAACAGTTAACTGCTTGTACCTCATAAGACAAAAGAGCAAAGTTATTTACATTTTATGTAGACTGTAGTTATGATTTATGTAGTCCTTAAGAGCTCAATTATTAGACCACTCTGATAAGTGGTAGTAAAACATCTGCTTTAGAATAAAGAAATTAGGCAATGAAATTAAATTCCTAAATTCTTTTTTTTCTAAGAAATGCTGTCAGTTACAAGCACATTTACAGCATGATAAACTGACCATGTTATCCAGTCTTGGTTGCCGTGACAGATTAAACATTATAAACACAAGCCAATTATTATAACCTAGCTCCACTTCCATGACTGTTGCTACTTTTCCAGGCCAGTGAGAAGTGTCTGGATAAAACCTATAAGCTGCTGCAAATTTTGACTTTTCTATTTTGGGAAGAAGAAATGGGAATAAAGAGATCATTTGCCATTAATCATCCTAAAAAGGTTTGCATTTGTTAAATGGTGGTCTCCGAACGTAAACCAGTACATCACGTTGCTACTGTACAAAAGAGTTTTTCTCTAACCAGAGGTTCAGATGGTTATTATCTGTATTAATCCTCAAAAGAAGTGTAACAGACATTACTACAGAGAAAAATTGTACATACTGGCTACCTGAATATTCACAAGCTCAGAACAAATTTATATTAAGTAGTAAAATAAAGTTCAAAAAATTTTTTTCCTTTACTTGCATAAGGAACAGATTCTTCAAAAAATAACACAGGCAAGTTGGAATAAATGACAACAACTCTTCTGCCTTTAAGTGCTAAACTCTGCTTGGTTCTACAGCAATAGGCAACATGTTGACATTAGAAAAATTATATGAAAGCTTTACAACTGCTTAAGCCATTCTTCAAGCATACTACATGGGAGCTTTCTGTTACCAAGGTGTTCTAACCAACACTTAGCAATTTTCTACTCCTTCATTATTTATCGATGCTTAGTCCAAAAGTCCAAGTGCTAAGTCTCCTATCTAAATTCCTCAGTGAAAGCTTCTCCAAAGCAAGATGCAAGTTCAAAGTTTGGTTATTTATTGCTGATTACATCAACTATAATAAGTATTCTTAAAGTGTAAGACTAAATAGGTTCTCTTCAAATAGAATTCTAGGCAACATCTGAGAACGTGCAAACTCAGGCTAAAGTAGGCATCTCAAATAAATTGGGTCAGTCATACCTTAAAATGTCTCTACATTGGATGGCTGAGCTAGATTGCTTTTGTAGTCAAAGGAGCTATCTGGAAATTAATTTTACCATATCAACATGACCAAGAAACCATGAATTGCCAGCTCTCTTAGTCATCCAAGGTAAACACTGCTCGAGGTTAAAGTACAGATGACTTCAATGTCTTACGTACTAAGAGAGACTACTGATCAGAACCAGGTACTCTTAAGTACTCAGCCTGATTTTCACTAAAATTGAAAGAAAGCTTTGAAAAGTCAGTCAGCTAAGAGAAAGAAACAAATACAAACAAGATAAACTGCTCTGGAGCCCTTCAGAAGGGAAGCACCCAGGATACAAGGCCATGGAATCATTTTAGGAGTATTTTCAAACTGAAGAGGCAGATAACCTTAACTAAGGGAATGCCCAGAAGACATTTGTACAGGCACTAAAAAGTTAAGATGACAAAGAACGCAGCAAAGCATTACTACTGTTCTGTGAGCAACTTAAGCATATTAAGTACCAGATTGCATGTAATTACTTAGGAGATCAGAGACATTTTCAGACAAGTGCACATATTAATTTCACTTACTTTAACTGTATTCTAGCTAGGCTAATAATTTTAACAGATTAAGACATTACTTTTCCTGTTAAATACTTCTAAATTACTGACAAATGAAGCAGTGTGCAAATGTAGAAAGAACAGCAAATAAACAACACAAAAGGATAGGCTCATTTTTTTACATCATTGCTGAATGCTTTTTGGAGAAAACCATTTTTTGTAAGATATGAGCAAGCCAAAATAATTTAAACCATTCACTCCTTTCCCAAACAGCAGCTTTTGGCTGTGTCTGGTAACTAGCACCAATTGACTGTTTTCACATTTTGTTCTACTCCAGTAGAACAACCCCAGAACTACCTTTTTACACCACCACCAGTTCTGTAACAAAAGCAGTGGCCCCGTTAGTCAAGGGTACGTGTTTATTGTTCCTCTAACTATAATATTCTGGAAAAAAAGAAGTTAATCTGAGTATTTGAGTGATTTTATGCCACAGAAAGCACTGTAATAAAACTAATATGAAGTGTTTTAATCATGCATTTTAAAAAATCCCACAAGACAAACTTACACTTTGTCTTGCCGTCCACCACCTCCACGCAGTGCAACTGGCTGGCTGTTTTGAGTGAATGCACCTCCACCACGAATTGCACTTGGATGAGTTGGAGAAGCTGCTGGATGCTGGCCAGGACGGATAGGCTTAGCTACAGGAAAAGAAAAATTACTTACAAATACATATATATCACAATTTTACCTTTATTTAAATTTACTAATACTTTAATTTACAGTATCCCAAATGTAACAATCAAAATTGAATGCACTTTGAATAAAAAAACAAGTTTAGGAAAAGGTATTCTGCAAACCTAACAGATTAGTGTCAACTATAATAAAACACTGAAAAGTAGACAAAGTTTTGCTTTTATTTTCCCTATTAGAATTAAAGGTAGCAAAGCTTTTGATAACTATTATCTTCACAAGTATTATCTGCCCCACCTAATGTATTTCCCTGTGACAGTAAATAGTTGCTGGCAACAAGAACTCAAATAAGACATAAGGATTATGTTCCTGTAAGAAATCACTACCCTGCTCTATCTGCCACATCTACTTGATTGATACTGCACAGATACTCTGCTTTGCAAGTGGTTCTGGGTACTGATTAATCCACAGATAACATTGTTTCATGAACTTATTACCTAATTCAAAACCAGTAGTTTGACAGGTAATTCACAAGCTCAATACAGTTTGGTAAACAAACTATATTTGCAATCAGTTTTTCACTAGCTCTTAACAGGACACACATTAACAGTATGCCTTTAAAGTTCTGTAATACTACACAGAAACAGTTAAACTTTCAGCAGGTAAGTGTGGATATAAAGTATCTACAGGTAGCAACTGCACCAGAGGAACACATCTCAATTTTTGCCTGACAGGAAGCTGATCTTCAGTAAGACATGACTAGTTCATCTAGACATTTATGTACAAGAGGCTTTATACCTGTGGTAAGTTCACTAGGATAATTCTGTTTGTCTTTCTCTCAAGTGATCTCCAAGACAGAGACAGGAAAGATCCTGTTTTCCAGCTGGCAATTGAGGTGACCAAGAATTTTAATTTTTTATGCTATAGCTCCTTGCAGACCTCCAGAATATGAGCAAAGTACAACTGCAATGCTCATTTCAGTTGCATTAGCATTTAAGAGAAGCACATTGATTACTCAAGTCCAGACATAGAACAACAGAAAGGCTGGACCACACTGTTACTTCTGCAACAATAATGCAATACACACAGCAAAGACCTCACACATCACACACCCTCAGCACTTGACACGACCAAGGGAACAGGAGCAACTTCCCACTACACAGTAAGAAGCACTACTGGCTATGACAGCTTCCTGTTTTTTCCATTCTCCTCTAGGGAGGGCTATGGAGTACTAGTTTGCAAACAACATAAAAGGTAATTAGGGATCTTAAGATGTTAATTGTGGGTTTCTGTCTGACTCTCTCCCCCACAATATCAAGAGACAGCAAGACAATTTTGTTAAGTTGATGGCTTAACCTCTCTGCCTGCTTTGGAATACCTATTTAGTCTTAGAAATGGGCATTATATTACAGACTTCAGACTCAGATTGAGTGCATTGTTTTGTTCTAGGAAGTGGAACACACATTCAGGCTAGAATTCTAGGCTGGTAAGCCTTTCCCAGCTTGTACAAAAACCCAGCTAACAGGAAAGAGACCTATTTAAAATAAATAAATAAACCAAACAACCATACACCACAGCCACACTTACAGTCTATTCACCAAAATATAATCCATGGTAGAAAATACACCATGTTCAACACATGCAGTTCCAACTCAGGTTGAAAGATGCACATACGCACAAAGATTAAAGAAAACAGGAAACAGATTAAGCTATTAGGGGGCAAGGAATGCTTTACTAACCAATTTGTGCAGAATGTCCTCTTCTGGCCATATTCTTGGATCTTACAGCTTCCTTTATACGATCTACTTCTTGCTGATACCGTTTGCGATCACGAGAAGCATTCTCTTTGGCTTCCTTCAGTGCAGACTCCAAAGCTTTAACTCTTTCAGCTGTAGCTCTAAGTCGCTTCTCCAGTTTAGGAAGTTCACAGCGAAGATCTGCATTATCACGTACCAGCTACAAAACAAGCAAAATTATTTTCTTGGTATCTCTCTTCACAGAGAACCAACCACACCCCCCCTGCCCCTCAACAGGCAAAACAGTAGGGTGACTGCATTATCTTTGCTCAAGCTTTCAGTAGATCTCATAGTTCATCAGTAAGACTGTAATTTGATTTATCAGTTACTGTGGAAGAACATGCTACCCAACACAGGCACTTGAAGTCTACAATCTTCTTCAGAGACAGGCAAGCATCCCCTAGACTGATACACTAACTCTCAACACTAATTGGGATCTTCTTCCATTATATACCCACATGCACTTAAAACAGCTATTAATTTATTTCACTGGGAAACTTCTGCCTATTGTATCGAGAGACACTCAAGATATAATTATAAAAGTTACTTTATGATCAATATGCATTCAGTCACTTCTATAATAATGCAACTTAAATAGTTTGTTAAGCCTCGTTGTACCTGCTTGTGAACCTTTGTAAGCTGTTCAAGATTATTCTCAAGGAAGGAAATCTTCTGCTTTTGTGCAGCACTGCCTCCTGTATCATCTGAGTCAATCTCAGCACTCTGCAGTAACAAAGACATGGGGAGGGAGAAAGGAGGCTAAGTACAACTATGAACTTGCGTATTAACATCAAACCAGAAAAATTATATCACAAAGATCAAATCCTAATTAAGTTCTAAACTAAAATTTATGTAGCATTCTCAGAAACACGGAGTTTCAGTACTGCACCATGTTACCTTTTTCACTCTAGTAGCCAGATCTTGCACAAAAAGCTTCCGAAGATTGTGAAGAGTCTGAAGTTCTTTTGCCTACAGTTAAGGACAAGAAATAAAATAATTCAAAAAATAACTCAGAAGGAAAGAAAAAAGCACATATTGACATTTGTTTTGGAATATATTCTGAATAACTTACCACAGTCTCTTCCAAACCTTTTAAATCTTGCCTCGCTTGCTCCCGTCTGTCCTGCATAACCCTAAAAGAGAGGAAACTGATCCTGAAACATCCAATATATTGTGCAATATAGTACAAATTAAAACTAAATTAAGGATGTAACCAACAGATGACCCCATCCTGAGAAATCTCTATGGAATGGGGTGGGAGTGGGGGAATTGCAAGAAAAAAAAGAGGAAAGTACTTTCAATACTGATGGAATACAAACAAGTACATAAATTGCGTGTATCTAGAACAGGTAAAGACAGAATCTCTGAGATAGGTTCAGGATGAATACTTGGGGAGATCTTATCCTACAAATGTTGTACAGCCTGACCAGATGAGATGCTAAATATCATGTAACAGACTAGAGATTTTTTCTTTGTTTTGTTCTACACTTCACCCCAGCACATTTGCCAATGCTAGCATCATAAACAACAATCTCAGTTTACAGGAACATAACTTAATGATTATGACTTTACAGAACCTCTGCATTCCTATTCAACATGAAAGCATTTACTGCACTGCTAATGTTCTCTCAGATTTATAAGGCAGTGCATTTACTAAAATGGCAGGATACAGGAAAGAAATGCGGGGTTTTCTTTTTATGACTCGAGGTAAGAACAGGAAGGTCAGGGACTGCATGGAAATTAAGTGTTCCTAATTAAGTAGCCAAAAAGCTTATTTTCCTCTTGAAATTTCTCCTCACGTGGCCAGTTGCACTGTTACTTCCAGCTAACTGGTTAAACATTTGAATAAAATATTCTAAAGAATATCTCAGCATCCTATCCATCTTCCAGATCTCACTGGAAAAGTAGTTCCAGGCATCTTATAAAACTCTTGAAGTAAAAAACAAAACAAAAAACACACCACAAAACACAATGTGAATTGTTTCTGGCCTATAATTTGCCACACACCTTTATGACATACAATGTAAAATAACTGGATTCAAAATGGCTGGGAGAGGACACAGAATACTAAATTAATTTTTAATGCTTCTTTGAAAGTTTTTTTAATAGAAATTTTCTAAAATAGCAAGTGCCTTTAAGGGATCAATGATATATATATAGTTGAGCCTGCAAACTGGCATATGCAGCAATCATGTGGTACAAAGACAACATTTTATAAGATAATCTAATGTAACTTTTGTAATCACATAAATAAGAGTAAGATGGATTAACAAAAAAAGAGTACTGTTAAAAGTTTTAGTCAGTTAAATCAACATTACAGTACATCACAGTAGAATAAAAAAATACTAACGCAAGCATTGCTTATTGGTTACCAGTACAGACCATTCAGGCCTCTCTATTTAAAAATTCTATGACAAAAACCTGAAAGCTACTGTGTTTTTAAAATACAGCCAAAAAGCATGGACTTCTGAAAAAGTTTTAAGTATAATGTATTTCTAACTTCTGTAAAGATAAATTCACATAGGCCAGAAAGGAATTGCTACTGACAATCTAGAAACAAACATTTACAGATTATGGTCAGATTTCTAGATGTTGAGAACTGCCTTTCAAGTCAGAACAGCTCAACCCTTGGATATTTAGATAGAAACAGAATTAAATTCTAATTACTGAATTAACTTTTTAGTCCCTAAATCACTAATACACTGTATTTACTCAATGAAGTATGCAGCTGAATAACCTCAAGAATATGCCAGTTATAGAACCACCTAACCAGTTTAGTTATATCAGCACAAAAAAAGAGTAAGGGAACACAATAACCAAAATAAGGGAACTGCCACAAGCTTCTTGCAGTTTTAAGGGCATGCAACACTTAACTGTAAATTGAGAAGCATATTAACAAAGAAAAATTTGTGGCATTCATATATTAAATAATTTACTTCCAATTTAAAGTATTAAGGCAGTAGAAAGGTTTTTTAAAAGTTAAGTTCATGAAGGCTCTGCAGCCTCTCTTTAATAGGCATATCGTACACTGAGAGTCACTTCATTGTATTAGGTCACTAGTTTCTAAAATGCAGTGTTCCCACTGACCTGGTTTGAGACAGGATGAAGCCAATTTTCTTTTTACTATTTTTTTTGACTCAAGTTAACTCTCTTAAGTAGCAAAGCAAGTTTTCCAGCCAGTGGACTGGTAACACTCAGTGTTTATAGATACTGCAGAGAAACCAAGGACACTTAGCTCTGCTTGTCGGATTTACTGCTTTGGACACTAAAGGAGCAGATCAGTCACATCTACAACCCTTCCATGGGGAAAAGCAGACTAAGACAGGCAGCAAAGTTGGTGAATCAAAGTATTCCACCCATGTATCTACTTTATTCTCGGTATAAATTCAGGGATCATGGAAGTCAACTCCCTTTTCCTTCTTTTCTGCTCATGGCTAGTGTCTGGGGAGGACTCTATCACCATTGATTTCTAGGCCCGTGTGTTTCTGACCCTTATAACTCTCCTCTCAGCCCGTCTCTGGGGCTTTTCAGAACTGCTCACAGATAAGGAGATGCATGTTGCACATTCCTGCACATATATGTATATATTTGTACATATTTTCTTTTATCATTAGTATTTAATTAAAGCTGTCTAGTTTAGTTTTCAAACCAGAAAGTCTCTCTCCTTTATTCCTCTCTCTCCCTCCCCTACCTAGATGGGAAGGGATCAAGAGCATTGTTGTAATTGCTTTAATTGCCAAACCTGAGGCAAACCTGTGACACTCAAATATTTTATGTACCACCATCACTTACGTAAGTTCATGCAGTTTTCTACTTTTCTCCTGATCAGTTGTTTTCAGCTTCTCATGCTCAACTCTAAGTCGTTCCTGTTCAAGCATCATCTTCTGGTTTTGGCTGAACACAAAAAGTAAATATTAGATCAACTGAACCTGTCAGACAGGTTAATAGCAATACAAGTTAGAAAGACACTGCTGGAGGAAATCCTGGCCACTTCCTTTCCACCATACTGTGCCTTTGTATTTACACAGTCCAGAGACACCTGGCACTAATAAATTAATAACAACAATTTCTTACTCTTGAAGTTCAGTGATAAGTTTCTCCTTTGCATCAACTTCATCTCTTAGGCTGCTGATTTGTTTCTGATGTGTCTCACGATGGCTCTGGATTTGCTGTTCCACAGCTTGCTATTAGAAGAAATGGTACATATTACATGCTTTAAGAAGCTGCCACACTTCCATTTGTTTGTTCAGTTTATAAATGATGAAATTTAACTTGCCTTTACTTCATTTGCAGTTTGAACCTTATTTAAGTGCTCTTTCTCCATCTCATGGACTTTTTCTAATAGGGAGAGAAGAGAAAAAACACTTCAGCCAGGTAACTAAGTGAGCACAAGAAAGAAAGAGTTAATTCCCCCTTTGCCAACACCTTAATATTTAAAGGAGTACCCTCCCATTGCAATGATCAATTATATCAGTAACATCTTTAAATTAATCTTATCCATAGCAGTTCTTTTAAACAGCAAACATTCTTCCCCATTAATACTGTATGTTCACTAGCAAAAAGCCTTTCTATAGCTCTGCCCTTCAAAGTAAACAGAACAACCTCCTATTTATCATTTTATACTCAAAATGGTGGTGGGTGGGCTATAGAGAGGCAATTCTTACCCTGTGCTCGAAGTTGAACTAATTCTTCACTAAGAGAATCCACAGACTCTTCCAGTTGCCTCTTCTTCTGTTCCACATTCTGAAGATACTCAGTCAATGACTTGATCTTGGCTTCATGCTTGTAGAATGGAAAGATTAATTTATTTTGCAACTAGGTATCACAGAATTACATCTGCATGAACAGTTTATACTTATTTTTAAACAAGTAACCTGATCCCAAAACAAAAATGGTGCCAACTCAACTCTAAGAAGAATACAACTACTCAAGTAAATTTGTATTATAGCCTGTAAGACAATGTCTTATTCTGGTTTGGAATGAAACCTATTTTTGTTGGGAAAAGAGATGCTTCAAACATTAAATATTATAAGCAGCAAGAGAGTCTTGCTATATATAGAAGACTGCACTGAAATATGGATCTCCGGATTTAAAAAAAAATAATTATCTGTACATAAAACAAAATACAGAAAAATTAAATTTTGTATGCAGATCACTACTTTGAGAAGTGTCAGAAATCACTTCACTAACCTTTTCTAACAATCACATTAAAATGACTTCCCTCACATTGAAAGTAAACTTCACTTGCTCTGCAAGCCTACTGTAGTTGTACTGAGCTCTTGCCACCTCTCCCACTTCCAGCTTGCTGAATTAGTAGGCAGAGTGCTCACTAGCCATTGCTTCAGTAAGACTTGTACATGTAAAGGATCTTGTGATGCAGAACAAGTGCTGCAAAAGCATTATAAGGCTACAGACATATTGTGGAAATTCTGACATCCTGTCACACAATTACTCAGAAGCAGCCAAACTGGGAGAGTATGAAGGATACATCTGAGACTTATGGCTCTTCAATTACAACATACTATGTTAGATATCAAAAAGAACTTGCAACTTTTTTCTTTTTCCCAGCAGGTTAATGAATTTGAAAGAACATTTAGGAAGTACACTGTAAAGAAAAACTTACCTGTGAGATACGGAGCTGGCAAGCAGCCAATTCCTTTTCATTTTCTTCCATTTTCTTATTGCTTTCTGCTTGTGTGCCTTCTAACTGTTTGCAACGTTTTACCATTGTTTTTACTTCTGATTTCATCTTACTAATGTATAGTCTTGCAACTGTGAATTCTTCATCTATCATGCCAGTTCCTTCAGGCTGCTGAAAAGTACAGAATGACATCTTTAGAAAGCTCAGGTAAAGCTTTAACAGAATTAAAGATTAGCTGAGGCAACTTAGTGTCCAGCAGAGATCCCCCACCTCGACTGATAATCCGAGCATTTAAACACCAAAATGTAACTTTATTTAAAAAAATGTTCTGATTTATTATGTAGAAATTTGCACAAAAGTAATAAGTCAGTTGAAGAGTTTACTGAAGATTTCTAATGCTGCTTACATTAGTTTCCTATACCGATCTTCTAGACTTATCTTTTATTTCAGCTCCTCATTCTATTTTTAATCTAAGTATCATCCTGATTGCCAGTCTAGATCAGCATTACATTTCCAAGATGATGCAGTTGATTATGACATTTTCATATAGAAGTTTAACAGCATGAGTCAAAACACTGCTTCAGAAAGGAAAATCACACCTGCTTTTCCATGTCTGTGCATAATCCAATTCTGTTTGGGACCTGATTAAATCACAGTAATGGATAAACTTACACCCAAACTATTAATATACATGAGGCTTCCGATGGTGGTTATTTTTACCATACTAAGAAAACTGACCCCACCTATCCACAATGCGTGTAATCCACAGCATTAAAAAGGGCACCGAATAATACTTACCTTGACATCATTATTTCCTACTGCAATTCCTATCTCTGCAAGATCTTTTAGTAAGGAGGCCATCATTTCTGTTGCTCGTTTCTTCTGATGGTTGGTCATTTCTTTAAGTTTCTGAAGCTCTGCATCTATACTGGCTAGAGTAACCTACAGGGAAAAGAAGTTACACTTTAATTAACAGAACACACTTGTTTTTAGAACTAGTTTCATACTGTTTACTTAAACACAGCAACATGTGGTTGGCTACTGAAATATCTCATTTTCATGTCTAAAACCAGACTGGTATTAACCTACATGCATATACCGTAAGTAAAAATTTAAAAGTCCTAGAGTGACAGTGAAATGTAAAGTACTGGGGACAGAGGCTTCAGCTCACAACTGTAATCTTACAACTCTGCAAGAGAATTCATGTCAACATCATTAAACAGCATTCAGTGTTCTATCTAGTCAAATCTTGCCCACTGACATCGAAAGCTGCATTCACTAGAAGATTCAGACCCACTCAATTTTCACCTTCAAAAATGGAGAACAAGTCTTGTACCACTGCACACTCTGTCTGCAATGCCAGCAAACATGCTGATCCTTTCCAGTACTAAGAATTTTAGGATAGCGGGTGGAGTATGAACTGTTTGAAACTGACTGAATCTGCCAAGTAATTGGCTACTAGAACTGTCAGTCAATTCAGGAACTACGTAGGTATGTGAGAAGGTGTATGGTATTCATCCTGCTGCTTCTGTACATTCATCAGGGTGATCTTTTGGAATATGTCCTCAATGTTCAGGACTACTCCTTCCAGAAGTTAAAAAGTTACATTTTATGTGCCATAAATACTGCATGCAAATAAACATTCCTTTCCAGAAAAGCTGCAGCATGCTCACTGCAGTTTCAAGATTGGAAGGGGCAGACTGTTGTTTTTTTTAAGTGAAGATTACCCCAACTGCACCAGAAAGACAAATAAACTGAGTCAGATCACCAGTATGTAATGAAAGTGTTAACTTCTGACATGCAGGATTTTTCTAAATACTCCTCTGGTAGTAAAATGTCATAGGTACAAAGAAGACAAGAGCTATCAAGGTCAATATTCACTGCATATTTTTCTGAGTTTACTGGTTTTAGAAAATCATCCTTTGCTAGAACTAAAGAAGTTTTAGACTTAAGCTCCCATTTTCCCTTGTGAAAATCCTTTAAATTATTTCAAGCAAGAAATACAGGTAAGGCAAGAAGAGTTACAATTTCTTATCCTGATTTCGTACCGATTTTTGATTGAGCTCATCACTAAGCAGTTCATACTCCTTTGCCTTATCTTCTACTTCCTGAGACTTCTGATCATAATTGACAGCTAACTCTTCAAGGGCTTGTAGCACCTCTTTCACTTCCTCTTTAGAGGCATCATTTTCAGCCTGAAGGCGATTCAGCTCTGCTTGCAGGTTATCCTGGTCCCTTCTGGTCGATGCCAGAAGCTGCAACATTGAGAGAGATTTATTTAAAATTACAACAAATAATAAAGAAAATTCCACTTATAAAGTTGAATCTTATTCATGCTTTTAGCTACTTGTACCTACATTTAGTGTCTAACATCATGCAATAAGGATGCCAAGGACAGGTACAGTGAGAGTACAATGAACAATTACATTTGTTATCTATACCCATAGCTCTTTAGCTTTTAAAGCATTGTCAAAATGCAAATGATTACAAAACAGGACACATAAAGGACAACTGGAAACACATGAAATATTGCAAGGTCTCAAAAAAGCCACTGAACACTATTCAAGTGTCTGAAACTGTCAACAGGCTAAGGACCAAGCTTCCAGCATTTTAACACTGTTAGCTGCTGAAGAACAACTAGACAATGTGAACATTTGCTAAACAGGCAAGTTAATTAAGTTAAATAAGATTAAACAGTAGCTCCAACTTCCCAAACCCTTGATCCATTTTCTTCTTGCCATATACACAAAGATTAGTATTTTTTAAATCTTTGTGCTATACAGAATTATTTTTTTCTAATAAAGTGGCTAAACAAAATTATCAATTTCATTACTAATAGGTATTTTCCCCATATAATTAATTGTATCACTGGCAACATATGCATAAAAATAATTTGAATATTCTAGAAAATATGGTCTGAAGTAACACACAGATACTCCCTTTTTCATTAAAACAGATATCTTACAGTAAATCAAAGTACCCTCGATTTTGAAAAAAGGCTAACTTTGTACAGGGAAAACAACTGCTGATGGTTTTGCATAAAATATTTAAATTCCTTTCATCTTCAGAGATACTTAAGGCTCAAATAAACTGGTTTAATTTTAGTCATTAGCACAAGGTAAGTGGGGGGAATGAACAGGCAGAGCATCTAAATAAGAAATAAATGCCCTACTGTACAAAAACCCTAAGTAAGCCCTTTCTCTACTTCCTGCTCATAAACTGTCACCTATTCAGAACATCTCAAATTTCTTTAAAGGAAAGACAAATAAAAACAGAATGAAGATGCAAGAATGAAACTTACCTCTTCCTGATCCAACATTTGTGTTTTCAGTTTTTCTACCAGTTGGCTCTGCTGATTAATTTCTTCATCCTGCAGTTGAAGTAAGACTGTTCAGTACACTGATAAATACCACTCAAGAAAAATAATCTCAGAGACAGTAGATGTTAGGCATCTAACTTTTTCTATTCTAAGATAACTACACAACTGAAAGCAACAAAAATTGAAAAATAGTAATTTTTATTTTACTGGTTAATCCATTAGGTTCTTGTCTTCTCTAGGTTCTAACTTCCAAGAAACAACATTTCATTAAAGGATTTTTCCCCCTCTTAAAATTTAGTACTATTGCTTCAATTGGAAATTATAATAAAATATGCATAAAATGGAAGGAAAAAAACCCTGCCATCTTCAAATTACTCTTTTTTCTGCTTTCTCATTGTTTTCCTTTTTCTGGTACAGCACTATTTCAAACAATCACCTAGGAAAAGTAGAAATACCATTCAAGATTCTCATGGACTTCTCCTTCCTAACTTTCATTTTTATCTTATTTTCTATATACTGATACTTCACTATTCAGGACATTTTTTAGTATTTTCAGCAAAGGAGGGAGAGCAACTAGGAAAGGGCACTCACTTTTAACTAGATAAGGCAATTTTATTTTCCCATAATCAAAGCTTCAGAAATAGAGCAGGCACTTCCAGTGAATACTTAAGCAAGCTGTACTAACAAATGAAGACTGGTAGTTCACGATATATTTGCAAGAGGTCTTACGTTAAATTAAAACGGCATACCTTGTCATCCAGTTGTTTGTACAGCTTGGCAATTTCTTCCTCGCATTTTCTTCTCTCCGCATCAGTGAAATTGCCAGTTACTCCAATTGTGGTGGCTGGTTTATCATTAATAACAGTAATATCCTTGTCCACTGCAAAAGCTTCTAAGTTGGCCTTCTCCTTGTCAAACTGTTCATCAACTGGCACAGTCTCCCCTTAAAGAAAAGAACACAGTTTTAGCACAGTCAGTCACAAAGTATTTCCCACAGTTAGCCTTGAGAAGTATTACTCACTCCCTACCAAGAGTACTGATCCACAGTTAATAAGCAATCAAGCTCACATGACTGAAATGTAAAAATGTAAAAAAATTATCAAAAAACATCCAAATTACCTCATGCTTTGCTATTTCACCCAGTTACTGCCAGCTCAAGTCTCACATCAAACCATATCTTCCTGAAAGGCACTTAACTTGTCCCGAAGACAAAAAAAATCCTCTCTTTTCCCCTTGGCAGTCTGTTTTGCTTGGTACCCATACTTACTTTAAATATTGCTTTGTTTTAATTTAAAATATTTTTTCAGTTACACTTCTATTCTTTTATCTTCATTAAGGCTTTTCTGATGAGAATACATTAATACTACATGCTAATCAAGGCACTTCTTTCAAACTAAACTAAATTCCTTAGCGTCTTACTACACAACATTTTATACAGTCTTTGGAAGGTATGGGTTCTTTCCAACACTCTGGCATCTTGCGTCAATATTTTGGAAGAACTATACTTAACATTCCAGGTGTGGCCTCATACAATCTCTATAGAAGATTTTTTAAAATAAAAAAAACATACTCTGCTAAATTTATTCAAGTAAGTCTATTTTTCTCAGCTTTACATCAGGATGTGGTGCAGTTGTCTACAAGACTGCAGGATCATCTTCTACAGCTGCTGAATTGCAGAATACATCTCCAAGTATCACCTATGTTCCTCCCTTTCTGACTTTAAAGCTTCATATATAACTTGTGTTTTGCTAGGCCCTTTAATCAATAAGAAGTTAATTACGCAGTAAGAAAGAATGGGTACACATTCTGCACTGTCAGCAATTTTGTTTGGGGTGTGTCTTTTGCCTATTAACATATTTGAGTTTTAAACAAGGACAAGATCTTGTAATATGGAATGAGAACACCAACGCAGAGGAAATATTTTACTCAGTTTCTGCATTTACAACTAATAGAATTACTTCTCCCCCTAAATAAATTTTTTACAATGTACATAACTCTAGCTCTGCTAGGGAACCAAGTGCTGAAGCACCTCACACCAACATACTTTCAGACACTTTTGCCATTATGTGATTATTAGAAGTTGCTCCAGTTGCAATATAGTGAAAAATAGGAAGTTCCAATGTCAAATTAATATCCTAGCTTTAATAGTCTTATTTTTGTCTTCCATAGCACTCTTAATTATTTTGTATCCTGAAGACTTAGTCAGTGCCTGTTGTCTTGCCTAAAATTTGCAGAAAAAAAAAAAATCTAACTGCTTCTCACCGTTCCGCCATCTGTTGAGTTCATTTTCCAGCCACTGTATAGTGTTACGCAGAGTCTTGTTTTTCTCTTTTTCCTTCTCATACTTTTTCTTCCACTGTTCTGCAGTGAGCTCCACATTGACACAGACCGTGTTCTTAATGGTCTTTGCTCTACATAGAAAAAGCAAAAAGGTCTGAACTGTCATTTTAAAAGAAAGAAATTAAAGGCTATTAAAATTGCCACACATCACTAGTCAAAGTGTAAACATTCCCACCTCTTCCAAAAGCTTATTCCTACTCCCTCACAACTTGATATTCTTTCAGTTGGATTGATACTACTTGTTAATGGACAGAGCAGCATAATAAACTTTGGGAAGGCTGAAAAATCTCTAGCTGGTTAAGTTTGAAAAGTTCAGCTGCAAACTTTAATCTAAAAAAATTCAAGTCAAGACAGTAGTGCATAGCTTTGAACAAAGCGTAGCAATTCAACACACCTAGCAAACATTTCTCCAATGGAAATCATGATACTTTTACAGTGCAAACCATCTAGCTTATTTAAGAAAGCTCATTTCAACAACAACAAAAAAATCCAGTTACTAGATGTCCACTAACCACAAAGGTGTACAAGCTATAAAGGTCAGATGTGATGGTCTACATTCAGTCAAGCAAATCTCATGCAAATACATTAGCTCTGGAGACGGAACTACAGGCACTAATAATACAACTTCATGAATTTAACATATAGTTCTTACTTTACTTCCATACCTCACCTACCTCAGTAACTTTACTGTGTAGTGTCTACTACCACATACCCTCCCTCTTGGCCCAAGACCAAACCAGGAAAAAGCTTAACAGTAGTTAGAAATCCACCGCATTCCCCTACTATGACTCCTGAAGTATCTTTCTGCAAAGTCTCATTGGGACTGATTGCTACCAAAAGACACATGATTACCTACTAAGTTACATTATATTTATCTAGCCTTCAGTTACTACAGCTGAGGGTTTCAGTATGAATTCAGCATCCCTAGAAGGCTGAGTTAATATAAATCAGGACATCAAGAGCATGAGGCAGTCAGACTATAGAGCTACAGCTGGAACACATTTCCCAATAGCTCATTCAAGAACTAAGAGGAAAGGAAAAGACCTCCTAGGTACTGAAAGGAGACCAAATAACCTCCACTGTTACAGAATGCAGTCATTACTCCACACCCACTAAATACTCATATTCTGCCAGATTTTTCAGAAGTCATCTAGTCTACTTTCCATAATAAAAAACTTCTCTGAAAAGACCAGTAGAAAACCATCTTGTTGAACTAAAGTGGAAGAGGTACACTAACATAGAAGACCAGATGAACTGAAATGCTGACAGCTTTCATAATGTGCCACAGTACATGAAATGATTAAATCTAGTGGTCAGGAACTGGAGTATTATGTTGAAGCATTAATAACAGAGTGGCAAATAAAAGAGACCAAACAAAATACCAAATCTGAAACGGGTACTTAAAAATTCAATTACAAATGATACAAGAATTTAGAAGCATTAACTCAAATGTTACTGGAAAGTTAGATACAGGAAATAGACCAGATTATGTAATTCAGCATGCCGTCAAAAAAAAGGGTGGCAGGGGACAGTCTCTCCTGGCAAATAAAGTACTCAACTTAACAGGAAGAACTCCCTCCTCCCTCTACTTCAGGAGAAAAATGAAAACCGAGAGTATTAATTACCCTCCAAGACTATACATCACATTTTGAACCAAACTACATGCTGTCCTCCTGGAAAGAAAGAGTCTTCATGATCCTCCCAGTTTAAAGCCATGTGTGCACTGAAGAATTACAGAAAGCAAGCAAACATTAATTTGCTTCAGGCATCTTAACAGAGTAACTTACACATTTCTCATTGTGCATTTATTTCTGAGCATAGTAAAAGCAAAATATTCAAGTCCTTTACTCACCTTTGGCCAAACAGAAGAGTAGATTTAGTTTCTGATTCATTGTATGAAGATGGAGAACAGCAAATAACAATAGTGGTTCTGCAATTACCTCCTAGTGAATCTTGAAGGATTCTGGTCATTTTGCTATCACGATATGGAACATAAGTCTACCAAGAAAATGGTTAATTAAATTAGTCAGTTTTTCAGACACATTATTTAATTTGTTGAAATAAGAGCTGTGCTTTTCTTAGGTGTAACTTCATTTCAAAGACATTAAATTCTACTTTAATTCATAATTCGTTAAGACTGAACACATAGGGTGACAAAATTAAAATTCTATGTTTGGTAACTTCTAGAGCACAAGAAAACTTTCACTAGGATACTTAGGTGCCTCAATACTAAATGTAACTTTATCAGTGTCAACACCATACAAGAGTTATGGCAATTTCCAATGCATTGATGCAACTGCGTTGGTTTAAAAGACTCCATACCATACATATCAATGAGATTGGTACATTTTTTTGCATATCATGTTCAGAGATGCAAGCCTTTAATCTTAAAGTATACAAATATAAAAAAGAGAACACTTACACTGCTTTCAGCCAGAGCAGAGATGACATTTCCAAGAGCAGATAAAGACTTGTTGATGTTCTTAGCTTCATCCAGCACAGCACCTTCTGCTCCAGTTTTGCTAACCTACATAATATTTCAGTACATTATAAATGCATCTTCAAGAAACACCTTCCACATGTAAGACTTCAGTAATTTTTCTCCTTTTAAGTCAATCTTCCTGTCTTTATAAGCTATTCATAAACAAGTTGATTAGAATATGCAAACTCCTGTTCAGTCT
>NW_009970726.1:5657846-5670777 GCF_000747805.2 Chaetura pelagica
CCTGATTCACCATCAGTTTTTCATTCAGGACGCGGTGTTTGAAGATGTTTGAGTTTTTAAACTTCTGTGAATATTTTCCTTGCAAAGCATGCCTTTTTGTAAAAGATACATGCATAGTTAAAAACTTCTATCAAATAAACAACTTCAGAAGTTGTTCTAAGTTTGTCAAAAAGTTTTAATTCCTTAAAGTAAAAGGAATATACGCATTATGAATATTTTTTCCAGAGGTCATCATTAACAAAGAACAAAAAAAACTAACAAAACAAACCATGCACCACCATCACCACCCCCTCTGGAAAACACAGCAGAGTCTGTATTAGCAAGAATTTGAGAGAACAGCTTTTAGAGGCTGAATCTGACCTACATGAGTGCTCTAGGAACTTCACTAGATATAAGCAGAAATCTGAAGAAAATCTATCCTGACACCATTCTGCCTACCTTAGCTCTTCTGCCTTACGGGTTGAATTTGACTTACAGTTCTATAACCCTCCCTTTATTATTTTTCTCACCAAGCAGTTACCATGACCACAACTAAGCAATTCTATTTGCCTACATTTAAACCAATCTAAGACACGGCATCAGAAAACCTTGTGTATTTCAAAAAGACTGGGAAAAGTACAAAAGCAAAGTTTGAAATAAAACAGTGGAAGGAACTAAACTACAGAGAAATAAGACCCACAACCCAGCCCTTTTTCCGTAACTTTTTTTCTCAACTTTAATGAGAATTCAACTGGAAGCATTTTATGAGGGAAAAAAGACCATTAATAAGAAATACAGAATAAACACAGCTACTTATCTAGCCTACATGCCTGTAAAGGTTTTTAATCTCACAGATACTGATACTGAACTGTGGCCTATTTCCTCACCCTATTTCTTATTTACAAATCCTCACTGCGGAAATGCAGATCAGCTTAAAGAGGTAGTATCTAATAGCCAACCCAAACTACAATTAAGAAATCACATTTCAAAGTAAAAATTCAAATACTTCAGAGATGACAACTGAAAAAATCGGTATGACATTTAAGTAAAACATCTGATGTACAGAATAGACAAGAGTTTGTCAGAGCAGAAAAAGAAACTTAGAATTACCTTTTCACTACCTGCCAAGTCCACAAGATAAAGTTTTCCACTTAGTTTCTGTTCTGTTTGAGTATTCTCTTGTTTTACATTAATAAGAAAAATACTATGACTTCGGGAGCTGTGTTCATTCATATCTATAATCCAAAATACATAAATTGTCAAAAATATTTGTACAACCAAACTAACTTAACAAACAGCATCTTCCCACAGCGAAATGACAGATCTAAAGCTAATCAAACTATATAGAGTAGTCTCTCAATGACAGTAAAACTAACAGTATAATCTAATTCAGTAACAAAGATCCAGTCTCCCTTTGGCTTCTATTAATACCACATAAGCTCACTGATAAGATTTGCTGACCTGTCAACTATACATTTCACACATTTAAATTACTGTATTAGAACAGAAAGCACATTTATATTCTGATACCAGAAGGTACTTTTTTGGTAGATTTACAATGTACCACGTTTTATCTTTTTGTGAAAAAGGGGAATTCATGGTCATAACCTCTCACCCCTGCCTGCTTTAAATACCTATTGTCCCCACCCCTCGCCATCCCCGCAGTGAAACAAAAATACAGAGTAAACAAGACATACTGAATGTAAATAATTATTTAAATTCATTAACAAATGTTAAGCTGAATGCCATCTGAATGAGAACATCCGCCTATTTCTTCTTCCTTTTAACCATGGATGCCTTAAAGGCCTAAAAGGACCATCTTATTGATGCCACAGAAGCACTTCAACATAGAACAATAACCTTCTACACAAATTTCTGTTATTCCTCCATTACTTAGTCTGGTCCCCACTTCAGAACATTACTACCTAAGAGCAACAAAGTGGTAGTGCAGAACTGAGTCATTCCTTAAAAGGAGCATTTATTATTTTTTTATTCTTCATGAAAGAAATAAGAGGAAAGTTATTTAATTTTCTGAATGACTGTATATTCTCTTCTCCCGAGTAAAGAACTAGACACAGCAAGATTGTGAAACTTGTCCTCAAACTGGCTCTCCAAGACTTGTGACAGTGACTTCAGCTGCCAAGAACTGAAGTATTACTTTGCATGCACCTTATCTTTCTTTGCTTTATCTTTTAAACGCTCCATCACTCCCCAGTCCTGCTTCTTGTGGGAGACCTATGACATAGCTCCTTACATCTCAGTTACATGCCACAGGCCAAAAAGCTTGGGACATGGGGATGCTGCTGAAGTCTGCAGCACTGAATAGATACTCTGACCAGGTTTTCTTAGAACATTAAACTGAACAGCCAAACTGTAAATGAGCAACAGTGCCTTCCTTGGAAATTCATAGATTAATTGAAACAAATTCCACAAACTGGGATTTTGCACTATTCCTAATGCAAAACAACACCTTTTTGCCAATGATCCAGAGCTCCTCACTGATGACTTACTTTCTCCTTTCAATCCAAGCTTACGTAACAACATCTAACAAGAAATTAATTTCAATACTTGTTTCTGAAAGACATGCTGAAACTGCTTATGCCAGACCCTTCAAAAAAACTCAATTATTTCACTCACTGCTTTTGTCTTTCTTACTTTTTAAGGCATGACAGAAGCAAACCAACAAAGCACTAGAAGGAGACAAAAAATAATACCTACTTGTAACTGCTACATGCCGGTTTGATTTTCCTTCATCTATAGTATCCATAACTTCTTCTGGACTACATACAAAACGCTCTGTGCAACCCTTTAAAACAACAACAACAACAAATAAACACCCCATATCAACAAGCCAGAAGTTACACATACTGGAGGAGTGAAAGATAAAAACATATCAGATTGATACTCACCTTTACATAGGGAACTCTATTTTTGTCCTCATGAACAGAAAGATTGGTCTTTGAAACTGGAAGACAAAAAGTTCTAAAGGTGAAGTATACATGATTTCTTTGCAAAATGAACGAGCATGTCCAAGCCATAGATATTACTCCTCAGCAGCACTTTGTAAAAACTTAATACACATGAGACAACCACTACTGCAGCTTTAGTAATACTATATAGATTAGCTTCATGCTTTCTCATTTTGATGAACCCTTGTCAGGTAAAGGTTATCAGCATAGTGCATACCTATCTTAGCATCATTATAAGGTTATTGGGTTTTTTAGTATCTCTCTCCAGAACAATTTTATTTTCTGTGTTCAATATAAACAAAAGGCTTACCATCCAAAAGGTCCCTTATTTTATCCAAGTATATTTCAAAATATGACACCTAGAAGTGGGAAGGGGAATAAAGATACACCATCAGAAAGCAAAAATGCTTTGCTTTTTCATCAGAAGGATCCAGTATGATTATTATGATCTCCCACATAACATCACATCTAGCTCAAGTCCGTAAGGCTGACCTAAAATGCACCTTTTAAGAAGTAACTTTTCTAATCAAGAGCTTCAAACATTATCAACACCGCTACAGGTTATCAGGATAGGTACCATCAATGTTTAATGGAAACAAGATTAAAGTGTTAACATAATTCTTCTTAAAGAAGAGTCAGTTACTTAAAAAATAACTCATGTTCAGATTTTTAAAGACACAGGCATTTGAAACAGATACAGAACATCCATTTAACCATACACTACTTCCAGTTTTAATACAGATAAAGTAAGTATAAGTAAAGTTTACCTTAATATGAAACTCAAGATTCTCATCCATAGAGTAAATATAATTAAAAATATCTTGCACTATTCTTGGAATAATACCCATTCCATCTGGGTCATGAAGCTTCCCCTTATTAGAAAAAGATACAAAAAGTAGAAACATTCATACTGAATCTAGTATCACAAACAATACCCAAAGACAAAACAAACAGTTAACAGACAAATCAGTTTAAAAATGTTGACAGGTATGCCCTTATTTTATCTACAAAGGGAAGTCTTGACCATTTATTTGGGACCAACATTTGCAAGAAGTAAAAAGAACAGCCTCAGAAATCCCCCAAACTAAAGTGTAGATGTGCTATTAATATTATTTTGTTTCTTATTCTGCTACTGAGAACTTAAAAAAAAAAACAACTGCCATTCTCAGTCCTAAAAATACATTTTGGGTATCAAAATGTTGCAAAGAAAATTAAAATTGCAAAATGAAAATAAGCAGACATTTTATCTCTAGAAAGATAAGACTACTGTTATGAGAAGAGATGACAGTGACATTAAGAGGAAAATTATTTGAAGATTTCTTACTTCCATAGTGTGTGTCTTTCCAGACGACGTTTGTCCATAAGCAAATATTGTACCATTGTATCCCTCAAGCACATCTAAAGGAAAAGAGTAATTTAATTAGGGCTAATTTTTTTATTCTAATGGAAAGTCAAATTAAATAGAACACAAGCAGGCAGTTCTTAAAATGTTCGGCAAGTTGAACCATTCAATGTTTGAGAACTCTGCACGAAAGCTGGGGAGAGGGAGGGTGCTCCTCCCTACCCCTTTTAATGCATTAAGCCATCAACTGCATTTTATATGTTTACTGTATTAGAAGCATCTGTTTCTTCAACCAGAAAAATCAAGACAAAGTCACAAACAAAAAATAAATTGATACAACTGCTAGGTTGAACAGATAGTCTTTGATAACTTAGAAGAAACCATAAATGAGAACACAATAATACTTTTTGCTTTCAGGAAAGTCTAATTGTTAAAATGTGAAGAGAATAGGCTACGCCATAAGTTTCAAGCATCTTATTCTTTGACTGTAAGATTATATTTCTAAGTACCAATGAAACAACCCAGAGTTTTAGATTGAGGGGCTGGGGGGTTGTTTGTTTACAATTCAGTTACTGTATGATCACATCCTGCAAGTAAACTTTTGTTTTCCAAAAACAAGCATAAGTAACAAACAATAATTCCAAGTGGGGAATTCTTTGCCACCCCATCATATACGTGATCCACCTGTACCACCACTAGAGCGCATGTGCCACATGATGCAGCACTGCCTAGAAATGCTGCATAGAGCAAACAAGAGGTCAGCTTTTAGATGGAGGAATGAGGCAGCATTACAGCTCCTAGTTAAGTTTTTAAGGAGCAAAATTTTGATCTAATCCTGATTACTTATGAAATAATTATTAAATAATTGCAGCAGCATCGTTTTTCACAGCAATTCACGTTTCTATTATCAAAAATATCCTACATTTACCCAATCTTCTCTTGTCACTAATAGCTGGTATTCCAGGGGTTTCTGACAAGGCTTTGTTCAAGTTGTTTTGAAAGTGGTTTCAATTAGAACTTATTACTGATCTCCTAAATAAATTAATACATTTTATTTTCAGGAAATTATCTAATTGTTTACTACAACAACTTACTGTGGTAACAACTTTCTTTGTGGTAAGATAGGATTTTCTGAAGCTACTAGGCCAATTGTGGCAATTCAACTTCGCAGAAACTGTACACCCTGACCTGCACAGCAGTGACTCAGGTTTAAACTTTTAATTGTGAAGCTAATAATGACATTCAAGTAAAATCCTCCTTAAAGTGTGTATTAAGTAAACAAGCTTAAAAAGATCTCGTTATTTCACAAGTTTCCTTTCCTCCTATATTCCTCCAAACAAACGTAGGATGCTTTCCCCAATAAATTTGACAGGGAAATGAAAAAAACTCAAATCTAACCCTAAGAGTTACTTTGATTAATTTCTGACAAATTGTTCTAAACTTTCATTTGCAGAGAACTGAAAAAAAAAACCCAAAACATGACAGGTAAATATATTTAAAGGTTGCAATCGACTGAAACAACAATTAAGTATGGACATAATTTATCAGCTGAACTACAGGATCATTTTATACTGATATGATCCATGTTGGTTCTTACTAAACATTCAGAAGGAAAAAGGAGAAATAGAAGTTATCAGTTTTCATACTGAAATCCACACAAATATGAGACATTTCCTTAAGGTTAAAGTTGCTCTTTTACCTTACCTTTGACAATCTTTTTAGCACAATCGTTGTATACTTGTTCCTGCGATGTGTTTGACTGGAATACACGGTCAAATATATATGGCTTGGACTAGAAAAAACCCACAAAACAAAACCAAAAAAACACAGAAGAGCTATTAACAAACAGATATTGGAAGTAAAACTGTAGTGTGTTCATTCATATAGTTTAAAAGTAGTCTATACTGTCTCAGCCCCATCTGTTGAGCTTTTTAAGCACTTAAAGACTGTTGTGAGGAAACAGGCTTACATCTTCATATGCTTGCTACAAGCAGGGCCTTGAATTGTAAATATTTGTTTTTGAAGTGCCATCTAAATAGTTTTCCAAAACTACTCTGCCTCATGACCCCAGTTTACTTGATTTACAAGGTAAACCAATGCTAGTCTGTACACCTAAAAACATCTTATTCTCTTCTACTCTGGTAGGTTTACTCTGGTAAACTCAAATTATTAAAAACAGTTTAAACCACATCACACAGAGTATCTGTCTTAGTAATATTTGTTTAAAACCTCAAAACAAAAAGAAACATTCAGATCACCTATAGTCAGCATAAGGACTATTTCCTCATACAGGATGTCTATCCTTAAAATACAGCTCCACAAGCAGATGGAAAAGGCCACTTTGGAGGAAAGGAATCCTTCACTTAAGACTTATTTTGCAACACACTACAGGAAGAAGCTCTAACATAGCTTTCTGAAAGAAATGTTGGATCTTGCATTGTTTTAAAGAACTGGTTTTCACAACACAGTTTGAAGCAGCTGACAATCCATTAGGATATTAAATACTATGCTCACCTGAAGTTCAAATGTGAGTTTTTTCAGAGCTTGATTTAGTAGGGAGCCAAGACGACAAGGATCTAGGTCAGTTACCACTGCTAAAAATCACTGCAACTGTTACATGCTCCATCTTGCCTAAACTTAATTCTTCATCTTCCTTCCCCAAAGGACATTCTGTTTCCCTGACAATGAAACAAGTATAGCTTCCATCTTTGATCTACCTACTACATTATCTTCCTCTGTTTCACCTTCCATTTGTCTTTTAATGACATCTAGCATAACACTAAACAAAGCTCTTTAGATTCAACACATATCTATCCGCTCACAGGCCTTGCATTCAGGTGGATGAGCTCCCTCTTAGAAAACACAAATAAAAATAATTACAGTGCTCACTGTGTAAATACACTCAAGAAACCACAACACTCAGCAGGCAGAAACCATCCCTAAGGTGCCAAAGTTTGTCAGAACACTTGTTTCACAGCAGTGAAATCACATGCCTTCTCAATTACTCAGCTTCAAATATATCTCAAATTCATATGTTCTACAGGTAGAATTGAGGCCATTACATATATCGGAAGACAACTAACAAGAAGTTCAAGTAGTCCTGAGGTAACAGAATGAAGACTGAGCACGTGTTACCTAAAAAGGTAAGTCACTGTAGGAAAGATAACACTACCTATACATTTTCCTTCTCACTAGCAGCTGTAGTTTCCAAAAGCCTCTGACTTCACAAATATCAATTAGCTACACTACACACGGCAAGTCATCTACATCACAAAACATTTATCAGATGTGTTTCATGCTCAAGTTCTTTTGCATATTTGTATGCACTGAAATAATAGCATTTTGGAGGATCAAATTTATCATCACACTTCTGAAAAACAGTAAAGAAAATTATCATGTCTAATGTCACCACAAAAAAAATCTGTGCAGTATTAGCAATTTGTGTTTGTACATGTAAGATTTTCCTTCTCCAAATTACTGCTCCAGAAAATACATATAACAATTATTCCAATAAAATTGATTTTAGAATTGGGAGAAGTTTCGTAGATACAGTCTGACAGTCTATGCAGCATCTGTTAACAAGACTCACTGTTTCTCACAGATCCCAACATACCTGATCTTTGCCATTCCCAATAGAGCAAGACATCTCATAGAGCAGAAAATATGAAAATGCAAACATTATTTTGCATAGTATATGCACTTGAATGTATAAACATACATTATTGTGTATTTCTAATACTACTACAGAATGTTTGTGATGCTTAACAGCAGATGTTTTATTTACTGAAAATAAATTAAACTTTTTTTTTTTAAATTATATATATAAACTTCAAACCTCTAGTTTCTGGTAAAGGGAGAATGCTTTTTTAGAAAGAACTGTAGGCACAACCTGCGCTAGTTTACAGCCATCCTGCAGTCTACAGGTACTTGCAGCAGGTTCTGGAAAAGCTTTCCTCCTCTTAAGTTGTTAAACAGCATTTAGACATGTTTGTTTGATTTTCTGTTTTTTTGTTGCTTTTTAATTCTTCTGCTAAGCAAAGGTTAATTGAATTGAACTATTCTTCTTCAGCTGTGTAAAAGAAGTTACATTTACTAATTTGCAAGTAATATGTAGGCAAAGAATAGTTTTAGACTATTTTACTCTCCAACTGCTATTCCAATGCCTTCATAAGAGAACAGAGCCAAATTACAGTATCTCATAATTAGTTCCTTTTGTATACAAACTGTTAATATAAAGAATAGCATGTATGATGAATGCCATGGACTTGCGAGAACAGGAAGTCAAGCTGCAAGGACTTAACTCAGGCAGTAATGCCTTTAATTAATCTCACTTATTTATACAGTGAAAGCTCCCAGGCATATGACAAATTCCAATTTCCCTCAAGTTAACAACTGCTACTGACATACCCCAAAAATTTAACATTTCTGACCAAAAGAATCCTCACTGGGGGTCATGTTTATACCATTTGTCACTTCCCATCCCTTGTAGGTGTAATGTTTAATATTTGTTTACATCACCTCCATATTTTAAGTTCCTAGGTGAAGTCATAATACAGCTTCAAGGCATTCAAAAATCCAAGTACATCCTTCCCTCCCAAGTCACGGTACATTTATTGTGCCTAAGAAAACCCACATCAGAGGCATGTCTTTTCTCCTTCATCCCTAAATCAATATCTAACCAAGTAGGTTTAGCCAAGCAGGTTCCAGGATAACTATGTTGTAAGAATTCAAGTTACTCCCACTCAATACGATTTCACATCTTTGACATCTGCAATGTCTTCTCTTTACAGTCTACTTTCTACTGTAAACAAAGCTAAAACAGTATTACACAGATTACCCTGCCCTAGAAAACCTCCTCATTACCTCTGAGAGATTAATCAAGATAGATTAAAGTGTCGGGTATTTTTTTTATACCAGATGCCTTTTCTTCCTCAAGTAAAAATCAGGTATTATGTCGGGACTGAAAACACAAAAGGTCCAAGCAACACTACCACAGGCGGTCTACAAGTGGTAGCAACAGTATCACTACTGTGATATGCTGCTGCCTTGACACACCCCAGAAATTTTCAGGAAATGTTACTCAAACCCTAAAAAAAAATAAATTTAACACAT
Organism: Chaetura pelagica; assembly: GCF_000747805.2. Classification (NCBI taxonomy): domain Eukaryota; kingdom Metazoa; phylum Chordata; class Aves; order Apodiformes; family Apodidae; genus Chaetura; species Chaetura pelagica. Next base: position 5,667,249 of record NW_009970726.1, read on the forward strand.
ACTACCTATAAGCAACACAAAATATCAAGCAAACAGAGCTTCTGACTTCATCTCTCCAGAGAATTCAACACATTTACTCCTTGCCTAGCATTTGTTCTCCCAGTAATCAACAAAGCAACTTCAGCTCCTGTGATTGCTTGTTTCAAGGGGATGTGGTCCCACAGGAAAAACTGCAAGCATTCTCACAGCCCTCAAAAAGTACATCTGCCAACATGATTTAGCGGTAGTTAAAACTGTATCTTAACAAAGGGTTTAAGTAGACCATTCCACAGTTAATGTGAAGACTAGCTACCAGTTATCTTTATATAAAAGGATGCTCAGCCTATCTAAATTATACAAGATTTGAAGCTTACATGAGAGTTTGTTCTTCAAAAAAGTCAGTTTTTCTCAGTACTTTCAATGAGGGCTAGACAAAAATCTGTTACCGCAACTAAACTGAAATCTTACAAGTCCTAGAAATACTTAAGGCTATCTCCACAGAAATATATACTTGAAAATGTATTTCCTTTTCCCATTGTAACTTTCAGTAAACTACACAATCAGCTACTCATAACACTACTATAGTTCACCTTATTTTCTGTTCATTAGTATCTGAAGCAAAGTCAATAGTGAAAATTCACTTGAAAAATCAGTAGCGTATTTTCTGCCACAAATTATCCAGATGCTCTTTACTGTTTTGCTAGCATGGACTGCCAAAGCAATACTACATTCACCCATGCTTATCTTATTGAAGTAATAAGTAATAGGATTACCTTCCCTTTATCCATCAGCATAAAATATGTTAAAAAAAAAAACAAACACTGAACAATTTCTGTGAAGTATGTTGTCAACCACTTGACTCAGTACTATCACTAAGCTAAGGTATTGCTGCTTTGACACACCTAATGGGAGTCCAACACTGCAAATTAGTGAAAAGGTACTGTTCCAAATTACTGTTTTCTTTTTAGGATAAGGAAAAAGTATTTTCTTCTTGCCCGAGATCTATGCATACAAAATTGCAGCCAATACAGAATACTTAGCAGATTTCATCTCTTTCTGCCCCATTTTTCTTATTTATGTGGAAACACTGCAGCTCGTGTATCAGCTTCTGCAACAGTTACTTATTGTTACAGAAGGTCTAAATGTAATTTTATTTTTTAAAAATCGTGACTGAAAACTCAATTTCCAGCATCAAAACAGAGAGAAATTTTGGAACAAGATTTTCAGCTAAGCTTAGTTTAAGAGGCAATGAAAAATAAAGCCAAGTGTCCCAAGCTCTTTCCAATTTTAATATTTAATAGAATATTAAAATGAAAAGAAGCCCCATTTAATTAATACTTTTAAAGCTCTTCATTAGTTAAAAAAAAATTCAGCCTGTGGAAGAACAACACTTTTTCAAAGCCTGCTCTTTAAAACAGATCAGCACAATATATCCCCTCAAATTGCTGTTACACACTAGCTCCAATTAAAACAAGAATTTTATCTAACAAATCAAAACAACTCACTTGTCCCGAAAGACAACCACGCCAGTAATTACATAGAAGCTAGAAAGAGGAGGACAGACAGCTCAGCGATGGCAGAGGAGTGAAGGGAGGGGGAAGGTTTGCTTATAGTCACGGATGTCCCTCCCCACCCTCCTCCACAGAGAAGTCCAATCTGCAGTCTCGTGTAAACTCTGCTTCTACCTTCTCCTAGTTTTCAACCTCCTATCTGCCATTACAGGCAACTCCCAAGTATTACTAAAGAAGCCTTTGCCGTTTCAGCACAGACCCAGGCACACACAGAAGGTTCAAGTCCTTCAGTCAGCTGAGGAAAGCAGCTATAAAACAAAAAGGGGGCTCAGCTACTGTTTAACGGACAGCCAATACATGTAGCAAAAAAAGACAGAAATTAAACAGCTGAAAGTAACCGCACATACAGCTTAAGGGAGGATGTTTGTATAAACTGTTTCATGAGGACTGTTCCTGTTACTATTCTCCCTTCAACACCTCTGCAACACACACATACAAGAGGTGGTTGGCTACATCCTTAAGTTGGAAGATTCATAACTTTGCAAAAAATAAAAAATAAATAAATAAAAAATAATCCCAAATTAAAGTAATTGCCTCAACAGTTCAACAAGCAAGTTATAACTTTGAGAATATTGATCTCATAATATATTCACCATTACAAAAACAAAATCACCAAATATCAATCCTTTATTAAGATTTTGTTAAACAGAACTCAATATCACTGCTACTTGGTTCAATAATATGGGGGGGGCATTTCTCCCAAACTCAGACACAGGAAGTCCTGGACCTAGGATCACTGAAGGATTCTTTGTTGTCATTTTTACCAACACAGAAAACACCAAAGTACACTTGTAAAACTAAATATTAACCCCAAGCAGAAAGCCCCACATTATCCCTCAGGAGCACACCATCACACTGTTCTACTCAGATATTGTACCTCTTCAGACAAATTTACATTTTAGATATTTCTAAAGCATACTTAAAGAGTATTTAAACAATGTAAGTTTGCTGTTCTCTTTAGACTACAACTACTAAAAGATTATGTGGAAAATGTATTTTTTAAAAGTCATATAGCATCAAGTTTTCTAAACTAAAGAGAATATGCAGTGTCACAATGAATGGGTATTCACTGATGGAAGTGAGACAATTTCTTCTAGTTAAATTTTCCAGGTTTGGTTCCTTACTCTGAGGAGTGTTTACCTGTAGGAAGAAGAAATGCACTCCAAGATACTAACTTGCCAGCTGAAATAAGCCCAAATTACCTCATTTCATAAGCATGCTATCATTCTTGCAGATTCAGACTCTTGGAATTCCATATTTTATTTACAAATTCAGTTGAATAATTACAGTTTAAAGCACTAGTACTTAGTAAGGCATACTAAAAATATATTATTCAATCACATCCATCAACTTCAGAGAATGTGTGAAAAAGCTACTATAGGCTGCCTCAGTAAACAGAATATAAAAAAACAAAACCTGAAGACAGATAATAAGTGACATCTAAGGTACTTTAAGCAATGCAAAACCAGCACCAGCCTTTGAGAGAAAAGTACTTATATGAAAACATAAATTAAAAGTTAACAAAAAAACCCCACAAACACTGGCAATTAAGTGTGTTTGTACAATACCACCAAACCGGGCAATAAACTACAGTACTTTAATTTTATAACCCAATTCCACTTTGTAGCTAAATACAATACTGAACAAAAAGGATGAGATTATATTTTCACTTTTAACGTCCAGATTGTTTTATAACAGGCCTCATACTTTGCAGGGTGACTTCAATTAAAGTGCATTTACAAACACACAATAAGCGGAACGGTCTGTTTGTTCTGATTTTAAGTTACCGGCTGAAGACTGATTTACAGATCGCAAGCACCAATGAACTGGAGCCTGAACTGATCTACATGTTCTTCCCAAAAAAACCCTCTCTGTAGACAACTACTTTAATGGTAGCTCCAACACATGTCTTCTCAGCTCTTCTTTAGCGGTCGCCCTCGTCACGGTCACCAAAATCACGAGCAGCCTCGCCGGGGGAC
>NW_009970726.1:5671586-5704086 GCF_000747805.2 Chaetura pelagica
GGTCTGGGGGAGGGTCTGGGAGGGGTGCGTGGGATTCTTGCAAGGGTCTGGAGGGGACTGGGAAGGGTTTGTGAGGGTTCTGGGAAGGGTCTGTGAGGGGTCTGGCGGGGCGTCGGTGGCCGTGGTGGCGGTGACGAGAGTCGTGACACGGCCCTGTCAGCGGCCCTGTCTAGTTAGAGCCGGGTTTTGTAGGTGCGCCTGAAAACAGAGGCCGAGTATGAACGGTTGAGATAGAAACCTCTGGTCTTTCTTTTTGGGTTTTCCCTTGTTCGGTGAGCCGAGTGATAAAAAGCCCCAAGCTGTCGTGAGGTCAGGGGACTGTCGGTGTTTTCTGGTGGCCGAGAGCCGTGTCCCCTCCGCTCCTGTGGAGCCAGGCAGCAGCAGCAGCAGCAGCCGCCTTGCTGGGGCCTGCGGTGTCACCGCCGCCGGCAGCCTCTCCTCACCATCTCCGCACAGTTTTACAAAAGAGCCTGCTCAGTACTTTTTTTTTAAGCTTATTTCTTAACAACTTTTATTTTATTGCAGGACGCTGTAATTCTAGTCAATGAAAACTTGTGGACTCTTTATCTTGACTAAAAACCTTGTCCCAGGCGTTTACAACTGTCCCTCTTACATACATTCAGGTAGGAACTTTCAAACGGGGACAAAGTATTAACTCAGACCGTGGTTCAGTCTGCTGCCTGCCAGAAATCACGATTTGTTCTGAAAATTTTTCAAATAGCTTTGATGTTACTTGAAAAAAATTTAAAATATTAGCCTTCCTCTTAAATTTGTAAATTTTAGTAGGCCAGAGTGACTCATAATAGCAATGTCTTTCCCTTAGAAGTATTTTCTTTTTGGTTAAAAAAGGGAAAAAGATTAACAATAACCATCTGAAATAAGGCATCCTCCACTTTTCAGACTCTTGGCAGTTTAGGTATTTCAGTGGTGTGTTTTCATCTAGGATAGGGGCATGAGGTGATGAATGCTGCTTCAGAACTACTCCACGTGACAGAAGAATTGCATAATAAACTAGTTTCGTTTACAGCTTCTTTTCACACAGTAATACAAAAAACACTTTTGAGCCTAGTTTATCTTATGAGGTAAGCTAATTCTTCTAAATGAAGTTCATGTTGTAACAGGTTTATTTTTCCGTTGCTGTAAAAAATTCTGTAGGACCGTGCTGTCTTATCCAGGGTAGCAACCATTACACCTCCCCACCTATCAGTATATTTGGAAATGGTTGCCTGGTAAAGCCAAGATACATAGTGAGTCTTTAGAAGATGCAGTGCTGCTCCACAAGATAGCTGTCTACAGTTCTGTTTGTCTGTGGTATCAATAAAATGTTTTTAATATCATTATTACTAGCCTTTGAATGTCAGCTGATTTTTGTTGATTGCTATTTTAGAAATTATTAATTTGTATCACAGTGGGATATATTGGCACATATAACTCAACTGTTTCTGAGATTATTCACATACTTACGTCCAGGGATGTTCTTATATAATCCTCACAGATTTCCTGTGATATGTTATTACTTTTTATGAAAGTTGTGTAAATTACTTACTATGTTTTCAATTGCTATGCTTCCATACATAAGAAAAAATAAATGTTAGCTGAAAAATGAGCAATTTCATTATTATTACTCCCAGAGTCCATGGTTTGGCTGCTGAGACAACCTTTACCTCAGCCTACTTAAGAAACTTGTTCTCATCACCCCTAAGCAAAGGGAATGTATCATTAGCTACACTTGCTGACATACAGTACCCACTGTGAGACCTTGTCAGTAAAGAAAGAAACCTCATAATATCATGATTCTCAAAAAAACAGATGCTTGGGCTTGCTTACCTTTTCAGTGCTATAAAGAGCAGACACACAATGATAACACAGACTCCTAACAAGGTAATGATTCATTTTAACTAGGTTGCAACAAAAATTACCAGGATACTATGAAGAAGAAGCTGCCCACTGGAAGCTGTGTGCTCAGAGAGGGCAGTAGGTTTTCTCTATTGGTGCTATCAAATCTTGAGGACTTGTGGTTAAAGATGCGGAATCACTTTCTTGAAAACAGGGCAGAGACCAAACATCCTGGTAAGTTTCTCATTTTGTCACAGTTACAAAATACTCCTTCTTTGCCTGCTGGAAATATATTTACTGCCTTCTGTATTGTTATATAATGCCTGTAGCATATATTTTTTTTGTCATTTAGGATAAAAGACTCTGTTTAAAACAAATCTATTGTACTGGAAAAAAATTATATATCTATTAGCATTAAAAGTTCATATTTCTGTTTGGTTTTAAAGCCTAGTATGACCATATAAATCAAACAACTTCTCCTTACCTGACAAATACGTTTGGTAAATTTTCTCATTAAGACCAAAGTGTTTCATTAAAAGTATTTATCTAATGGATTTCTGACTGTAATAAAAATATGTTAAGCAACAGGAACTGGCAAACCTGAGCTCTTACAGTGAAGTTATATTTGGATAATTATGTAATTAAACATCAAAATTGTTCCAGCAGAGTAAAAGTGATCTTGAATTGATCTTTAAAAAAATTATGTATTTGAATAAATCTTTAAAGCAGGTGTTTGTGGAAAAGTAAATTAAAGTTGCTTCCTCATGCCCTTTAAATAATTAAATTTTGAGATTCATCAGTTGACTGTACTTGTTGACATTCAGTGTTCCTGATGCAAACACAAGTGCTCATCTGATTTTAATTCACAATGTGCTGGAAAAATATAGCACATGACTTCTGAGAATTCAAGGTGCATTCCAGGCCAAATTTATTCTGAATTTGCAAGTCAATTTGGGGGACAAAAGAGTGATTAATTTGCCAGATATGGTGTACCTTGAACAAAATTCCTTGTTATTGTAACACTGTCTGTAAATAAAGGCTATGAAGATGATTTATGAAATCTGGCATCATTGCCTGACACTGGAGAAGGATAACTAGGTATAACAAAATTTTTAGGTTCATACAGCTTATTCAAACATATTTTAAAGTATTTTTACCAATGGACTGTGTCTGATAAACTCAGCTTGAAGAACTCAGTAACTAAATAAATTATTGAGACTAACAGGTTGGCAGATAGAGTTTATTGACCTAAGATACTGTTGAAGCCCAACTGTATTATCTGAAGCTCTCATTCAGTTATCATAAAGTTTCTTTTCACTCCAGCAAACAATATGGTGAGGAATGTATCTCCTGTCCCTGTCAAGTTTAAGCTTTTATGTGAATTAGAAGGATGGAACATACTTTGAGGATGCATCTGCTGATACACACTAATTTCTTTTTGTAACTGGAAACCAAGACAAGTCTCCAGTTTTCCCCTACTCATCAAGATCATATTTATTTGTTTTCAACTGTGTTAGACTAATCCAACGCAAAAGCAAGATCTGGGAATAAAATCACAATTCAGCTAATATTTCAGCTGATTTGTGCAAATTCATGGAAACATTTTGTCAGCTCACTACCTAAAGCACTGACTCTGAATACTCTTCAAAGAAGGAACACACTTTTGGGCTTTATTTGTATTTTTAGCCATAAAAACATCTGGCATCTTTTTTCTGAAGCAGTCCATCATAAATTCCTGTTCTCGGTTGCTTTTCATTGTTTATAACCCTTACAAAACACACCACTGGATTGTGTTTTAGCTCGGTGGTGCCTGCCTGAAGCAATTTTTTTATAGTTGTGGCAAAAATGGTTTAGCTGTTTCGAAGAGTGAGATTTGACATGCATTGTTTGCTGTTGTTGCTAAAAGAAAACTCTTAAAATCATTTTATGTGGGAGTTAGAGCAGAGAACTTAAGGATCAAAATTTGTTAAGGAAAACCATGTCAGGCTCTGCTTTTGATTATCTAAAACTACTCAAGACTGACCTCAGGGAAAAATCCTCTTATGAACATATTCTTTAGTCTCCTGCTGAAGCTTTTACTAGATCGAGGTAAAACATCCATCCCATCACAGCTGCTGTCTGTGACTAATGGATATATATGAATCACTGAGCAAATGAACTTGCTTCATGTCTGGGCAACAGGGGTTTAGCACACTCTCATTTTGCATTTTGTCTATCTTTGATCTGGATAATGGAGTTGAAGACAAGGAGCATGACTTTCACAGTAGGAATCTGGAAAAGTAGTTGGGATAGAAGACGTAAAGCAGAAGAGCCAAGTTTGGGGACGTATGAAACAGGCAGAAAAATCGGTGGTTGCTGCAGGAGCTCCTTCAGCATTGAGAATGGGATCTAAGATCCCTCACTTTCCACTGTCACACCTGTCAGCAAAGCCAGTGAGGCTCTGACAGGTCACACACAGTGGGACACCACCCTATAGAGTTACCATGTGCTTTGTTAGTGATAGGGGCAGGGGCAGTGGACCTTGAGTGCCATCATTAGAGCATGTGGTAACTGAGGTACTCCAGAGAAGAGTTGGCTGCAGAACAAAATTGATGCCAGGGTGGTGTAATATAGAAAAATGTCCAGGCTTTTTAAAAGGTAAAGAAATTATCCTCTGGAGAAGCTTTGCAAAAACTAGCATCCAAATGTTTGAACAGGACACAGAATTGTTCTTGGCTGATCCAGCCATAAAGGTATAGTATTGACAGGAGTGGTGGTCTCCGAACAGCCTGATGGCCATGAACATCATTACTTTGCATGTCAAGTGCACCCAGCAATGACAAGAAATCCCACAGAGATTATGATTCTGCCACATACTTAGCTGGTGGTGAAACTTGCATTTCATAGGAAGCAGAGATTAGAACCTTACGTGATGTGCAAAATGGAAGTCAGCCCTAACTGTGTAACACCAGTGTTTCAGAATGCAACATTTTTCTTTGTCCTCATTTTAGAGTTGCTTTTTCCCCCCAGCCCCCCACCCCACTTGATTTCAATTTTTTTTTCCTTTTCCTCATCACTGGAGGACTGCTCATCTGAAGGAGCATAACCCAGTAACCTTGCCTGGAAGTAGAAAAATTGTGCATAGAATATTTACATTTGAAAATACAGTCCTGCTTATTTTTTCACTTGTAAATGGCAAAAAAATATTAGGAGACACAAATTACATTGTGAACTTTATGATCAACAATAGGTCCAAAGATTGTGCATCCTGTAAGGTGTCAGTCAGATCTCCTCATTGATATGATATAGAGATCATTTTGCACTTTTTTTCTAGGTGCTTTTATGTGCCAAAAAGCATCATTCTAATATAACCCAGGTTAGGTCATAGCTAAGTTGTCTTCCTTCAGACCCCAGACCCAGAGAAGGGAGAAAATTGGAAGTAGGTAGAATGACAAGGAAATGTCAAGCTATGTATTACGACCATGTATCTGTATAATATATTATCTAGTGTCATGTATCTTGTGTACTGTAAAGCACATCACAGTGTCTCCAGTGGCCTCGTAGCTGCTACAAGGGGGTCAGAAACGGGATGCAATATCCCACGAGTGTGGAGGAACAAATCCCTGGATTTTTTTATTATTTTTTTTTCCCCAGAGCTTCTGTATTTATTGAAATTGTGCAGGTGATTCATCAAGATTTTATGCTCAGTGATTCAAAACAACTTTTGATGGAGCTTATGGAATCTTATCTGACACATTTGCCTCCACTGTGGTCAGGAGTAGTTAATCAGGCACTTGCAAAAAAATAAATAAATGTCTAAAGTCATGTGTTTTTTCTGAATTTCAATTTACAGATACCAAAATAATTTAAAAAAACCTTAAATGTAGCTGTTCAAATACCTTGTTTTCCTTTTTTTTCCTTCAAAGTATAAAGCTCAAGAGATGGTAGTATTTGGGAAGGTCTAATTGTTTTATTAGGGAAGGACCTAAAGCTTGCTTGAGCAGAGCAACCATCTTGCCTTCCTTCTTGTTTATTGATTCTTATGGCTGACTGGCCCAGCTTGTCACACAGCTATCAGCCAATGAAAAGTAAAGACAGAATCAGTTCAAGATGTATGGGCTTTGCCTCCCACTGATACTGTTCCAAAATATTATACCTTGCTAGAGCTTTTTGTTCAGTTCATGCGTCAAAAAACATCAGGGTCTATGACTGTTGAAGGAAATGGTGGTTTTCACAGTCACTACACACACAGAACGTGATTGTAAAATCCGTATTTATTTTTAAGTGTCATTCTGTTTAGAAAAATCACTATACACAGCTTTTTACTCAGCAAATCTCAAACAGACTTATACTCAAAATCATCTCTGAAATCTATTGGCAAAAATATATTTTATGAATTCAAGCCTTGTACTAGTTCATTTATCAACAGAATTATCACAATTCTAAAATTGATTGTTAGTGACAGAACAACAGATACAAAGAATGGAGCTGACTTTCAGAATCCAGTTTGAAATTGCTGGGCTGGAAAAATTTCTCTGGCAATGGTAAACAAACCATTCACAAGGGGTGACAGGGTGGGACAACTGTGCTTCAAAATCAGCCTTTTCTATTCAGTTCGTGCTGACCTCACACTCCCTCACCATCCTGACTTCTAATCTTCCCATAAATGGATGTGTGCCTTGCATGCAGAAAAGTTAGAGAGTCTTAGTAGCTGGAGAGCTGCCCTGAGTGAAGGGAGTGGTGTGTGTGTCCCTGCGTGCACAGGTATTTGTCATGGTGCAATTCATACCACTTCCTCCATCTCCTCAGAGTCATATTTTCATCCAGATCATTTACCAAGCTGTCCACAGGATACCGTATAGAGGTTTTATCAGCTATTCAAGATGTTTAGTAAACGTTTTTGGTTTTAGCATTGTTTTCTTTTTTTGAATTTGCCAGACCTTACAACATACTATGTGGGAAAGCAGCAGTTCTTGGTGATTATTCAGAAGCTTTGGTGCTAAAGTGCTGATTTAGCACATTAGGGAGTGGCTGAGTAAAGCAAGGAAAACCTGGGAAGGGATGAGACACGTACTAATCACTCTCTGGCAACATCTAAAGACCTTTTGTCATCCTAAGTAAACTTCTTTCATATCTGTATTTCATACATGCAGGTGGTGAGTTTTCAGCTTTTCTGTAGCCAGACCTTGTCTATCCAGCCCTGTAATGTTTATCCCTGATACATTTGTTGTTTCCTAATGTCCAGAAGGCTCCTCAAGCAGGTAAAAAAATACAGCTACTAATATGACCTTTCTTGCCCCTTGCTTTAATTCTCCCTTCCTTAAATATCTTCACAGCATTGAAGATCATTGTTTTTGCATTCCATTATTTGTATGACTTTGCTGCTGTTTGTTTGTCTGTCCTTGCCTCTGCTCATGGCTTTCCTGTCCTCTTTTTCTTGGTAGTGATGACAGGATACAGTTTTTATCTTAATCCCAGAGTTGCCAGTGCTTTCTGCTGCATCACTCCAACTATCAAATCATCTGAAGGAATCACCTGTCATGCTACCTACCAAAATGATGAATAATATGGACAAAAAAAAAAAAAAAAAAAAAAAAAGTAAGAACCATTTATGTAAACCCCTTTATTTCTATTATTAAGAAGACATGGATTCCAAAGCTATTCAACCTTTTGACCATAATACTTCTAGATTATTTTTCTTCACTAGACATTAACAACCTTGTTGTTTTCCTAATTGCTTGGGTGTTTATAAAGCATTACCAGAAATAAAGAGAAAAAAATAGAATAGTGGAACTGAAATTGCCTTTGCAATTCCCATGCCCCTTAAATAATTATAATCTGATTTGTCCATGTGCACCTTCCTTCATGGGTTACAGCTGGGAAGACAGGGTTTGTACTTGGATGGAGTAAGGACATGGATGTAGTCTCCATTTTTGGAATTCCCAAAAAACAGTAGACTCACCACCAACTGTAAGGGAAGGAAACATAATAAGGTTTATGTCCTTGAAAATGAGAAAGAGTGCCCCTTGCAGTAGCTGGAACTTACATAGCAAAATGTGAGCAAAACTGGTATTTTCTATGTAATCTTTGTGTTGCCCAAGCATTTAGCAGGCAGCACCTTGTATGCTCTGAAAAAAAAATAAATGCATATATGTGGTTTGCATTTAATCTAGGATTTGCAAATTTAATTGTATCAGTCTTTTATGCATGAGTTGACTCTCTGGAGCAGCTGTCCTTTCTATGTGAGGATTACAGATTACACTGATTACAGAGACATCGGTCCTACTTCCAGTGCTGGAAGATACAGCCTGGTCTACAAGAAGCAGCACTGTTTGCTGTTATTTTTTATTTCTAATATTTAGCCAAATCATGTAAGGGTTAATGCACAAATTCATGTTGTTTTAATAGAAAAAAAAATAAAAATGCATTGCATTCCTGTTGTATTCCCCACGGCTAGATTTCCCTGGGAAAAGATAGACAACAATGGTACATTGTTATAAGAAACTCAGAGTGTTTTATGATGAAGGCTGATAAGTTTATGGATGGGGATCACAAAACAAGATAAGAATGACTCTGAAGTTAGAATTAAAGCTTGAGATAAATATTCTTTCATATTCAAATTTATTAGTGAGCCTAATACCCAAGCACACGTGAGAGAGGACATTCTATGTGCAATGTTTCAGTCCCTCATTACAGGATTTCTCTTGCTTAGCTATGGGAGTTGGGTAGGGGGTGGTGGGCTTAGTGTTTGGTGAGATGCACTGCTGCTGCTTCTGGTGTTAGAAGCTCTCAGAACATCTTAGATCGGTCAATTTACTTCCAATTCTTACTGCTGTAAGGATGTTGGGAAATGATCACTCCTGCTTTCCTCTTATGGTACATCAGAGGTATAGCTTTTGTCCTTTGTCTCTCAGGTCTACAGGCAATCAGAAACAGTGTGCACTCTGAGGTATGGGATTGTTCATGTTGTATGGCTCTCTAAGACTAAATAACAGTTGCAATGGTTCTTGGATTGCCTGGGATATCATTCAGTACCCTAAGTATTCTTTTTCAGTCCTCTGTTGGTATCTTCTAGATTGTACCAAGATCTGAGTCAAGAGAATAAGAAGCAGTGCTTGTAAGCTTGAAAGGTGGTTGTTTGGAACTCTGACCTGCTTGGGGCTTAGAATTTCTTGAGAAATCCCAGCTGAGCACTCTGCGGATGTTGAATGGGTAACAAGAGCTGTTTCTGTTCAGAGTACGAAGTACATTTTGGCTTTCTCTCATTTGCATGTAGCTGAGGGAAGTGGGACAGTTCTTTCCCTGGGAGGTGGGCATTCCCTTTCTTTCTTATACGTCACAGCTCAACAGCATAACCTGCTCTTTAAATGAGGCAAGTACTAGCATGTTGGTTGTATCACTTTAGGATTAACTAAAAAGTCCAACGTGGAATACAGCTTTATTAAGATCACTGAAAGCATGATGAGATATATGTGATTTTAGAGGAAACTCTTTCAGAAAATTTCATATGTATTAGTGAAAACACAGCAAAGTTCTCATACCAGTGTGTTCTCATGCCTAGAAGTTGTTCTAATTTAAGTATAATTTCTGATCTGAGAAAAAAAAAATTACATGAGCTATCACATTTTTCTTTAGCAAATCCATTTCTTTGCCTGTAAGGATTTTTTCTGCACATACCAATGACAAAAGTAATTTTACTTTGTTTTTTATTCCTTTTACACATCAGAATAATCTGTTAGGTAGTAAGCTGAATTCTGTTCCTTTCTATACATGGTAATGAACATTTATTGCATTTCTAGCAAGTATATTTATGTAACTTAATCAGAACACTGGAAAAGGGGCAGAGGTTTGGTTTGCCTCTGGCAGGCTTCCCATGAGATTACCAGTGTTCATGGTTTTGATCTTTTCTCAAGGTTCAACACTAAAAGAAAAAAAATAATATAAAAAATATTTCAAAGTTGCTGTCAACTGCTTAATTGATTATTAATTTATCCAGATTACTTTGCCTCCACAAAGGAAAAACAGTCCATGTACCTCTGTTAACTCTAAAAGAGCCAAGTAAACTGATTTAGCTTTGGACATCCAAATCCTAGATGCCTAAAGCTTAGGAAGGATCAACACTGAGTTGGTCTCTTAAGTGGAAGAATTTTATTTAGATGCTTAAATTTACTCATGGAGCTCTCATCTGTAAATTTGAATCCTACTTTAAGGAGATTTCCAGAAAACTGCCTGTAGCAGCAATTCACCTGCCTCAGAACACCTTTTAAAATTACATGATAGTCTCAGATGTGCTCCACATGCTTAGTACACTTTTAAGAACAGTTTTTCCAAACCAGAGGCTGCATTTGGCACTCATTTGAAGGAAAGTGCTCAAATGATGCAGTCAGATTGGTTCTCTGTCTCCATTTTGCAAGATCAAACAGAATCCACTAAAACGTTATTGATTCAAACTTTGTGCAGAGCTCTCCCGAGAAGAGCTCTGTCATTAGCCCTCTGAAAGGGCTGATTAGACTCTGACATGAGTTATGAGTGTAGAGGAGCTACCAAATGGTATTTGCCTACATAGTGAAAAGCATAGGACATTAGCAGGGGGTAGGAATATATGATATCCAGGGTTTGATTCCAGCCTCATCCTTTTTATATCAAAGAGGTAGATTTGGCGAGAGCCTGTATTTGAAAGAAAAGTAGCGAACAACCAGTTTCAAAACAGAATCCTTTAAGGATTGACTGAACAGCCTGCCAATAATGGACTATTACGAGCTTTACCCACCAGGTGGGAACACAGGCATTATTATAAAGGAATGTATGTTATATTGAATGTTAAATAGGCTTGAATGAAAACAAATCCTAAGCACAGAATTGTGTATTGAAATTATCTACCCACACTGGGTTAAAAAAATTGATCTACTGGTGTATTTATTGACACACTGCATAAATTAGACATTTTTCTGTCAGAGCACAGCATACAATTTTCCTGTTAATTTATATATATTTTTTAATGTGGGTGTCAGAGTGTTCTTCCTTTTTGGAAGGGACAATAAGGACAATCACATGGAAAATAAGCTACCATATGTTACAGTAGGGGACATTTTTGTTGTTTTCTTTGTGTCTCTAAATACACAGTTCATTTTCATGAGTTCCAGGTTATGAAATGTTCTTATTATAATTTGTTGTATTTTAATAATTTAGACTCAAACCAATATAACTCTCAGCACATGCAATCAAAAAAAAAAAAATTAAGTAGAAGAGCAGTATCAATATTTTGCAAGTTTCTCCAGTCTTTCCAAGTTCATGTTCCCCAGTGTGAGAATGTTTTCACTGCTGCAATTGAGTTAAAAGTGAAAAGAATTAATTTCACATTATTCAAGAGGTGGGATTTGAAGGTAGAAAATTATTTAGTATTGTAATACCAGACTCCTGAAACAGATGCTTACAGACTGATTCATCAATATGCAATAATCCGCATTCAAACAATCTGTATGTTTTTTTGGGGTCCAGTTTTAACCCTGCAACAGTGCTTATGATTTCCTAAGGAACTACGGGGAAGGGAGGAGGACCTGAGAGAAAGCTGATGGATAAGGTTGTGGAACTTATTTGCTAAAATAAAAATGTGAAAGAATTATTTTGATTCAACACATTCCCTTTGGATTTTTTTTGGCTTTGCTATATTGTGTTTTTAGTCAAATTGATGACTGAAGAATAAGTAGCTTCTCTTAACATTAGGTGCATATTATGACATGCTGTCAACATCCAGGCTCTTTAACTGCATTACACTTGCTTATATTTTCAACTGCTGTTAATGGAGCTTCAGTGCTGTCACAGAGATAATCAATTATGTGACAGCTGATTTGCCAATGAATGCAATTGATGTCTATCATAAATGTTTTGATATTTCTGAGAGTGCCACAATAAAATACCTTTTTCAATGGAATGCTCAATTATTTTGTCAGAGGAACAAATGTATCATTGACAAAACCAGAAACATTTAGTTATATAATTTTAAATCACAAACATTAGATCTGTAGAACTGTCTGTCTTACATTCCTTTCACAATGTGCTGATTGCTTGCTGTCTGCCAATCTACCATGAGCAATTCTACATAAACTACCCTGAGTCTGTGCAGAAAACTTTGCCATTCAATTTGGAAAGTACAAATTGTTTTCTTTTCTTAGGGCATGTGTTGGGTTTTTTTCTCCTCAGTGTGAAATGAGCACTGTCATCTATGATCTTGCAATTCAGGCTGAGAATGTAACCAAGTAAAACTGCAGAAAGAATATGCAGACTCAGCCAAACTGCTCTGTATCCACTGTCATTCTCACCAGCTGACTCTGAGTGTTGGGTTTTTACAGCTAGCAGTTACCTTGGGATGCAGGTAAAAACCCTTTCAATATCAAGATGTTAATCAGTAGGGCAGTTCTAGCTGCAGGTCAGTCTGAGCTATTTTGCAAATGCATTTTAATCTTACTTTGTATGTCTGTATAAAGTTTGTGAAGCAATTTAGGGTCCTTTAGTGCTGAGCCTGCTTGAGTATTCACTGGATCTTCATTAAAAAAGCATTCCCAGTGCCCATACAAGGCAAGAACTATTTACATAGGCATTAATGAGCCTTTCTAGCACTGTTCTCCCTTGCATGCCATGTCTCTGCCTGGGTTACAAGTGCAAAGGCAAAGTCCCAGTGGCACTACTGGCAAAGAATCAAACACAGAACCATAACCCTCATCTCTGCTTCAAGACATAGATCATCTTATTTGAATCCATTTATTGATACAAATGAAGTTTTTGTTATTTTTTCCATTTGTCAATTATTTTCTGCTCAGTGAGATAATATCCAAACCTGTAAGCTTTTCAGAAACAAACAGTTCTGCTTTATTCTGCCTGCAAATACAAGCTATTAGGCACAGAGCTGATTGGGGTTTTTTTACATTTTGTTTAACTTTGTCTTTTCTGCCCTTTACTTTGAAGAGCCAAACATCCGTAATACCTAAACAAGTGATTAATTGAAAGATCAAACAAACTTTGTATGTGTTTAGAGGGCATAGCAGGTCAGCTGCATGTGAACCACACATGGTAGTTCTTTATCCTGATTGTTTGTTTATTACAGTATTTCAAAGTTTTTGTCAAAAGAAAGGTGTTGAACGGGAACTAGCTTTTGTTTTTTACATGATAAGGCAAAGATTAGGCTCCTGGTTCAGTAACTGAAACAAAAACAGGCAGAGGTTTGAGCAGTTACCTTTCATGCTCTAACAGTACAAAAAACACAAAACCTTTCCAAATGTCTGAAACGCCCAGGTGCTTTGCAGTGGGAGACTTAACCTTCTGCTCCTAACAAACAGTTGAGTTAAATTCTCTTATCATCATTAGGAAATTACTGCCAGCTATTTGCTTGGTGTTCTGCAAGGAGCAATAGGCCAGTCCCCAGCACAGAGGTGTCCCCAGTGCCCAAACTATCGTTTTTGTCACACTCATCACGATCTGGGCAGCAGCGAGTGATGGAAGAACAGAAGGGTGACATAACTTTCTCTTCCTACCAGTCATCTTCTCAAGTTAGGACTGAGATTCCTTAGCAGCCAGAGAAAACTTGTGCTGCTGCACCCTTCAGTCACACAATTGCAGCTATAATTGTAACAAGTACAGAAGGCCCACAGACACTATTATTACATTGCCCTTAAGTCTTGGTTTGAGCACAGTGGGACTGGAAACAACCTGACTTAACCAGGTGCCTCAGAGCACAGCACAGCCCAGTCTACGGAGTGGTGCTTCTGCAATTGTCCTCTGAAAACACACTTCTCCTCCTGATCACAATGTACAGCAAAGTACTTTAATATCTTGGATGGGATTTTTCAGCTGAGAAGCAGAATGAAACACTATAAATTTTAATCATATTTTGTCCTGTCTTCATACAAATTACATCCAAGGATTTCACTAGCACAGACAAAAGCAGCAGAGTTACTGTCCTGCTGTCTGAACTCAGCATTGCTATGCTGAACTTAACCAAAGTAATGAGGGGAACTACTCAAAGCTAGAACTAATTTTTACTTGAAAGAAGAAAACAATTATTGCTTTCTTGATGATAGGAATATTCCCTCCTCATAATGGTGCAATGGATTTCAAGGAACATTAATCTTCAAGTAGATTATGGAAGCAATAAAGATACTTTGCTGACAGCAGAGATACAACAAAAAATAAGGAAAAAATATCCTAAGCAGCCTGCGTGGTATAAACACACACAGAAAGCTTCCTATCACTATCAGTCCTCCTCTTGCCAAATAATGTGATTTCTGTGTGAAGTGTTGAGGTGTTTTCTGAATATTGACAATGATCTCTTTGTATGCTGGACAGAGCAGGGTATGCTCTCAATCAGTCAGCTGATAGAGGTATCCAAGAGAAGTTCTTTTAAAGTTTTTTCTGGGTTGAAAATTAGAGGAAAGGTTATTGATATAATTTTTTCAGTAAATTATTTTTTTTCTCTTCAATATAAAAAGGAAATAAAAGGAAAATTAATCATAAAATCAGTAAATGACATTTGAAGTTTGAAGCTTTCTCCAGTGAGCCCAATCTAATTTTTCTCTGAGAGTGCACAGGGGCTGTGAATTCAACTGGACCAAGGAGGCCAAACAGTGTTCTGGGATCCTTCAGCTCTTGTAGGAGTGAAAAAATGAGTGACACTGCCAAAAAGAAAAGGGTATAAGGACTCTCACTGACCTGTACAAATGTCTTTTCCCAGAGACCAAAAGATCTTCAGTAATGAAGTCTGGGTACTGCGATAATCCTGCATCCCCATCGCCAGGGAGAGAGCTCAGTCAGCAGGGTGAGGGCAGGGATACATGCCAAGCCCTCCCACTGGACCTGCATCTATCTATCCTAAGACTACTTAGCAAACAGTCAGAATTGGCTGGGGACAAATGGTGCTCTTGTCCACAGCATGTCTTTTATCCCCATCCACTGAAAGGAATCCTGTGCTTGGCACTGGATTGCCAGGAGCACAGGATCATTCCCCTCTGCTTGTTCCTCAGCCCATTTCCATGCCAGCCAGAGCAAAAGTCAGCCTATGGAATTCGGATTTTGGAAACTAAGCAGCAGTAATTTAACATTTTGCCTCTACCTTCCAGGAAATAGGTCTTTCTAAAGCATGGGGAGTTTAATTTAAATTTTGCCTCAGAGTCTAGTTAGCAAAAGATTTCCTCTGTTTAAGATCTCAGGAACTCTTTTTGACCTCAATTAATGCTTTGAGAAACTGAGCTACTAAGTGTTTGAGACCTTACTTTACCATCACAGAAATATATATTAGAAACATGTGCTTTGCTAAAATGGTCTTGGAACAGTTTCTGCATGCCTCTGTGTCGCCTTGGATCATTACTACCATTCTTTCTGTGCTGGCATTCCAGAGCTGCTGATTCACAGCCTACATCTGGTTCTGTAGTGTTCTTGCCAGCTCAAAGCCTGATGCATTATCTGGACTCTTAACTTGTTCAAGTCATTCTCCCTTTGTCACTGACTTGTTTATTTTAGCATCCTGTGTTTTATAAATATATTTCTGCAGGGCCTTTCCTCACTGTATTTGATTAGACTATTTGATTTATCAGAAATGTTTTCTTTCCTTCTTTCTTCCTTCAGGATCAGTTTTGCAGCTGAGGCTAAGAAGACAGTTGCTGATGTATATATGGAGGTCTGCTGACTTCAGAAAGGCATGGGATTGGTGAAGAATTCTGCTTAGGAAGAATGACCAGGCCCAGAATTGGGGTACAGCTCTGCAAACTGTCACTGGTGGGAGCAGAAATGGAGCTTTCCAGACCTGTTACTGTGGATAGTCAGTTGGTATTTTTTGAAACTTAACATTAAGATGTTTGCAGACTGACATTTACCCCAATTGTTTTATGTTGAATTATATCTGTGTTGATTAATGTATAATTGTTAGTGAGTTTGAATCCTTCAGTCATGATATACAACTTGGACATCAAAGACAACATGTGAGATCAAACTGCAGCTGAGATTTCTACCTGATTTGTAGGCTATAGAGAGTCTGGGAACAGTGCAACAGTAACTCCACATCACTGCATGCATGCCAGGAAGGTGCCTTTCTTCAGATCCCTGCACTAAACCATATGAAAGTTACTTGACTTGCCATCCTATGGAGTTCATCTTCTCTCCATCAAAAGTGGTCAAGATCCCATCCTATTGAAATAAACTAAAATTCTCAAGTCATTTCAGTGGATCTAATATTACTTCCAATAAACATCCCTTGCCTTAACCAAGGTTTTTTTTTTTTTTGTTTGTTTGTTTTTTCTCCTCTACAGCAATTTTGGCAAGAGTTCCTCATTGGAAAAGCTGCTTAGGGCATGAGTGACTTTTACAGAGTGAGGTTTCCACTGAAATGTTTAAACTGTGCAGCCCTCTTTGTCAATGCCTTTCACAACTCTTACTTCCAGCTTTGCCAGGCACAAATTGTTTCCAAAGGTAGGATGTGAATCTGGTGTCTGTAGCCTTTCAGTCTTTATCTCTTTCTTTTGGAACTTGGTGACACTGCCACTGTGGTCATGCATTCAGTAATAAGGGCATTGTGCACTGAGAATAGGATGGGCGGGCTGGCTGGCCTCCAGAAGCCCAAACCAGCTGTCTTTCAAGAGACCTATCTATAAACTGGTATAGACACTTACCATTACTGACTTACAGCAGCACCCATGTTATACTTTGAATGGATGGAGTGGGCTGGACATTGGCTGTAATGGTTGTTGTCCATAACACAAATAAGCAAAACAATCCAGGCTCCACAGAGTCCTGGGTTCCTGCAATATGAACCCCAGGTTACAGCAAGGTCTGCAACACCAGTTGGGTTTTTTTTCTCCAACCCATGGAGATTCCTGGAGTCTGAGAGTTATGGGAGAATTTTCACTTCCAGGGATTTTCTTGCTAACAAGCATGCTTGAAGTCTGAAAAACTGCAGTGTGTACACTTGGCTGGCTCAGAGCCAAAGGGCACAAGCTGTGGGGTCTTTGTTTGTTTTCAGCCTGTCATGTTTGTTTTTTTTTAAACACAGGTTGGTTATTGCAAGTTAAATAAGTTAACTTAAAAAGAAAGCAGATTTAAAGATCCCTGGTCTGGTTCCTATATGTTTTGTATCTCAGGGACGTCCTGCTTCCTTTCTCTGCTTTCCTCTCCCCTGAGCACATGCCCTCAGTAGCTTGAAACCATTTTGTGTCTCACACCGGAGCAGCCAAACAGCTGGTGAGACAAGACAAGCTTATCTTCTGAGACCCATGCACCAAAGCTTGATTTCTGGTGGGGTCCTACCCAGCTAATCTGAAGTTAGTTCAGAAAACTGTACTACTGCATTGCAGACCAGAGCTGTTTCATGAGAAGCTGTGTACAGCCCCTCCTTACCTGCAGGAGGGAGGGAGAGCTGAGCTTAGGTTTTCATCTTTCTTCTAGATGTTGGCCCAGAGCAGGATGCTACAGGAAACATGGTTTCCCTTGCAGGCATCTCTTTGTGAAATTCTTCCTGAAGGTTTTCAGTCTAAATTATTTAAAGCAATAGTGACATTACAGCCAAAAATAATGGTTTTTTTATCAGCAGATGGAAGCTGAGCTGAGGTCACAATGATCCCACTTGCCATAAATAAAAGCCTTCACATTAAAAAAAAAAAAAAAAAAAAAGTATACAAAATATTTCATCAGTTCTAGGAACAGCCTAGCTTAGTGCTAAATATTCCTCCGAAGGTAGCTGTGCTTTCCCAAGAAACGCTAAATTACAGAGTGCAGTGCTGCTGCCCCATGCAGTAACTCCTCTATTGAAGTGTCCTGATATCCCTTGTGTCTACACTGGGAATGACAACCCATGAAGGCCTGCCACACAGCCTTGGTGAATGACCAGTCCTTTTCCTTCCATGGAGTGATAGCTGCTATCAAACAGTGGAGCTCCATTTCTGGGCAGTATAAAGACAATCTTCTGGCAGGAAGTCAGTTCCAGTTCAAGTCACTGCTCTGCTCCAAGTATTTTTCTCGTAATCATTGTGCTTTTCTGGATAGAATTCCCCTTCCTGTACTTTCACTGAAGTCTTCTCAAGCCTGAGAGCTGGCCAAGCAGCCACCCACGTTCACAATGATTTGCTAGAAATGTGTACCAGAAAATGGAATGGGAAGGACAAAGGACTGCAAAATGAATCCAAAGAGACTAGTAAAGAGAGGCATAGAAGCCAAACTAAAAGAGATGAGGCTTCTGGGTGCTAAACATATTATCACTAGAGGAAATCTTCTAGTAGTTATAGTACTGGTATTTTGAATATATTTGAGGAAAAAGGTAAATTGAGCGAGATACTAAGTCACTGTAGGAATATATAGCAAGAGCCATATAAGTAACGCCCCTAAATCCTGTGGCATGGATGTAATTCACTCCCAGGCACTGTGCCAACTCCAGGCCTAATCTCTGCTGAATTATTTCTGAGCCTGGTCTTTGTGATTGCTGATGAATCTGTCTTTTTCCATCTTACTGAAACAGGGTGTTCAGCCCCAGCAGACATATGAAAATGAACAAGCAATTTATTTCAGGGAATGGGCTTGATGTTCCTGACAAGATGGAGATCTGCCAGCTGGGTTATCTTCTGCACCTAATTCAACTCAAGTATTTTCACCCTAATGTCTATTAGACCAAGAATAACTGAAAGGTAAATTTTCCCAGTATCCACAAAACTCTGTAGCAACTGAGAAGGAGGCCACTTATTTTGTATTGAAACAGTCTGTTTCTAATAAGACACAAAACCTTGTCAGGGTTCTCTACACTACTGAGTACAATTTTAATGTAGTGCTTGTAGCAATAATCTCATCATTGGTTGTTCAGCTGATCTGGCACAGCTGGATGTATGATAGAAAGATAGATTATGGTATATCTCCCTGAAATTTCCAGGTTAAATGCAGAAGTCTTGTTAGAAAAAGCAGATCTGAAGACATTTATCACCTCCAAAAAAAAAAAAAACTGCTGACACAGACTTCCAAGTTCGTCCAGGATGTTCTACATCATGATTAGCAGCAGCAGCATAAGGTGCCCAAGTGTTAGCAAGAACTCTCCTTTTCTCATTACAAATTCAGCATGGGGCATCACATGCAGAGCACTGAAGCACATTTTTGTTAGTTTCTTCAGGGCTGAGGTTGTATCACTAACCAAACCTCATGTGTCTGCTTACAGAGGTCCTCATTAATTGCATTGGTGTTGATTGGTTTAATGACAAGGTGATCTATGTCTCCCGGGACCTTGCTTGAGATCAGCTGTGCACTATTATGCTACCAAACAGCTACTAGCTGTCCTTTGTTACACTCTGGCCTGTGCTGCAAGGAGACAAATGTCCTCAAGGCAAGACTCTGTACCCTATTGCAATGCTTTTGAGCCTTCAGAAGACATCTTAACTATATCAATTTTGTCTGTCAGGCGAAACAACAAGGTAAAGCAGAAGTGCAATTAGCCACCTGGAGCAGGAAAAAAAGAGTCAATGACTGGTAAGCAGCTTGGGAGGACTCAACTATGAACCAAACACCAGGAGAGAAACAAGGATGAACAGCTTGATATACTAGATATAAAAATCCTTAGAAGTGGGGGTGGCTGGTGGCATCTGCTGGCCATCACCAGCCACACTCAGGCATTGCTCCAGAGCACCAAAACAAGCACTGACAAAGTGCTTATCCAAGAGGCTTGCCAAAGGCTGAGCTCCAGCAAAAAGGCCATTGGCGCCAAGGAAACTGCAATAAAGGCACTTAATTTTCATTCTCAAGGTTTGTTCAGTTGTCCTGGTTTGAGCCAGGATGAAGCCAATTTTGTTTTTACTGATTTTTTTTTTCCTTCAATGAGCTCTCTTGTAACTAGCAGCAAGTTTTCCAGCTACTGGGCTGATAATGCTGGAATGTTTATGTTACAGCCAAGACATCAAGAACACTTTGCTCTGCTTCCGTTTCAGATGCTAAAGGAGCAGAAGAGTCATATTTATAACCCTCCTGTAGGGAGGAGTGGGCTAGACAGACAGAAAAATTGACCAGATATTCCATACATATATTTACATGTAAGACTTGGTATAAAGTCAGGGATCACAGAAATCAAGCCCCTTCCTGCTTTTTTTTTCCCATTCTTTTCCATCCATGGCCAGTGTCCAGGGAGAATTCCATCTATCCATCTCCTTTGATCCCCAGGCCCATGCATTCCTGACCCTCATCACTCTCCCCTCAGCTCCTGTCTGCTCTGCCCTCCCTCCAGCAGCACCAGGACATTTCAGAACTGCTCACAGATGGGGAGTTGCTGGGGTGGGGGGAGGCAATAGGGTTTTGCACATTCCTGTACATACTTGTATATACCTGCACATATTTTCTTTTATCATTAGTATTTAATTAAATCTGTCTAGTTTAGTTTTCAATCCAGAAAGTCTCTCCTATTTTTCTCTCTCCTTCCCTACCTGGGTGGGAGGGGGGATCAAGAGCATTGTTGTCATTGGTTTAATTGTCAATCCTGAGTCAAACTGACATCAGTGTTTACCCACACCCATCTCCTCATCCTGGGGCAATCTTCTCCTCCTGCCTTCCATAATGCCCCTGCTGAGCCTTACCACAGGTTTTACTTTCCAAGATATAAATGATACTGAGTATCTCTAGAGCACAAGCAAAATATTAAATCAAACAAAACTCAGGAGGTTTTTCTTCTGAAATCTTCACTTTGGCAATATTGACAACAAAACACATCCTGTCTCATCCCTTGGCTGCCTTGTTCCCTGCACGTCATCTGATTTGGGCCACAGAAACTACAGCAGTCTCCTTTGCTTTCCAGATTTGGTGAGGACCACAGCAGCTGTAGTTTGGGCCCTGGCTGAAGTGACCATGCTGAGCTGTGCTGGCATGTTTAGAAACTGTGCTCCATGATGGGTAGTTACGACAAGAAACATCCCTCCATATGGTAGAAGTTGCAGGGAACTGAAGAGTTCACATATTTTGAAGTGCTGGGTAAGGTTAAAATACAAGAGGTTAATATTAAGCTCTAGTATCACATCTGCTACAAATGCCCCAGGGGTGTTTCAATGACCAAAATGAATGGTGAAGTTTTCAACGAGGAACAAATCGGTCTCTCATGAATCATCAGAATGAAAAAGGAAAAGCATTTGAGGCCATGAACATTTACATATCTGGTTACACATGCAAATTAAATGCTTAGACCTATAAAAGCCTCATTTGCTTTGATAGATAACCACATATAAACTGCATCTAGAATGTGAAAATCTGGCCTGATTTGATATAACTACTAATTGATGCAAATCAAATTGATCAGGTCCTCTGCATCTGAGTCATGTTCCCTAAATCTTACGGGCACATTGTATTCAATGAACATTCATGCAAGAAAGTAATTAAAGGAAGAAATATTCACCACAAGGGTTACAGAGCTTCTACTCTACTAGTAACTGTGCAACGGAACTTGAAGATGCATCAAAAACTCACACACACCATGAATTCAGGAGAGGTCACATAGCAAGAGATGCTGATGCTCTGATTTTTGGTTTTTGTATACCAACTGGTTTTGCTCTTTATCATACTACTTTGCCTCCTTCAGGCATATGATGGGGAGAATTTTCACAGAGGTAAAGTATTCTTTTCTTCTAGCAAGACTTATTTCCTATGAGATTGTGTGTGATACAATCACAGTGGACTAAATTAGGTTTTATCTTAGAGGCCACAATTTTATTCTTTATTGTTTGGCCATTTTGCTTACAGTTCCTCTCTGTAACCCATTCACAATTCAAGGCAGTAACATGCAGACAGAAATCAGTACCATACATAATGTTTGGGCTCTAAACTTCAGTGCACTTCTATTCTTCACCTGCTATATTATTTGATACTAAAATGCTAAAGTTATTCAGCTGCACTACAGAGGTGTGTTGAAAAGCTTTTGCTAAATATGGATTACAAGGTGAATTACCTCTGCTACATGTACCTGAAGATTAGAGTAATCCCTCGTGGCATGCAACTGAAATCCACTAAACCCACAGAGAGGAGTCCTAGGCACTGCTGGGTAGAACACAACTTCACTGCTCATCACAGGACTCCTTGGTAGGAGCAGGGGGTGGAAAGCTTGCCTTGCTTTGCTTTCTGCTGAGATCCCCATGAGGAGAGTGAGTACCTGCCAAGGAGGGAAACATGGAACAGAAAAGGGGGAGAGTGGAACCCACCTGTTACAGTAGAACCAAGTATAGATGAAAAGATGAACACAGAAGAGATTAACAGAAATTTGTCACTTTTGCTGATCTTGTCAGACTACTCTGCATATGTAGGTTATAATCCTTAGCAGTTTTGAGAGAGTAATAAAAATGACTCTCCAGAAAATGTTTAGAAATAAGAGAAAAAATAATGGGAATCCATGAAAGGAGGCAATACAGGGTAGCAATGGCAGGTATCCCTTTGGCTGAGAAAATTAGTCATAATGGAAATATTACCCTCCATGTCATTCTGCCATTAGATGTACCAAAGATATTTTGTTAAAGTCAGTGCCCGATATTTCTGACTGGGAATTGATTTAACCTCAAGTTCTTTCATTTCCTTATTCTACTGGTAGTTAAAGTGCTCATTGTACTACCACATGTGGCTGCCCATGCTGCACTTCAGGCACTTTTCTTGTTGGTTTGTCTTGCCTGGGACAGTGTGACTCAGCTTGTGGCCAGAGCCTCTTATCCCATTAGCCTATTTGCTCTACAGCTGGGAAAGCAAGACAGGGAAGGATTGATAATTGAAACATCAGAATTAGCCTAAGTGAAAGAAGTTTTACCAAATGTAATTCTGCACTAACAAGGGTTTCTTATAGCTAGTACTTGTGGGTTTGGTAGGTAAAGATATAATTCCTGATTTTCACATGAAGAAATAAACATGGTATGTGTAGTTTGTCATCTTACATTGCAAAAAAAACTTTACAAATTGACTTGGAATAGTGACTAAACTCTAAAACAGGTGAGTAACAGTCCCACTAATTACAGTGAGTAACTTTTGTAGTTATCCATACTGTGCTTCCTATTTCCCTAAAATATTGACCCTCTTAAATCTTGCAGACCACAGAATTCTACCATTTAGTTGCTATTATTTGGTCTCATCTTTATATGTTATAAGCAGGGAAGTTATTTCCTGGTGCTAATAGGCTTGGGTCTTTGAATTTTCCCTAGCTGGCTGGGAGCTGCAGCTAAACATTTCTGTACCACAGACACCTCCTACTTCCAGAGACATCACTTAACACTGAATTCCAAATTAGCAATTATAAACCTGCTAATCACTACAGTGCTATTCACAAAGGCTTTCTTTAGCCCAGCCAGGTTAATCTCCCTGTGCTGCCTCTATAGTCAGAAGGAAATTTCTATAGAGCAATTCAGAGCAGAAACCCAAAACTGAAGTGCTCTAAATGACTCTGCAGAGTAGAGCTGGTTATAGGGGGTCTCAAGAGACAGCTTCCCTAGGCTGTAGATATCTCTGCATTATACCACACACTCCCCTTTTTTTTTTCCTATATAAGAGAAAAAAATCTAATAAATCAAAACAAATAGCAGTCATTCAAAGGACAAAAATGAACAAAGGAGAAAGCTGCTGATCTCATGCTTCCCTGCAAAGAAAATGAGGAAAGGGTGGAGAATTGCCCAGACACTTTCAGATTATCCTGTGAGATAGGATGGGAACAATGAGGTGGCTGGGGTGAGCCTGAACAGAGCACTTTCGTTTTGGCACTTCAACTACTGTTGGCAGCATTTTCTTTTATTATGTCAACATTATGTGCACAACTTCAAGGTAAGCTTTCCAAGTCACTCAAGTTAATTGATAGATCAGGGATGCAGAACTGGAACATTATGTCCTTGATGCTACTTAAAAATATTGCTAACTACATGTTGCCTTTGAAGAAGGGACTAGAAAAATCCAAATGCATTACTGAAGTGTTGGACAGAAACGGGGGGAGGAATTCACTTCAGCCATTTCCTTTAATCTGTCTCTCTGATTGACTAAAAAACTGTGAGATTGTATCTTCTGCTCTAGTTTTGAAGATTAAACACTGTCCTGCTTCTCAAGTTGGGTATCTTTTCATCTTATGCAGAAATGTCCTGCTGCTGACTGTGTGTGTGTTTTATACAAAAGAAAGTAAGTGCTTTTTGCTCTGAACTTACAGCTGTCTGCTGCAATGGACCCTCAGGGCTTCAAAACTGAGGGGTTTCAATTTGGTGCAAGAGCTTCTTAGTGCAGAGACAGGCTCCTCTGACCAGTGGAGCAGAGGAACATCACTTAGCAGTAGCCGTTACTCATGGAATGTATCATCCATGTGTAGACTCAGGCTATAGGTACCACATACTCTCAGGCAACATCATCTTCTACGTCACCTGCACCTGCAGACCCACTCAGGCCCTGCCCCTCTCATGGCCAAACAGGGTGGAGTGATGCCTCAGCCACCTACTGACTCAGCCAGGACCTGCAGGAGAGTCAGTGAGGGGAGGAGGGAGGTTAGTGGACATTCAGGCACTGTGGAAGATATTTAAATGTGTAAATACAGTGTCAAGATAAATGGCTTAGGGCAGCCAGCCTTGCCTTGCAGGGGAATTCTATTAGACTCCAGATCCTATGAAAATCTAGAGAGGCTCCCAAGACAGTGACTCTCAGAAGTGACCGCTCTAGTCTGCACAAACTTAAAAAAGGTATAGTCTGCCCTACATCACTGCAGAGTGTCACTGCAGTTCATCTAATCCAGTGAGGGCAGTATGTATCCTGCTACAGTCGGGTAGGGAAGACTTGTTAAGACTTGTCCTAACTGTATTTTTATACTCACACTCTTCCTGTCCACAGTGGTCACTGGGTGTAACTGTAAATAAGGATTGCTTTCATCTTGATGTTCAAAACTATGAGGTTTCTCCATTGCTAATGCAGTGATTGGCATGGCAGCTGCCAAGGCCAGATAAGGATTTGGTGCTCTTGAGAGAACCTACCCAGTTAGGTATTTTCTATCTCACTGCTGTGCTGCTTTTATAGTATAATTCACACTTGCAAATCAAAACTGACTTCATCACCGTGTACCCACACAGTGAAATCAGTAAGATCTGTAGTGCTTGAGACCTGGAGCACTTTGCAAGTTTCAACACCAGTTTCCAGGTGTTAACATCTGTTATTTCTCTCATGTGAGCAGCACCACTGCATTCACTTTGTTGAAAGAGGAAATGTAGCAGAGGTGAGGAACTAATCCAGCATTATATAGGAAAATCTTGTGATGCCTTCAACTGAAGCTCAGAAGATCCTGGCTCCCATTCACAGCTCTCATCTACTTCCCTCCAGTTGTTTATTTTATGCAAGCTGAATGTTCTGCAGTCATAACATAAAAAAAGTGGAGACAGGGTCACAGTTGCCTGTTTAGTTTGTTTATAAGCAGCATAACTGGATGTAGCAAGTTCCATGGCTCAGAGGGAAGGACATGGGCTGCAGGAGAGCAGTGTTCAGAATCCCTGGAAGCCAGTTGTGTGAACACTCTTTGAAGGCAACCATAGCTCTCTGGTCTCTGTAGGCAGAGATAGTCCAAGATGATGCTATTTGATTTGGTTGATTTGATTTGAAGAGAGTTAACTAGGAGCTGTAATCTAGTAAGGTTTGTCCCTCCTTAGAAGTTATATTTTGTCTTCATGATGAGCAAGGGCTCCCAGGCCAAGGCAAAGAAGGCATCTCTGGGCCTTCCACAGATGGGCTCTTGCTTCCAGAAGCTGCTCCTAGCCCCAGTTCTTAGTGAATTAAAATACAGTCAAAATCCCTTCCCAGGGCTGTGGGTTTGTTCCTTTGACAAACAGCTGCCCCCTCTGCCTCCAAGTGCCTCAAATTGACTCCACTCCAGCTGACCTTGGACCAGGATCACCTTTCTCCCCCAGTGTTAAGCGAAATGGCATTTTAAACAAGAGGAATCCTTCAGATGTAAAGAATTTTCTGAAAGAAGACAAAATTAGGATATCAGCAAGTGTATATTTATACTCTGTGCTGGCCTGGCCTCAAATCATATTTAACTTTTAATCAGGTTTGTTATGAGAGGGTTTGTACCAAGATCAACCTTATGAACACAACAGGAATCCATAAAAAGATCTAATAACTCCAATTTCTTCATAAATATGTGCTAACGAAGCTAGTTTTGACAGTGTTGTTTTCAAAGGAATAAACTTTTAATCTTAATCTTTACTCTGTGTAAGTTATAGTCTATTTTTCAGATGTATAGATTAATTTTCAAAGAAATTGGTCACATGTGGCAAGCAAAATGCATGTATGATGTCAATATAGACAAAACCCTGGTATAATTTCCTTCTGCTTTTCTAGTATAGCTTACATGTAATTTTTTTGTGGCACAAAATGATTTCACGCTACATTAGCTATAGCCGGAATGCTTACAGAAAATGAAGCCTTGGTTTGACTGCTGCAGCTCAGCACCAGATGTATATGGGATAATGCTAATTAAACAGTATTAACTTGTCCATAAAGTGCCCTGGATTCACCAACAATTACTTAGAATGTGTTCAAGCCTTAACCAATAGCAGCATGTGACTGGAATGGTGATTTTTGGAAGCTAATGAGCAGCAGCACTGGAACCTCTTCAGAATGAAATCCTGTTCTGTGTTATGCATGTTAGTGTGAGCTGCTGATTTCACAGAAATAAGAAATTAAAGAAACTAAGTAAGGAGTGATGACCTACTCTTGAGTTCTGTCAGTAGATTCTGAAGCCAGGAAAGATCGCAAAATTATTGATGTTGGAAGGGACCTCTGGAAGTTATCTGGTCCAACTCCTAGAGCAGGTTGCCCAGGGCTACATAGATCTTCATGGATGGAGACTCCACAACCTCTCTGGGCAACCTGTGCCAGCGCTTGGTGACCCCCTCTGTTAAAAGGTGTTTCCTGATGTTCACAGGGACTCTCCTATGTTTCAGTTTGTGCCCATTGCCTCTGGTCCTGTCACTGGACACCAGGATCTGTGCTGCACTGTGCATGCCACTGAAATACCCTTGAATCTTGTTAACATAATCCATGATGACTTTTCAAGAACATCCAATCCTGGTTTAAGCATTACTAGGCACCACAGTCCATCAGGCTTTTGGTAATTCTAAGCATAAATTATCACAACTGGTAGACTATATGATGTTCTGGTAGCTTGAAGGGCCTTCTACTTACTGCCACTGTTCTTGTAGGCACTTGGAGATTGTGCTCAGGTCTCTGTAGCCTGTTGAATGAAACAGGGTCTCACCATCAGGTGTTTCTAAGTCTGTTAGATACTCTCACAGCTCCTCTCTGAACCCTTCAGAGCGCAACACTGTTCCCTGGGAATGGTGACTGCAGGGCTCTGACATCAGCTGAACCAGTGTCAAACTGCTGCAGAGCCCTCACAGCTACCTGTGAAAGAAGCACATTAATGCTTTTACTCACAAGAATAAACTAATAGAAAATCATCACAGATCTTCATTACAACACATCCCATCCCTGCGCACACAAGCCAGGCCACTTTGCCCTGTCAGAAATGCTCCTGCTGCTGCTCTGGACACATGAATCTGCTACCATGGTTTGGCAGAAGCCCTTGGTGCTTGGACTGTACACACTGAAATCTTTCTAAAAATTGGTTTGTTGTGAACTGTGAGCTCAAAACTCTCTTTCCTGACACCCATGTAGAGGAATTTTAGCTTTACTGTTAGATATCCTGACTCTTTTATTTCAGCCAGCCAAGCTACAGATATGTACACAAGCAGCTCCTGACCGCAAACTAAGCTGAAGTCAAGAGCATGACCTCTTTAAAAATTAACATGCCTTGATTAAAAAAAAAAAAAAAAAAGAAAAAAAGAAAAAGAAAAATAGGCAGGAGGGAAAATACAATATCCTCCCTTTTACTTGGTGATGTCTCAGCATAAGGCTGGTAGGTGAGAAGGAAGAAAGCCTGGCCTGTCCAGCATGGCTGCTCTGAGGGACACCAGCAGTCAGGCTGAGGAGCAGAGCCAAGAGAGGTGCAAGTTTAGAAGATTTCAAGCCAAATTTGCACTGGGGATGGTTTCTGTGGGGCTGGCTGATGATGCCAACTCAGCCAAGCTACATGCAGCCCCCAAGAAGCTGTAAATAGACTTCCCATGATGCATGGTGCTGCTTTCTTCAGTTACAACTTTATTTTTCAAGCCTACAGTTCTAAGCAACTAGTGTTTTATCTCAAAGCTTGATTAAAGCTGATCATGAGTAATCCGACATACGCTACGTGTGTTATTCTGTGGGGAACAAAGGGATTATTCAAGGGCACACGGGGTAACTTTGGGAGAGCCTCAGTACTGAACGTGCTGTAGGCTCTTCAGGAACCTGAAGGCAGTCTGACCACTAGCCTGGCAGGCAAACTGGGCAGAGGAGCAACTTGCTGCAGCAGGATTAGTTTGTATCCCTTCAGTAAGAAAATGTGGACATTATCTGAGACTCAAGACACTTGAGAAGTTTCTTTTGTATTATTTGTACTATTGTTATCTGCTGCCCCTCCACATCCTTGAAGGTGACTGCTGTCTCAAGGAAGCATCTCAACCATGGTGATGGTTTGCTGAGCAGGTACCCGCAAGCAGAAAAGTACTCACGGGAAGGTTAGTGACACGTTACTGATGGAAGAGACACCAATTTCTTGGTACATGATTTTCTTTACAGCAGTACCTGACCTGTGAAGAACCTGTAAACGCTGTATTTTGTTCTGTACTGGCTAAAGGCTTTTCATCTACTGCTTCCCTTACTGTAAGTTGCTGTAGGCAAAATCTGCTTTTTGAGTTTTGAGTCTTCTGCTTCCAAAAGGATCTATGGGGTTTTAATACAAATCTGCGTGAATACAGGTTTGCTATTTTGCAAGCATCTTTACAATGAAAACACACTACATAGGAAATTAAAGCTTATTAAAACCCAAGTGTATCAAGACTCAGAAAGTTTTTGGCACATGCCTGGAAGTACCATCTCACACACACAGAAGTGGTCAACAGCAGCTTTGTGGCAGAGCATTAGCAGATGGATGACATTTACCCCTATTAACTGGTTTGGCTACTTCACTGCAATTCCTGCTTCATGAAATAATCTTTCAAGAATGGAAACTATCATGAGAAGCATTGACTAGACAAGTATTACTGACAGCTGCAGACTGATTTACACTGGCAAGGCACTGAAAACCACCCATGAAAGGATAGGAAGTCTACAGACTTCAGAAGAAAGGATTTTAACTCTATCAGTGCTGCTGCTTTAGAACTCTGAAGACCCGAGATAAGAGTGTTGATGAAAGAGCTTTGTCATAAATGCCTCACATCACTCATCAAACCTGTCTTCTACTGAATCAAAAAAAGGCAGTGATGGCACTGACAACTCTGTCATATAAAACCAGCCAATCAAGCTGTAGCTCACAGCTGCTTTTACAGCCAGGGTGTAACAAAATGAGATGGGGATTTAACATGAACACCTAACCCACTAAGCACCATCTCTGGCTGAACGGTACTGGAATACTTTGTTCAGGTTTAATGCCCAGTACTATGATCAGTGGAGGCCTGTTAGTGCTGAATAGGACTGAATGCATAGGACTGAACTGCTTAAACACTTGAATATAGGAAAATAGAAATCACAGCAGAACTTGAGAAAAAAAAAATATCTTTTTAGCACTGTTAAGCCATTGAACCTCATTTGTGGAAAATCAGTAAAGAGCATCTAAGACCTGCCACATTACCAGTACTCCTTCCTTAGTCACTGATGGCACAGGCTCAAACACAGCCAGGTAAGCAATTGCATCCCACAAATGCTTATGCCAGCACATCTCCAAAAAGATTAGGAAGCCAGCATTAGCATTTGCACTTACACTAGATGTGAGGAAATGCTTTTAAAAATTAATATAATCAGCCTCCAGCAAGACTGGAAACTGCTTGTGTGTTCCCGTGAGCAGGAAGTTACACCATTACTAGTATATAACCATGATGAATGGTATACTTCTGTATGCAAACATTTGAAAATGTTTATATTATGAAACAAACAAAGTCACCTCCTTTTAATGATTTTTAGTTTCTTCCTAACTTGCCCACTACGACCACTTGTAAAATGAAAGGCAGCTCTAGCCAAAACCTTGATACACAATTTATAAACTTGAATAGAAATTGCTCCCTATATCCCTGACATGACAGTAATTCCAGGTCTGACAGAGGAGCTCTACACACTGGGATAGCACACACCTCTTTCATTTAATCTCTTCAGGGTGTGATTCCTTCAGCAGGTACATTAAAACAAGACAAGAGTCTACACAGTTTTAACAGAATGTAGGACGTCAGTGGTTCTGCTGTTACATGTGTGAGCAGATGATCCATGCGAGGATGAGGCACATCCCACTAACCCAACATGGTGAAGGAAAACCGCCAATGCTAAAATACCTCCTTTCACTTATCTCTACTGAAAAAACAGCCCCAGTTATGTTGAAGAGTTGCAGCCAAGTTTCTGGCACTGTTCCAGAAATCTCAACCAGCATTTACTTTTGTTGTTTCAGACTGCCACCCAATGGCAAGGAACCAGGCCCATGGCTCCAGTTCTGACTGCAGGTACTTGGGCACTCAGCAGCCCCAGAGCTGAGGTACTGGCACCAGCACCAGGTGTGCAGGCTTCTGCAAGAAGCAAACTTTTCCTTCCCCTTCCCAGCAACCCTTCTGAGCAAATCTTACTCCAGCTCCACTGCACTAACAGGCAAACTTGTCAAGCTGTTCAACTTTTGCATCTCTGGTGTACTTCTGGCATTGGGACTATTTTTTAAATTTTATTTTTAATTAATTTTTGTACAGAATTGAATTCCATGACCTGGATCAGCACTAACAGGCCGAGCTCACTAATTGCTCAGGACATTTTTATCCTAGAGCCTCATACCTGTAGATTATCAAAGCGTACTGCTCGTTTTAAAATAACTCCTTACTTTATCTATCACAGTTCACAGGCCAATCCAAACAGAACCAACAGCAGGTTTATTCCTGATGCTTCCCTCTTCCTTCTGACACGGATCAACACAGCCTTGTTCCTTCCTTCACTCAGCCTTGGCTTTCACCCGTTATTGGTGAAGTTTTTTTCCTCATAGAATCTTAGGGGGCTGGAAGGGACCTCGAAAGATCCTGTAAATTACTTCCCTAATAGGCAGATTTTTATTCCCTCTTTCTTCCCCCAGGGGATATTTTAAATTTACTTTTTGTGAACATTTTGGAAAAAATAAATAATAATAAAAAATCAGTGCTGTTGATCTGACTGACTTCTCCAATAATAAACAAGCAATACGGTAATCCCACTTACATGCAACTAAGCCGAGCACACATACTCAAGACTGCCCCCCCTAGTGAGCTATCACATGTAAGCAAGTAGCAAATGTTAATATACTCAATAGAAGTGCAACCAGCAATATCACAAAGTACACAACTTTAATCTGCACCATTTCCATCAGTTTGGACTAACTTCCCTTACGCAGAGAATAAGCTTTTTGAAGTTTTAGCTGTTCAAGAGCTTACACATTCTGTGTACATCAATACTTTTCCTGAAGGAGCAATCTTTCATCATCTGTTGGTAGTATTTTGTTTTTTCTGTATGGACTAATCTACCTGCATGAAACTATACCCTGTGGACAACCTGTATTTCTGGAATTCACATCTCCAGCTGTTCATTCTGCCATCTGTTTACCTGCATCTGCTGGTACCATACAGGTAAGTCTCCAGATAACTCTTCCCAAACATAGGACAGTCCATTCATGAGTCATATTTTCATGCAAATTTCACACTTCAGCCAGTATTTTTAATCAGGTATTTTTCATTATGGATGTAGAATTTCTGCTATGTGGCAATCCAATTTGCTTGTGTTTAAAAACTTGACATGTACTTCGCAATGCAATCAAGAAACACTTAGGTGGCAGCCACACCCTTAACCTTCATTTTCCAAAGACAACACCAACTAACCACCAGGTAAGACCAGTAATCTGGAACTCATTGGTACTACCCATCAATTCATACTTCCTTCAAGGAAAGGTCCTCTCCATTGTAACTTTTCTTTCTTCAGCTGAGCAGCAGCTACTGTTCCTTCTGCTTTCACGGGAGATGTTAAAAGCAGAAGATGGAGCTCATTTTCCAGTGCAACAAAAGATCTGTGAGAAAATGAAAGCAACTGAGAGTAATTAATTGTTAAACAGATATGGCATGGCTTCAATTTTAGGCCTTAATTTGGGCCTTCAACCACTATGGCAAGTAGTAGTGATGGCCTAGGACTAGTAACCTGCTCCTATGCTCCTTTTTAATCAAACGTTAGCATGATCTATTTTATCACTAGGGAACATTTTTTAAATTTGAAACCAAGATTACATTTATCTGTCACTCTCTTCTCCTGTATGTTCGAGCCTTCTGAAGAAGAAGAGGAAGTACTATTTGGGCTGTTCCACATCCAGTAAAGAGGCAGTGGACTAGCAGCACTCTCTTACAGAAGGTCACAGCAAACACGCACTCAGTCTTGCTGGTCTAAGAGATAAGGCAGGCCAATGACTTAAACACTTAGGTATTGTTCCTCTCTGCTCGATTGTTGATACCAAACTTCTAAAACAATTATTATGAAGTAGCAGTTCTATGGAAGAACAATCTCATTTTTATTAGTATACGTAAGCCGAATCAGAAGGCTGAGGTGGTCTTGATCAGAAAATTAT
>NW_009970726.1:5706586-5752220 GCF_000747805.2 Chaetura pelagica
TTGTCTTATCTAATACAATTTTTTCAAT
Organism: Chaetura pelagica; assembly: GCF_000747805.2. Classification (NCBI taxonomy): domain Eukaryota; kingdom Metazoa; phylum Chordata; class Aves; order Apodiformes; family Apodidae; genus Chaetura; species Chaetura pelagica. The sequence continues at coordinate 5,706,615 of NW_009970726.1, forward strand.
GTATTTATTAAAAAAAATAAAGTCTGGAAAACATAAGCAAACATACCTTGGAACTGCATCCACAGAGGATGAAGCTGGAACCTTGGGCACCTGACAATTTGTTGCTGCAGCCAGCTTTAAGGCAGATGATGGAACAGCACTTAAAGTCCTAGGTATATGTCGTGCATTGAGTGTGGTAATAGAGTTTACAGTGGCAACTGATGAGGGTACAGTTAATCGGATGTTGTTCCCAATCAGAACCTGAGTTGTTGCAGAATTGGCAGCAGTTACTTGGTGACTCAGTGCACTGTGGGAACTTGAAGTCTGCGTTATATTTGAAGGCTGTAACAAGGCTGAACCTGCTGTTGATGATGAACTTGTATGGACAAGTGCTGTAGGTGTAGTACTACTGAGGTGTAAGCCCTTGTACACTCCTGCAAAAGAGACGTAACATAGTAAGCTCATTTTTCGGAAAATACTCCAGACAGACACATCTCCACTGTAAATATCAAGACACGATCAAATTCTGTCAAACAGCTGCATACCTGAGGCTTGAAGAATGCCATTCACCCCAATTCCAAGCACCACATCATCCTTCATTTTGAATCCCATAAGTTGTTCCGATGTAACCAAAGCTGAAGCAGCAAATTGAGCACTAACAGAATCCAGTGTCTTGGAAACAAAACCCTAAAAAGACCAGTGGTGGTAAATATATGTGATTGAGCCTTCCAGAAGTTAGTACTCTCCCCGTTTTAAAGCTACACGCAAACTAGTAAAACAAAAATCAATACATGTCAATCATAACTGTGGCCCAGTCATTCTCTCAGACCAAACTGTCAGCATTTCATACAACTAGTTAAAATCTGAACCATGATTATTTCCCATGCACTTTTAGTTCCATTGTAACAACAGAGAAGAAAATCCCCACAACTATTTAAAACAGAAAAAAACCTTATTTCCGAAGTTCTATGGAACAATACTGTTTCACAGGTCAACTTATTTTCATGATATTCCAAACCCAGTTCAGAGACTCAGAGATTCAGATTGCAAACAACTTCTGAACCTTTTTTATGCCTGTCACCACTGAAATCACTATATGTTTATGAATATTAAGACACTTCCACAGACGTATGGAGGGCATTTTTAGGAGTTTGATTTAGTCATTAACTAAAAATCCTGCTGTAAAATTCCCCCACTATCAAGAGGATAAGGACATGGCTGGAGATTTCTGCAATTCATATTTCTAAGGCTTTGAAAATTTCAATAATTGACTGACCCATCTTTTTTTTTGTTAAGAGGGAGCAGAGGCAATGCCTGCCACACTCACCTGCAGTGTCCCTTCTAAACACTTTACAGAATGGCTATGATGTAGATTCAGGCGAAAGCCACTTTCCTGTTGGTTAGTTTCAAGGTTCTATGGCAACAGTTGACAATTAGAGATGAACCCTGGTGGGAAACAATGAGGGATAAATCATAGCACAGACAAATCCCTCACCTGTGACGTGTTGGCAGAGGAATTACTATTTGCTTGCTGTTGATGAATTTGTGCAAGCTGCTGTTTCTGCATTAGTGCCAGTTGCTGTTGATGTTGCTGGTATTGTTCGGCTGTAAATGCTGAACAAAATATAAAACGAGAAATACTATCAAAATACGTAGGTGTTGTGTATATAAACACATCTATTTTATAATCCTTAAAATAAAATAAAACACACCACAGCAAGTTCATAAGAGCCTTAATACACCTTTATGGCAAAAAGGCTATCATACTCCTAGAATTTTTGTTCAAATTAAGCCTTCCCTTTTAAAGCTGTTCTTTAGTATACAGGCTTTAATTACACCGCTGCCTTTAGCTCAACATACCAAAAAGGGAGGAGGCAAATGGAACCAAAACACAATCAAAATCATCAAAAACTCTCTAACAGCTGATTAAAAAGAATTACAGAGAGTAATGGCATCACTGCTTTCACTCCATGAAACTACAGTATCTGCATTATTAGTAAAGTAGGTTTACATGCAAAACTTGGGAACTGCATGCTTTCAGCCCTCACATACAGCATTCTGAAGGTAGTGAGCACCTAACAATTAAGATTTATGTTTAAATTTAGTTTAAAACATTAAATTTGGTATGCTTATAACTGTGCAGGCTCTCATAGCACACTGTTTCGTTGTTTTTAATGACACATGTACAAATAATTCCACCAGTACAGAATTTGATAGAACTACAGCCTTCTCTCCAAAATCTTTGAAAGGTGACCCAGCAGTCAGGGCATCACAGGTAAAATAGAATTTTATCCAACTTGTATCCAGAACTGATACAAAGGAGCATTATTTGTACAGATTCACAAGAGGATGCTCAATGGTGCAGGGGTGAGGGGAATCATTAGCTCACTGATAAAACTTAGCAAAATGTTAGAACTGGGTTTTTTTTTAAATTTATATTCCTAAAATAAAAGGAAGTCTCATATTTAATTTTAAAACTGAATTGAGGCTGTAGCATGAATCCAGTCTAGGATACACCTTTTGGATTTTTTCTTTAACTATTGTTCTCTGTGGAGAACAGCCTGTTTTCTCCCCCCACACAAGACTGATCAAATGCCTTTTAAGGCAGCAGAGGCCTTTAGCTGATTATACCCAGCAAACAAGACCTCCCCATTCAAGGGCAAGAAGGCAAAACAACAGTTGTGATACAAGGCAGGAAAAACGGACAACAAATGGGCTGCCCCTAATAGTTACCACCCTGACTTTGCACCCGTGAATGCTACTTGGCTCTGGGCCTTACACTATGCATACTTCTAGAGTACAGGAAGCTGCACTTTTTGCCAAGTTTGCTACTGTTTGGTAAAAAATTACCACCATATTTGAAACATGTTCATGAACTGCATTTTTTTTTCTTTATCTTCTCCTTCAGGCTTGCTCACCTGAAGAGAATCTGCTTTTGTCAAACTACTATCATCTCCTGCTGCCCGATGTAACAGGATTGTACCTTATGTATAAACTTGAACAATTCAATACAAGTGGGTAACCAAAGTAAGAATTAAATATTTGGAAGTAACCAGAATAAATACTGCTGAGTGTGCATTTTCCCAGTGCACACTCCAGATTTCCCACCCTAAATTTTTATTTATTTTAAACATTGTTCCAAATCCTTCTGTTTTGAACTGGAAATAGCACTAAATTAGTACCAGCACCTTGATATCTGAGCACTTGAAGTTATATATGTTTTTTCAGCTGTTATGTTAAAGTTACTCTTTTTTTTTTGAAGTAATGTTATTCAGCAAGTGGGGATGTACCACTTGCTTACATTACAGTTAAATCTCACTTCAACTTACTTCATTTATTCAATATTTTAAAGTTATTCCTAGATTAGCAGCTTAGTAGGAACACCATTCATAAATACTTACTGGAAAAAACAAACTACAATACATAGACCAAATATTCAGGAGTAGACTATTTGTATTTTAATTCTATATATATAAACCAAATGCCCATTAGATATTTTTAAACTGTCACCACACACGGAAGTTAGAGCAAGAAAGCTTTAGCACACAAAGATTAACATGTAGAAAGCTGGACAGCAGTAGCAGAGGGAGAAAAATGGATGTACTGTTCCAGTATTTATGGGTATTTAATTTGTATTGATCAGTTAGTAGCCACTTACTAAATGTTTTTTTAAAACCCCTAAAATACATAATTGGTAAAGTTTAGCCAACATTGGTAAAGTTCAGCACCAACAGTATTGAAGGTTCCATGTATTCATGGATTAACAAGGTATTTTGTTTTACAATATGACACTGTAAATATATTGCTGAGGAACAGGTTGCATAAGTGATGTCAATCACAGAATCTTAGGGGTTGGAAGGGACCTCAAAAGACCATCCAGTCCAACCCCCCTGCCAGAGCAGGATCACCCAGAGCACATCACACAGGAACGCGTCCAGGCGGGTTTTGAATGTCTCCAGTGAAGGAGACTCCACCACCTCCCTGGGCAGCCTGTTCCAGTGCTCTGTCACTCTCACAGTAAAGAAGTTTTTTCTGACATTTACGTGGAACCTTCTATGTTCCAGTTTGCACCCATTGCCCCTTGTCCCATCACTGAATAACACTGAAAAAAGCCTGGGTCCGTCCTCCTGACACTCGCCTTTAATGTATTTATAAACATTGATGAGGTCGCCCCTCGGTCTCCTCCAAGCTAAAGAGACCCAGCTCCCTCAGTCTTTCCTCATAAGGGAGATGTTCCACTCCCTTCATCATCTTTGTGGCTGTATGCTGGACTCTTTCAAGCAGTTCCCTGTCTTCCTTGAACTGAGGGGCCCAATAAAGAAAACCTGTGAACTAACAAAAGAGGAAAACGGGGCAATAAAGGGTATATTATACCACCATCTTTGACTGAATTAAGATTAGTAATTCCACTATATTAACTATCTCACTTTTGTCCATTTAAGTAAAATTTATTAATATTTCAATTTTCAATCCTTGAGTATATTTGACATTTTAGCTATAAGAGTTGTAATAAGTGCAGTCACCTATGTTGGTTTAACCAACTCCAAATAGAATATACTGTTTTTCCAAAAGAAAACCAAGATTACTGAGACAACGTGTGTTTGTTTAGGAAAGCCATTACCCAGGACAGTCCTTAAGTCCTCCCCATTCTTTCTGGAAGCAACTTTTAGAAGAACTATCTTTTTCAAATTGTGCATCAGTATATTTCTTTTAAAATAGTCTGCGACCCTTACAGCTGTAAGGTTTCTCACCACTCTGAAAGCACATACAGCTGCCAAAGACATAAGAACCCCACTATGACCACCACCATCATATATATTCAAACTACTTCTGTTACTTCTGCTCAAGTATCCTAACACAAATGTCACCTTGAAAATGCAATGGAAATGGTTATTTACCTGTCGTATCTGCAAAGACATTCAATAACTCAACTGACACTCAAAAGACAGGTTTTTTTCATGTTTTCAATTCAGGTTAAAGCCTTCAGCAAAGTTTTTGCTGCTTCCCATACTAAAGGTAAAAGCCTACTAGTTTTCAAAATACTATTTAGAACACTATCAGAGATTTACCGTGAGATTCTGAATTAATCTGTTTCATCCAGTTTAGAAACACAACACTGCCCATAAAGGACTGCTGCAAGCTACAGCCTTCTCAAATAATCTGATGATTAGTGTGCCTTTTGCATTCCACAGTATATCCAGATATGCTCACAGAATCGTATGATATGATATCATGTACCAAGGTTACAGATCACAAATAAGCTAGCTTGCTCTCCCCACTCCAAGCTAAAGAAACACTACAATGAAAGTTCTATTAAAAAAATTACTTCTGAGAACTATCTAAAACAAAATCAATCATTACTTCTTTTGAAAACCTGAAAACTAGGATAGCATACTTCATTCCTCTCCTGTTAAAAGCTATCATGTATTTTGCTCACCATCAGTAGCTTTCTTCCCCTCCTGCTCTCAAAGTACAGTCTGCATCACCCTTTAACTGAAAAAATAAGCCTACTGATTGTGAGATGCAAGTTGCTTCTGATAATTATCACTCTCATACACAAAGAAAATGTTTGTATGTACTTTACATGAAAGCACTGCCACCCGTTTAACCTTACATACTAATTTTCTGTGGAACACAACCGTGACTCGAAATGAGGAGGCTGAGGAAATCACAGGTTCAGCACAGTTAAATCACGGGTGTGGAAACTGTCTGTGCCTCTATATCTGCAGGCACAGTCCTAAACTTCTCAAAGAGATTGTCTAAATTCAACTGTCTTTTTTTTAAAAAGCAATTCAGGTAGAATGGACTGCAGACCACAGAAACACAGCTGCTATTAATGGGTTAATTCTATGGCTTGCAGAGGATATATTTTTATTGCCTGCAATGCTGGCCCAGGTGCAATTGCACCTATGATGCCAAGATTATTATCTTCTCAACATCACTTTTTCTAGAAAAAAAGTAACTGTGTCCCTAAGAACTTCCTTCAAAAAATTTTTATTACCTCTTCTCATTTTTATTTTAAAGAAGAGAAAGGGCACAGCTGAAAAACTTTCATCCATGTCAGAGAAAAACAGTAAATGTAGAAGTAGCAAAAATGAATGTCATTTTCTTGTGTGTCATACACTGGTCTTTATCTGCCTGGCAAAAAACAGCAGGCAAGAAACCAGCTAAGACCTTTTTTGTACACTTAAATCAGCAACCATGTTTCTGGAAACTCAGAATAGCGTTGCTACGCTAAGTTACATATTCTTGATTATTACTGTACAGCTTCAAGGCTTCAGTTTTGGTTTTTTTTACTAAACAAATTAGCAAAGCAACAGACAACTGAACAACAGCTCCAAGTTAATAAAAGGAACAAAACGTCACATTCAGAGTTTAAGAAAACACATGAAATTTTACAACATATTATTGCTTCAGCAGCGCTAGACAGGAGTGCAGTGTTTACAGACTCTTCTCAAACAGCATGCTAGGGCCACAGTGGTCATAGTTCCACCTTATGATAATGACTATTTAATACTGTAGAATTTACTGAATTGGACAGTGACAAAACATCCAGTTTCATTCACTACACAGAATCCAGTGAGGACTGGAGGTGGGAATATCTCAACCACCACTACTAATACACTACAGAATACCTTAACTGTCTTTCACAGCTAACAACTGTACCTTCCCTCAAAACTTCTACATACTTTCCAAGACACTTTCCATGATTTATGCAAGTCACCCGACTCCTTAATTTAACCTAATCTAACTCCTTTTCAAACCTTAAACATTAGGAACCTTTAAGACACAGTCCTATCTGGAGTTACACACATCACAAATGGTTGTCAGAAAACGGGCAGCTCAAGTCTTGCTGAGAGACTAAGCTACATGAATGCTTCTTACTCATTTGTTTGCAGCATAATGTTCTGAATTGGAACAATTAAGGCTGAGTATGCTTCTAAATTGTTCCTGTAAAATTCCAAATTGAGTTGTAACATTTCAGCTGAGACAACCTTCTGGATTTTAAGGCAGTGCATCATGTTATGCCGTTACCTTCTTCACTGAACAGCTTGAGAAAATGCAGGCACCTATCTTGCTACTGTATTAGTGCTGTACTTTGGCAGCAACTAAGAGAAATGTTTTCCAGCTGACAGGATGCAAAAAGGAATGGAAGGTAGATGAAAAGCTTCAGGACTTTGCAGCTATGAACACAAAGAAACAAACATTGTGCCTTACAGACTGATGGACAGGATAAATGACTGCTTAGTATCTCTCCTCAGTGACAGCCACAACTTGTGCAGTAAGTTAACCTTTTAACACTCTACAGTGGTTCTCTATGCCAATTTATGACTATAAGCAAGAAGCTTATAATTTTTGGTATACTTGCATACCAATTTTCCCCTCAAATTAAGTCATTAACTAATACCTTCCAATTAGACTATTCTGCTTGCTTGTCTACCAAACTCTGTGGAGAGCTGATCCTCACTCAACAGGTGGTGTTTTCCAGAGTACAGATTAACAGTGATGCTGTCAGTGGACTTCTCAAAGATTCAGTTCTCAGCAGTTTTATACTGCAAAATAAAACAGTCTTAACTAGTTCTACCGTGGCATTTAATGTGTACTAGCCTTACAATGCTGCAACTTACATTTAGCTTCTCTGAAAACCCAAGTCCTCCCCAGAAGCGGCCAAAAATCAGCGAGGAAGGGGACTAGATGTGGAATCTGCATGAACAGAGTGGTCTTTGTATGGTAAACAGCCACAGCCTTCCCTCCTGACTGCTGCTGCAAGGTCTACTGTGAAGTAACTCACTAATTGTTACTCTGTTTCCCTAAAGTAGAAAAACATTGACTTAAAAAAAAATTGACCACAAGACCCAGTTTCCTAAAAACCAAGAAGCATACCCTGGAAAGCAGAAAATGCACGTGGAAACTCCTGTCCCTCTACTGGTTTACTGACAGATGCTCAATAGATTCGGCAGCGAAACCAATCAAACTTTGTGGAGTGAACACAATGACCTATCCAGGTAAACATATTTTTTAAAATAAACTAAAAAAAATTAATAAATTAATACCAAGAGACTTAAACTGCTTAATTAAACCTTTCAGCAAATGCTTCAGTCCTATTAAAGATCTAAAGAATCAGCTATGTATACTAAGAGTAACTCTAAGAGTAACTTATAAAGCAGTTGCTTCATAACATCAAGTAAAATATCTGTTCTCAAGAGCAGAAATCTTATTTCAGGAGGTAAACAGAAGCATTAAGATTATACTGTGTTCAAAGAACCTGCCTAGAAATCCACTAGATTCCCTGATCCTTCCAGCTGAGGTGATGGCCATTCAAAAGGCAGTTTCCACCAGGTAAAAGAAGATGACACAACTAAAGCTTCTAACTGAGAAATTCCGTAAACTACGTAACTGCTAATGTGAGTGGAAAGATGATATATCATATTACACTGTTTTCTCAAGGGGAATACATGACATCACCACATCCCTCCTGTATAAGAGAACAATTAGTGGTTACTAATGCCAAAGTGCATGCAAAGCAAACATCATTCACGATACTAAGTAATCCAGAACATCACATTTTTTATCACTATCTTATGAGAGATGTTATCTGGCTTACGTTGCCTGGTTAAAGATTTTCTACTGTATACCAAGTTCTCACCAGTGAATTCAGAAGATTGGAGAGACTTAGAGCCATCAGTGTGATTTAGTATTTGATGCACCAGGCCCAAAGATGTTTCACTTTCTGAAAAGAAGTTCAAGATTGATTTTACTTAAACATGGCATTATTAGACATTATAAGAACATGAAACATTATGCCCCTAATTAGTACTAAAACAGCCTTCTATTTCAGCCCAACAGAACTTAAGCTCTAACAGAACTAACTTAAGTTCTGATTCCTAACATTAGAACTCTAGACTTAGAAATGATACACTAGATATAAGACCTATATATGCACTCCCTACTGGGTAGTGGAAGACAGAATAATTAATAAGGATTTTTCCTAGCCGTAACATGAAAGCTAAAAACACTTGCTATGCATTTACATATGTCTGCCCATCATTCTTAATAGGAGTTTCCACTGAAAATTCCCAGGCCAGCTGGAGAACACACAGCTTACTCTGCAGTTATAAACGTGACTACCCTTGCATGAGATGCATAGAAAATGTAAGTTTACACAGGCGCAAAGATTCAGCACTTTGGAGCAAAGTATAACGCCTGTTTGGCCGAACCTGGATGAGAAAGTCTAGTATAACGATAGTCTCAAAGTCTCCTGAAAGGCTCAGATGTTTTAAGTATTGTCTTTTCCCCATCCCCAGACCAAAGAGGCTTCTTTCAAGATTTCCTCCTTCAACTAAGCCTAGGGCATGCCATAAATATGTTACTCCCAATGCCATTGTTTCTTCAACTAGGATCTCAACAACTTGGCCACAGATGGCCCAAGACCTTAAAGTTCCAATGATAACAGAAAATGACCATTACAAATATCAGTATTTTTCATGACCAAGTTTATCCTGCAGTGTGAAAGTAAGCATTTGCAAAGGGAAAACAGTAAGACAGCAGTGTTGAGGCTACTGCAGATACAAAGACTAACTAAAAAGATCTAAACACAGCCAGTGACAGAATGAAAGCAATGGAAAGGTAAGACAAGTCTACTCTCCAAGAGGAACTGCCACAAGGTTTGAGGAGCTTCTTCCTGCTTCTTTCCAGGGCAGGGGTACCTGAAGACAAGTGTCAGTTATTCTTAAATGAGAATATGAAAAAACAGTACAGATCTATCAACCAACATCACAAATTTGGAAATGGAAATGCCAAGCACACATCTGGGAAATGAAAGCATAGTTCACCATCCTGCTGGAGCAAATGTACAGACTTGCTTTTAAAAAGCAGCTTAAGCGGCGCAAAAAAAAGCATCCGAGTGTAATGGAAAATGTGTTATTTCTATGAACTCCCACAGAAAAAGTTACTGAACTGCAAAGCACAGATTGCAGCACAATCTAAATCTCTAGTTTACGGAAGAAAAAATGCAAGGTAAGCTACTCTGGATTCTTTGCCTATATTCTGGATGAGTGCAAGTTTTTTTATGTACAGTAAGGTCTACAAATCCAAACATTGTAACTCTTTAAGAATTTTCAGTAAGGTTTCTGCTGGAATACTTTTCTTCTTCTGAAAGAAAGAACTGTAAATTTAGTGACTAGACTCTAGTTAACTGCCAGCTTCTTTAGTCTTGACAGCTCGTGAACTTTCTTTTCAAAGTGAGCCAGCTTCTGGATGAAGAAGGCAGAAAAATACAGAATGCAAGATGATTGCCTGATCTTACTGTGAAACCTGAAAACCAGTGCTCAAAATTTTCTCTAATGCTTACTATCTCTGATCTGTCTCCTAAACTCAAGGCTGCAAGAGAACTAACACATGCTGAGCAGTTTTAAATGTTGCAAACTTCTGATTACTAGATGCAAGCATCAAAAAAACATGAAATTCAAATATTTAACAGCAAGTGTCCAGCAGAAAGCACAACCTCACTATAATGTGATACTGTTCAACGACTCATTTGCCCAGCAGAAATAGATCAATTAATCTAAACCAGAAAGACCAATTTCCTAGGACACAAACATTTCAGATGACTACATGTGCCCACTGTCCACTCCAGACTTAAGACACAAGCTCCATCTCAGAAGATCATGATTCAGAAACTTGGAGAGTGTCAGCAATACAAGCGATTTTGATGCATTTTGTTCAGTGAACAGTTTCCCCACTGAACAAATTATTCCTCCAGAAGAATCATGCTTTTTACACACCTGCCTGTTTTTTAGTGGTGTTCGGCAGAACACATGCCTGAAAATCCTTGAATCATCTTCTGCAAGATGGCAAAGTGTGATCTTTTTCCAAAATCTTCATTTTATGGCTTAAGCGACCCTGGCACAGTGTTGGACACCTATAAGAGGAACTAGAGAGAGAGGGTCCTTAGGACCCTGAAAGACCCAGGAGGGTCAGAACAGTGAAGGGTCAGTATTTCTCCCACTTCCTGCCATACTCTTATAGAAAAGCCAGGATACCCAGAAGCTCAGCCCCTTTTCCTCCTGTGCCTTCTTCCTTGTGGCTGCTCCTGCTCCGAGATTCTGCAGTTTGCCACATGCTCTCCAGAATCCAACTCCATTGGGTGCTGGGAGGAGCTGTGGAACCCTCTCTTGAAGCTGTCTTGCCACAAGGGACTCTCACTCCCCTACTCCTGCAATCAGCAAGATTGGTTTTATACATATCTGTATCCAAGTTAAATATCTGTTCTTTCCCCCACGTTACTCCCTTCTTCTGTGTTATAGTAAATTTGTTCCAGTTTCAATTTCCAACTCTTAAGTCTCTCTTCCTTATTCCCCTTCTGTCTTCCCTTGGGAGGGTTGAGGGGGGTAAAAGGGAGCAATTCTGCCTCTGGCTTGTGGTTCATTCTATTTAAACCAGGACATTTCAGGAAGATGAAAAGGAACCACCCTTTTCAAAAGTGATGCTTCTTCTCTTGGCCATTTGATCCTGCTGCCAAAGTCTATCCTTCAGCATGTGACAATTCCAGTACAAGCCCCATTTTCAAGTAACTTGTAACGGATTTGCACATTATTTTCAGACCTCCCTTCTCAGTTTACACACAAAATCTCAATGCAACAACTTCATATTCCACACATCTTTCATGGAGGGCACGCTGAAAGCCAGGACCAGAGAAGCTGCATTTTTTCAGGGCTAAGCCCACTCATCATGCTTGGTATGTCACAGCATATCTTTTGTAACATGCCCTCGTATTAATGGAAGGCCTGAGATACCATCTCAATTTTACGTCTTTGCTGGACATGTATAACAGACTTGAAAAGCAACATTTTCCACAGGTGATTTTCTACATCAGCAACATGTTGTCTGGATCATTTGAAGTGGAAAAAGCTCATACTCTGAATTTCTTTAATATATAAACAGACAAAACTTATGTGATGGTGCACAATAAACACAGCGATATGACCACCTCTGCCAGGCACTAGAGCATGCCAGGGTGAGCTTCATCTTAAAGATAAGCAATATAGTTTGATCACAATTCACAATAGCAGCAAAAGAATAAAAGCATTTTTAAACACTAAGATGCATTTTTAAGTGTTTTCTGGTAAAAAGACCTACTGCCATTTCTAAAAAGAGAAGAGAAACAAACCTAAAAAGTCCATACCCAAAAGAAACTGCCAACCCTAAAGACAACTAAGACACTCTATGGGGTTTTAAATCTGCAGTAATGACTATCAGAAAACCTTCAGTAAATGTTAAGATACCTGATATTCTTTACAGCATCTGCTACAGAAAGTAAGAAGACAACTCAGCAGCTGCAGTCACTGACATGCACCTTTGAAGAAATCAGTCTCCCATGTACCAAACACACAAACACACCTGTAATCTGCATAAAGAATCTTCAAGAAACTGAAGACCCACTAGAAAACAGAATGGCACCAAGATCAACGAGACAGTATGCTCATTTCAAACATCTACACCTAAACAGATGACCATCATTATACCACATATGCACAAACTCATGCACACGTACAAGGCTACAATAATACCAATTAGGATTATTTGTAATTATTTGGCTACAACTGGTTATATTAATAACAAGTGCTATTCAATGACTGGTAACTAATTTAAAGTATCTCTACGAATTCGGGTTTTATTATTTCATTTGTGTATCAAACTGAAAAAAAAAAAAAAGAATCTAAACTCTGCAACATTTAAATCTGGAAAACCTCAGAACACTAACTTATATATTTTACACAGATAAGAAACCATCTGAACAGAATTCCAAGCACAGGTGAATGGAACATACTAGGTACCTATACATATATATTACTTTCCCACAGGCTTCAAAATACAACCACACAATTAAAACCTTGTACAGAAATAATCTCTATAAATAACAATTGCGTTTAATTCCTAAGTTATGTAAATAAGTATCTTAATTATCTAAGAAAAAAAGGTTCTATGGGTGTGTGTATTTATTTACACACACACACATACAGACATACACTTTCAACTCAGCCAATTTTTAAAGTCTATGTGATTTTCAGACCTAATGTATTGCCTATTAATACTTTATAGTATTAAGATATTCTGTTTATCACACAAGTTTTGTTTTCACACTAGTAACCTGACTACAATTTTATCACAGTTCAGACTGGCCACCAGCCAGGGCTCTCATTCAGTTCTGGACTTGGTTTACTGATTTGAAACGTTGGAGGGGCAGAATTTAAACACCAAAAGTCATACTTAGATCACAAACCAGAAGAACCACCAATTTTAACCTTAATTAATTTCTAGCAAGAGTACTCAGAAAAAAGAGCGGGGGATGGGGCTAAGGACCTACTATAGGATGGGATGCAGAGGAAGCATGAAATAAAGCAGCAGAACAAAGCTGCCCACACTAAGGCTAAAAATGCAAGGAAGATTTTTAAGAAAATAAATCAAACAGGTGGTACAGGGAGAAAAGGTACAAAATACAATAAAAACTAAAAGCATTAAATTCATTTGATATGAGTCTAACACTTTTTTGAGCAAATCTCCACAACACCCCACAATCTGGGGAGTTTATCAGGTATATATAATTCTCCCCACTCTACTCCTACAATATGCAGGTTTTTAAAATTTATTTCCAAAGCCATACTTCAAAATGGCAAGGAAAACATGATTCCAGAAATTCCTTACAAAACGGTGAACTTTTAGAGTTATTTCTTCATACAAAAAAAACATGTCACTTTACTGTCTGTAAAAAGATGAAATTTCATGTACTGACTAATGAGAAGCCAACAGTTATTTAAGCTACATTCTAACTATGTAAATACCAGTCTTCCAATGTGAAGAACCCAATATAAAGAGCAATGCTACCATTAATATTCCAATTAAAAAAACACTACCATACCCTGTTTTCTTAGAGTTGGGTCAATTCTGTAATTCAGGTTCTATAAGATGTAATTTGTCTCTTGCTGACAGGATGTGGAGGTGATTAGTGTGAAAATTTTGTCATGTATGAGCAGATGCATCAGTAGGTGAGGGCTGGGTATTTTTTGGATAGGAAAGGGCCTTTTAAGTAAGTTCAACTAAGAATTCACAACATGCCAGGATCTTAAAATGCAAATATTTTAAACATTTCCCACCACACCATGTACTAGAAAAAAAATCTGGAATGTTAGTATTTATATGAACATTTCAACTAATTATTTTTTTTTTTTAAATTCATGTCTTCAGAGTCAACATAAATTCTACACAATACTGGTTTCTAAATCTTTGTATTTCTAAATCCTAATTACATACCAAGATAGCATTTGCATAAATTTGAGATGCAGTACACTATTGCTAGCAATAAATACTAATAAACATCCTATATAGCGAAGAACAAGATAAAGACGATGGGCTGTTACCATCAAAATAGACCATGATGTAAAGTACAGATGCCCTAGCAATAGTCTGGATTTTCTGAGCCAAATTTAAAGTTTCTAGAAGCAAGTTTGTCAAAGCAAACATACCGAAGTGTGCTGAACCACTGCTACTTTTACTTTGTATAGAGGTACTGCATGTCTGGGTCCCGGGTTGTGCTGTGCCTGTTCGATTTATGCCCCTGTATAATTTCCTACAGGAGAGTTCATCATTGTCACTGTCATGTAGGGATGGTGTCCGAGGCCTAAAATGCCGCCATCTACATGATTTGATATTGACAAGTATCTGACTGAGGTCTTTTGAGAAAGATTTGTCCGAGGTATTTGTTTCTGAGGTATTGGCAAATTGACTGATTGAAGAGTGTTGTGATGAGGAAAACATTTCCAAATCCAGCTGATGAAGTGTATTATCGTAGTCCGAATGCGCTCTGTCTAGCAGCACCCTAAAAACAGGAAACCAAAGCAGTATTATACAGTAGCAAAAAAATACCAAGAAAGTCACTGGTTTGCTCTGGCTGCTTGGGGACAACAAAGAGATAGAAGAAACTACACAAAACTCTTCTAGAAGAGACAATCCCTCCCCCCAGCAAGAGAAATAATGCATGACTACGTATCATTTTACAATAAGTAGTATGTTTGAGTTTCTCTTCACATGTATATTCTTTTACTGTTTGAACAGCTCATGTACATAATCATGCATATATTAAGACACTGCAACAGCATATATACATTTTTAAAGCAGGTTGGAAGGTAAGAGCTCCATAATGCAAAGAAAAAAAAATAGTAGAGAATAAAATTGTTTAAGTAACTAAAAAGTTATCCAGATGCTCTCTTACTGAAGTAACTTTAGTTCAAGAGCCTTACTGCCATATATATACTGAACATACCTACAACTATCTCAGTGAAGTGGGGATGGATGTCATACATTAACTTCCAAATCCCCTTTCAAAATCCCAATCTTCAGCTCCCATTCTGATTTTGCTGATAAGCCAGTCTGACTTGTTCATATATGAAGAGATGCTAAGAATTAATCTTAAAGCCAAATCCTGTTACCTTTTTTTTAAAGTTAATACCAACATACTATTTTCTTAGAGACATCTAACACTAAAGAAATACCATGTATACACTGCACAATTTAGAAACTGTTTTCAATAAAGATGCTTAGAAGCAAAATGCCTGAAGCCCTCAATTCTTTGATATTTTTGACAATTTTGAAATTTAACTTATTATTGCATGTAAGTATTCCTCCCAAAATTCTCCTCTACAATTGGCTAATCACCAAATACAGTCCAAGCTCAGAAAAGCATTTTCCAAAATATGCAATTTTTGCTATTTTAAAATACTACTATTTGAAGACAACTACACAAATCATGGAAATGCAAACCAATCACAATTTAATATACACCTACTTCCACCTCAGAACTTGGGAGTGCCAGTAACAAAATAACCCTGAGAAACATTTAAAAAACCCCAAAAAGTATTAAAGCAGCTTCTACTATGGCAAAACAAAAAAAAGGAGACAACAACCAGCTATAGAAACTTGTATCAAATGGAAATATTTACAAAGTCATTCTCTCTGATGTCTCCATTTTTGAGGTGATTGAGTATTTTTTAACTTTACTCTTTATATCTTACAAATTTTTATTTTTTATTTGTTCTTAGAAATAACAGGCACAATTACATACTACCACTCACCTTCCACCACGGCCGACCCGTCTTCGTGCAAACCCGATGCACCTCTGGGGTACAGTGAGGGTGGTTAAGCAGTATCTGTAACGCACATCTCCTAATCTTCCCTCTGTAGGGCTACTCCATGGCCAGTTGCCAGGTTGGTCTAAATGAGGCTTAAAATAATTTAAAACAGTTAAACACTAGATGTTTTACCACAATGATGCTCTCTCTTATGATACATAAGGAAATTATACTTACAGCATAGTACTGACAGCCTGCTTTCCTACGGAAGGCAAAAGGACCATCAGGATCATTTTCTTCCTCAGCCTCCGAAGAACCAGACAAAACCTTTAGAGAGGATAGGGATGTATGAGGAGACATATTAGTAAATTCCTTAGTTTTACTTCTATTCTGTCCCCAAGCACAGCATAGAAGGTGTGCTAGGTCCTACCTGGGAAAGAGGTTCTTCATCTGAGCTAGGAAAATCATACTGATTCAAATCTTTAGCATTAAAGACTGGCAGTGCAGCAGGACTTGTCTGTTGAGGAGTAGCAGCAGCAGATGAAGGTAAGACTTTTGGCTTCTTCTCATACTTTCTTTTGGGTCTAATAACATCAGGTTTATCTTGCTGCAAAAAAGCAGTGCACATATACACACACAAATTAGACTAAATCAGTTTTTAAAAACTCCTGTGTAAGCAAGCTAAGAAGTTATCCCGTCTGTCCACCATTTTTATAGTAAAACAGGCAGTCATTTAATGGAAAACTGCATTTCATTTCCAGTAACCAAAATGTTTAACAGACAAGGTGAAATCAAGCACTATTTCCTCAATCTGTGCTAGATAAAACACTAGCAGTTAATAAAATAGTACTACTTTGGAGAACTAGACCAAAATAAATACAATTGTCTCCATGAGGCATCTTTTCTATTTTCTAACAATTTAAATATGCATTTATGCAGTGTTGGGGAATTATTAAGTACCAATCAATGCTTTAAACACAAAAATACAAGTTAGATTTCTCAAAGACACCTAGAACCTCAGAAAATCCTCTAAAAATGAAACTTATTTTCCCATACCATGCAAAGTCAACTGTTAAGTGCATTTCCCAAGAAACAGGTTGCTTTCAAGCTGGAAGATACTGCATTGAACTAATAGAGGAGTACACTTCAGTCATCTCAATGACAATGCTCTACTTATCAAAACAAGTATTCACTCATTCAAACCACCTTGTCAGTTTCAGAATAGCCTTTGGGTATCCTTCAGTTATAAGAAGTCTGCTTAAAATTCCAATTACGCCTCTGCATTTCTCCCGTGTTACCTGACCTATCTAATATGCTCAGTTGTTGGCACTATAGCTATGCTTTGTATGACACAAAATCAAAGCCAAGAGGAAAGAAAGTGCTGGTCAGCTGTCAAAATTAAATTAGATTTGATACTTTAACATAAAACAAACCACAGATATACATTAGACTGGGAACATCAGTGAATCGTATTAAGGATCATCTAAACTCACAAAAAACAATCATCCAGATTAAAGTAACTACATACAGATTTTACCGCATTAGTCCTATTTTTGTCCAGTATCCAGGTAATAAATATTTGTTCAGCATATCCAAACTTTATGGGCAGTATCAGAGAAAAATGTTTGTATCCTCCAGAATAAGAACACAATTGCATGTATCCCTTTGTCTGTATTCATCAATACTTCCTTTATTTCTGCCTTGAGAAATGCCTCATGCAGCAGTCTGTATGTTATTCTCATAATTCCAACAGGACAGAGCATTTTTTTCCAGTTATAGCTGTGCTAGTCTATTTCCAGTTCCAAACAGCTTCCCCCCTCCTCCCATTATAAAATGTTGGATCTTGCATAAGTAACAGCATGAACCAGTAACTTGGTTACTGATATTACTCACTTTAACTTTATATTCTTTCAGTTCCATAGCTTCTTGGTGTTTAAAAGGGCTGCTGTTAGTCACAGGAATGATGGGAATAGAATAGGTAGGTTTAATTGGCTGCCGCTGTGCCATGACCTCAGACATGATCTCTCCACTGTAGTCACCCAAATTATACCTGAAATTAGAATAATATTTTTTTATTTGCTGGAATGTTGCCATCTATGTCTGGTAAAAAAATGCACAACACAGAGAAACAGACTTGTTTTGTGACACTTGCACCTTGGGAAAAAGGGATATCCAGGACAACAGGAAGAAGTACATAAGATATTATTCCAGAGAAAGGGACTAATAACACGGAAACCTCACTGTGATGATTAATGCTGACAAATAAAGAACAAGGATAACTGCCCTGTATAGCCTGCATAACATTTCCAAAAGATAACATGGTAAAGAAAAGAAGCAGAAACTAGAAGTAAAGGAGAGGCTTTCCCCCCTTCTCACTCGGGACAGGTATAATTTCAAAGCATGAATTAATCATTCAAGAGGTTTTAAACAATGCGGCAGAGTGCCTTATATATACATTAATCTCCCTCCTTTTTGTTATGGAATATTGTCACAACAAGCAGATCCATGAAACTTCTTACATTTCAAGTCCTGTGGGAAGTGCTGAGTTGAAATGCAGTCTTCCATTCTGAGAGAGGCATTAGAGTCTTTCATTTATTCAACAACTTACTTTGTTTTAAAAGCTACTGGAAAATCTTTGATATTTCTCCCCTATTTCTACTGAAAACAGTCAGTGCTTGAGAAAGTGCTCCTATAGAGACATTTGACTTGTCTGCCTAAGAAGCCTGACTAAAAAGTTAGCTTTAGAGCTTCAAAATACTGACTCAAAACATTCATTTTTTCAAACATGGATGTAATTCTCAACCTAAAGAACACACTGCAAATGTGATTCTCAGTTGACAGGGAAAGTGACAGTTGACAGAGCAGAGCATTTGGTCTTCAGCACAGCCGACAAACAGGATGTTAAAAGAAGCACTACTGGATCACTCACAGAACAACATACTATACTGCATGAAATGCTTATTTATGTTCCTCAAGGGTATTAGATCAAGCTCTGCTAAAAAAGAACAGCAGTAATGAAGAAAAAGGATGACTGGAAATGGCCTGGGTTTTCATTAAGCTATGCATTTAACATGAATTCCGAAATGAATTTACCTGAAACCTATTTCTCCTTGTGTATAATATATAGAATATATACATACATTTGAATACACAAACACATGTAGCAAAATAATGTAGATTAGGATGATGGGTCACTTTACCATAGTAAATGACTTCTTAATTTTATTTTGCTAACCACAGTCATGTGATATAAACGTGAAAGAGTCTGAAGACTCATTTTAAAAATTTCTCACTGTTTTAAAGCATTTGTGGGAATCAGAATACATGGTAGGTCCCAAAGCTTCTGCAGCAAATTTTCAATAAACATTACCTCTTTTCCATAATTTCCAGTGTTAAATGCAGTAACTCCCTCTTGCTTTTTTCCCTCCTCTTTATCATCTCCAGGATGGTCACTGCACGACTCAGATCTCGGCGCAGCTTAAGCATCTTCTCGTAAGATGCTTCATCATTCTTCCGATTCTGTAGATACACAGTGTATATGTTGCCTCACATAACTTTAAATAATCTGAATTAAAGATCTAAATATTTAAACATATATTTCTAAAAATTACTAGCTAAAATAAAGAGAAGCATGTGCATGCCATCAATAAGCTACAGCTTACCAACACTGTAAGTAGGTTTAGCAGTATATTAAGTGAAAAAATAAACTTAGACTCAATAGCTTTTCTAAAGTAACTTCTTTTTATGTTCTATCCTTGCAAATGAAACAAAAAAAAACACCCCAACTTTTACTGTTTTATACTACATAGGAGAAATGCTTCTTTATAAAAGCTCTGTTTTGAGAGGGAGAGAATTAAGAGAGAAAGCAGAGGGAGGTACTGATCTACTTACTTTCCGTGTCTGCATCTTTTCTGTTCGTCTTCTAAAAGCAACATAAGGATCATTTGTACTAGAACCATCTCGCTTCTCTTGTTTCACTGCTGGGATAAGAGAGGGACCTCGACAGTTTTTCCTCTTTTTAATCCAGTACTCATACACTTCTCTGATCAATTCATCATCTTCTTTCAACAACAGCTTGGCCTCTTGCAGGCTGACTGGCTAAAAGTAAAAAACCCAGCATGTCACTTTCATATAGCAATGTACAGAGTACTTATTTCAAATTCTTTATGCAAAGTACCATTGTACCTGCTGACCGCTGCCCTTTTCTAGTCTGTCTATCATCTCCTCAAATTGCAAAGGAGAAATGTCCATTCTTTTCTTCAACTTATTCACAAAGATCTCATCTTCCGAATCCAAGTCATAATCTGGCTGCTCAGCATCCAAACTAAAAGCTAAGAGAAACAATGAAAAGTGAAAAGTTATTTTTTTTTACGAAAATGTTTTATTCTAATAGCAGTGTACCCACCAGATTCTTCTGAAGACAAAACAAAAATTATTTCTTTGAATGTGGAAGTAACAGTACTTCGAAGTTATATCTATTTTGTTCTTGAAAAAAAATTACACTTAAAAAAAAAAAATCAGGAATAAAAATTGATACCTATTTGACTGCACTTTTGTTAACCAATGAAAACTCACTAGCGGTCAAGCCAGCTAGTGGCTTTCAACCTCATTGTTTTTAGTAAAGAAATTTTTAGATTGGTCAAAATTTTCAACTCTGTCCAGTATTCTGCAGCTTGAACTACTAATAATCCAATACATAAGATTTCAGCCCAGATGCACTTTAAAGGTACTTCTACATAAGTACATGCAGACTCTATTACACTGACTTATGCACATTCTCATCAACATTTTGTGTGATGTAAATGAGTCAGACTGGCCAATCATCTATCCTATGTAGCAAGGGATCTTCAAATGTAAGTAATTTTTTTCTGTATTCAAACAACTGCTATTTTCCACAATATCCTACAAAAGTGCAGGATTCTGTGTTCAAAACTGTATCTCCATACTTCTCATGCCTCACTCAAGTTGTTTGAATTCTAAGAGACAGATCTCCTCCCATATACACAAATGGAAAGACACTGTGAAAACACTGCTTGCTTCTAATAAGTAGGCAGCATACAACGCAGCTGAAAATCACTATTTCAGGTGTTACACCAGCAGATAAGAAGAAAGCAAAAGTGTAACCTTAATATCAGCACGGAAGACTGCTACTGTTAGTCTCTTCATTTGCTTAGGAGCATAGCAACATACTCTAATCTACCTCATCTTCCATCTGTCCTAGGGAAGGTGTCCCTGCTTACTGAAGGGGGGGCGGTATAAGATGACCTTTAAAAGTCCCTTCCAACCCAAACTATTCTATGATTGCAAAACTTTAAGCCATCACTGAAGCTCCAACTGACATAGAAGTCTAACATTTAACCAAAATTAATTAGGCATAAGACCTATTTACATAATCGTTACTGCTTTCTGAACTCTACTAATTATACTGTGTAGCAGAACTCTGCAACAGATAATTGTTTTTTTAATGTTTTCAAAAGTTACGTGAAGTAACATGATACTTGCATCAAGAATCACATCCATACAAAACAGCTTCTATCTTCCAACAAAAACCCAACACATTTTCAAGTAATCAATGATATCAAAAAACACCTACTTTTAGATGTAGAATAATTCCATCCAGGCATAGGCAAATACTACTTCTAACACCATTTCTGCTTGGTTTCTCAATCCAGTCTACTGCAATTTTATCCTGGTTAAGCTTCAGATGACAGGTATAACTATTATATATTCTCCTCTTCAAATAGAGTTGTGTCTGTCCTTGCTAATGAACCCAAGTTTCCCTGCAACTACTCAGTGTTACAGATGGCAGAAACAGGCCTTTGAGATTGCTATATCTCAAGTATTAAGGTTCAGACATGGACTTCAGGACACCTTTCTACTGCTTGATCTAGAACTGAATACACCTCCTCAGCAAGAAGTAGGTATTCCTTTACATGTTGCAAAAACTTAATTCTCATCAGTCAGTTTTGATGTAAGCTCAACAGCCATTTAAGAGTAATCTCTTGAGCTACTAGTAAACTGAAGTTGTCCGTGCAGGCTTCCAAGGAATGAATTACTTGACTTACGCTGTATGTGAATCAGCTGCTTTGGCATTTTAAATTCTCCAGGATAGATAGATTCATAGTATGCAATATTGCTTTCTGCTTCTGGAACCGGTATAACCATGTTATCCCTCTTCTCTCCATATACTTGTTGTGCTGAGATAGCCCGTTGGAGATGATGTTCCTATAAACAAAAAATAGTCAAGATGAAAACGTGAGAAAATACTTCCAGAGCTCAGACTTTTAAAAGTTGAAATAAGTCTGTTTGGTTGCAAATACTCTCATTCCAAATCCCCAAGACCAGACCTTATGAATCGATATTGCAGACTTGACCCAAAATTAACTCCATAAACTAGAACTTTCCAGTAGGTGGCGCTGGCCCTCTTACACAAACACAAACATTTCAGTTACTAAGTAAGTCAAGTTCCATGTTGCTGGCACACCGGGCTACACAAATCCATCTTTACATATTGCTTGAGTGTCACTTAGGATTGATTAGACATACAGATATAACAAGTAGCTGCAGACAGATATTTGGTATTACTCTGTATTTTCAATGGCCATTTATTGACTGTGATGTCAGAAAACCAGAAAGGAAGCCTGTCATAATCTCCTCTTAGGAGAAGCACCTGTTTTACTCAAGACAGAAAAGGACTCTCCTAAAAACGTTCTATTATTATCCTTTTTGCCCTCCTAATCACTCAAATAAACTTTATTATTAAACTATAAACCATGGGGGTGAGAATAACTAACTTTTAGAAATCTGCAACTGTTTTTCAAGCTTAAAAGTAAATTACACATTTATATCTGTTACTAGAACCAAAGTAACAGGTTAGTAAAATTACGAACTCCAGTAATTTTCTAATGCGACGATTAAAACACAATTCATTCTTCCTGTGGTGCTGCCAAGATAATAAGTAGTATCAGCAGAGTTTCATATAGAGTTACCAATGAAAACACACACAGCAAGATGTGTGCACCTATATAAATAGCTTACTGACAATGTAACACAGTATTATTTTCCCCTGCTACCAAAGCTAGTTTTCTTAAGTTTCTACACTAGTCTTTCCAAGGTGCTCAGTAAACTAGTGCTGCATCAGTTGTGCCAATACAGCTATCACTGAGATGCTATAAACCAATTTACTGAAATACTTGAAACAGAAACTGCAGCAAAAGCGTGGCAGAGATGATCAGTGTTACTAATGAAGCATAAAACCTTATCAGTGTTCATTGTATTATCTCACATCCTTTGTCTGACTTCAATTTACCCCCAACACTTCAGTACAATAAAGGCAATTAACATCCTGTTTAAATGTTAAAAAAAAATTAAGAAAGCTATAAAACAGGCTTTACTGTAAACTGCAGTTACAGCAGTCTCTAACTAAAACCTGTTTCAAGTTGTAGTTCTTCTACAAGGATTCATAGGATTTTTTTCTATCTTTACCTTCAAAGAAGCTGTAGAGATTTTTTTCGCATCAGTCTCCTTGTCACAAAATTTCTTCACAAGAGACTGTGATACTAAGCCATATCCTATAGTAGCAAGTAAAACTCCTGATGTTGATCCTCTAGCATTTGTTAAGCACAGACACCTATGTCATCCAGAAGGTATGGCAGCTAAAATTCTTTGTTAGGTATGGTCCAAATTAATTTCTTTTCTACCTTTTAGTGAAGCACTGCTGCCAGACAACTCAAATTTGTGTAAACTCTGGGAGCACTAAGTTTTAAAGCACATTAAATATCTACAGTTAACTAACCTACCACAGCTTACAGTTTCTATGCTGGAGTCATTCTCCACTGTGACTGCACAGCTGATTACTACTACCCAAATGCAACACCTCACTGTGCTGGTTTGGACTGGGATAGACTTAACTTTCTCCATAGTAGCTAGGATGGGGCTGTGTTTTGGATTTGTGCTGAAAACAGTACTGCTAACACGAGGTTATTTTAATTTATGCTAAGCAGTGCTTATGCAGAGTCAAGGCCTTTTCTTACCCCACTGGCAAGTAGGCTGGGGGTGCACAAGAAGTTGGGACATCATGCTCAGCATATAAAGCTGGGGCAGAAGAAGGAAGGGGGGAACATTCAGAGCAATGGTGTTTGCTTCCCCAAGGAACCTCCCAAGTTGTGATGGAGACCTGCATTCCTGGGGATGGCTGAACACCTGCCTGCTGATGGGAAGCAGCAAATTAATTCCTTATTTTGCTTTGCTTGCATGTGTAGCATTTGCTTTACTTATGAAGCTATTTTTATCTCAGTCTATGATTTTCTCACCTTTACTGTTGTGATTCTCTCTCCCATCCCACCAAGGGGGACTGAGCAAGCAGCCATCTGGTGCTTAGTTGCTGGCAGGGGTTAATCCATTACATGCATTAATTTGAAACTGTAGCCTTCCAATTAAAAATGGTTTCCTCAGTTTGTCAGAATGATTTTTAATTCAAAAATCTAATCAAACATGCTGGCTTTATGTTATCTTGATTTAATATGTAACTATTGTAGTACAACTCACTCCTGAAAACATAAACAGTCATTTAAAGACAGATCTCTTCAGAAATTTAACATCTTTTCACTTTCACATGAAATTTTGCCTCTTCATCCATTTCCAGATATAGTTTTCCAATCAGCTCTACTTCCACTATATAACAATTCTGTAATACTGTTTCTGCTCATTGCATAATAAAGCAGTATCAAAAAGCCTTTTCTAAAAGTCAAGATGCAACTACTGACTAGGACCCTTGTCCTGCCACAGAAAGAAGTTAGACTGGAATAACTGGGGTTTATTCTTGAAAAGCTCAAGGTAGCTCTTCCCTAAGAGATTAGCATCTTCCAGGTAATTACTGGGGCCAAATAATTTACATTATCTAAATTCCTCCAGGAACTGCTGTTAAGATAGCTTGCTTTTAACTCTTTAACTACCTTTCCTGGGGTTTTGCGTTGAGATTTTTTGATGGTTTTTGTGGGTTTTATGTTGTGGTTTCTTTAAAGAACATGGTTGCAGTGCTTTTCCCCTTCTCAAGTTCTCACGTAGCCGTAAAATTATTTCTACTTCTTTATGTTCCTAGCATGAATTCTAGGTGAGTTAGTCACGCTTAAAGCCTGTAATTCGTCATGTTAGAAGGAAACTCATCTAACAGTTAACTACCACCAGAAGATGCAGCCCTGTGCCCGTTGCTGTCATTCGTCGTGTTACCACTGCCTTACTGCACCTCAGGACACCAATTCCACAGCCAGCCATCTCCCTTCTGTTAGTTCCCCTGAAAACAACTAGAAACAACTAGTCTTCGGATGAATTAGCTTCCTGAAATGCCAGGGCAGACAGGCGAGGCAGTGTGAAAACGGAGGGAGAAAGATAGCAGCTAGCCAATAAACTGGCTTAAGAGCATCACTAAATTAAAAAAAAACAAACAACCGAACAAGTCTTTTCAAAATGAATACCATGGGCAAAAAACCCCAAAGATGAAAACTCAGGAAACGCTATGACAGATAAACATTTTAACCATCTCAAGTACAAATACAATGAAGAAAGTCTTCTCTTAGTACAAATATTTACAGAATATTCTCTTCTTATTTTGTACATTCGTTGCTAGATGGATCTCACCTTGTTCCTCCTTGAGGTAAACCTTTCATGTAAGTATGAATTGTTCACATACTACTTGTTCCTAGTCATCACTTTCCATTTCAATGCATTCAGATTCCTGTGTCAAGACATCCTACTTACTGAAACTACAATGGAATAAGCTGCAATGGTGTTACAAAAACTCAGCCCCAACTACTGATGAACACAGGAGCCTCAGCAGTTTCTTCCACCTGTCTCTCAACTTGCTGCTCCTGGATCTTTCATACATACCCTGTTTCACAACACACACTTACTGAAGGCAGTTTATTCTCACTGAAACTGCCTTCCATTTTTACATTTAACTAATTTCAACGTATTAGTTAGGCTTATATCCAGTAAAGTTTCCTTCTTTGGTTGCTTTCTCTGCCTGACATAAAAAGCCATCAGAAATCCAACTTTGGGAGTCGGTTGTGCTGAGATGCTAGTTTTAATTTGATCAAGTACTTTCAGAGCAATGGTACTGTTCCTTTAATCTCACTCCCTCCACCTTGTACTAATGCTCATCCAAATTTCTGTTTAAAGCTATTCAGAGTTCACCCAAAACCTAAAAATCCACTTCCTTTTCCTCCCCTTCACCCCCCGAGTTAATCTTTGATGAGGTTAGCTTCCTACACAAGTGGTCAGACAATCCCAGAGTCAAAAGGATGCTGCAGGAATACTCGGCCCAGAGACAGAGGTTGCCTGAGGAAAAGAGCAACTCCATAGTTTTTTGCAACACCCAGTCAGCAAAATAAAACTGCACGTTATTATACCACTATATTCCTGTCCATAAAAGCATCTGGACAGTTAAAATTCCAACACTTATCAGACTACCCCGCTAGTTGTTTAAACAAAATATCTACAACTACCTTCTTGCTTTAGAATTTTTCCTAAAATTAGACAGTCTAGGAGAAAAACCCACCAAAAGAACAACCTTTCTTCTGACTACTCACAATGTAAGCAAGGAATGAAGTATTGAAGTAATTTCCTAAGCTATGTAATATCCACAATTAAGTGTATCAGTATTTTCACACATGTTCCAAAACAGCAAGGAGTGGAAAAAATAATCTAAAGGAAGTAGGCAGCAACAAAGACACTAGAGAAAGCAGGAACACAGCAGAGCAGCTCTCACTGCAGCCTGCAGAAACTGTAAATTTTGTTCAATTCTGCTTTGGGGGTACAACAGGACCTCTATCAAATGATAACGCAAGACACCGGTGTAATTCTTCAAAGCAAACTTAGTACTTGCACACTTGTATCATTTCTAGCACAGTACATTAAAAAAGGTGAATTACAATAATTAGAACATGAAA
Organism: Chaetura pelagica; assembly: GCF_000747805.2. Classification (NCBI taxonomy): domain Eukaryota; kingdom Metazoa; phylum Chordata; class Aves; order Apodiformes; family Apodidae; genus Chaetura; species Chaetura pelagica. The sequence goes on from NW_009970726.1 coordinate 5,733,664, forward strand.
AAAAATAACACTAACTGCAATTCAACCTGACTATAAGGAGGCACTCTTGCCTGCAAACAGAAACAGGTGGAAGCCTAGAAACTGAAAGCTAGTACTATCTGCTGTCATTCACATTTTGGTAATACTTGGTTTTCAGCAACATGACTGCTGGATTCCAAATTACAGTTTCTCAAAGAAAACTGACACTGACAGAGCACAAACATGTCTTTGTAAAAATATTCTGCAGCACACATTGGATACTATATTCACAGCAAGATAACTGCAACATAAGGCATTGAAAGACTTAAGTCATACAACCCTGTCATTAACAATTGAACTAACTGTAGGGTCAGACAGAATTTATGTCGGCATTTTAGGAAGACAATAGAAAAAAATGTTACTGCAGTAGCAATGAGAGCATCTTCTCACAGATAAAAGAAACAACCCACTGCTTTGTAATTCTACTGCATATTTCTTCAATAATTTCTCCAAATTATCCCAGAGCTCTTAAAGTAAACAATAATTTAAGGCACATTTGCTTATGCAGATGATCAAGACAGACAACTCTCAAGTCCAGTGCATAAAGTCTCCAAATTCTCAGAGCCTTCCCTAAGGAGGGGAGTGCTGTCTTTGTTGGGGAAAGCAAAAGACGGGGTGTTGGAAGAAGCCACACACGGCAAGTGCCAAGTTTTAAAAAATATTGGTACTTAACAAAAAGACACAGGAGTGCAAGTCTGTCCACATCATAAGCACATCTTTGCCTCTGAAATACTATAACTATACAAAAGGAAATTAATTTATTCTGTTCTTACTGGGAAACACATCAAACCACTGCCAATCGACTGGTCTCTGCAGACCTGCTTATTTATATCAGCATGACTGGGGAGAGTACTCTCACATTCATCCCTTGTCTGACAGAAGAGCCTTCCAAAATTACCATCTCACAGCTCACACTGTAATGTTTAACACACAAGAACTAAAAAGGATAGCACTTTCAACAGGTAGTTGTCAAGAAGCACTAGGTTCACAACAGTTACACTAAAACAGGACACAACTGAGACAAAATCAAGGACATACACATATAAAAGGCAGACATGCCTTCTTATATATACATTTTACTTTCTAACAACTTGTGAATCGAAATTCTTTTAGAAAAAACAAACACACTAGAAAAATCCAACAAAATTGCAGCAGCTCATCTTAAACACACAGACATTACTCTATAATTAAGATGAAACGAGAATACATTAGGAACTGGGGGAAAAAAATAAATCAGAAGTTCCTAATTATGTCATCCAGAGGCAAAAAAAAAGTGGTGCAAGAACAAGCTGGTAAAGATTTTTGACTGCTAAATTCACACAGACAATATTGTTCCTACACCTTGGTTATCTTATGTCAGCAGTGTTTACTGGTTGAAGGATAGTAGAGGATAACACAGTGAAGTTGCTAGGAGATCCAGCTGCACACCAAGACCATTCAGACTAACTCATCCCATCTAACATATTGCAGAGACTACTGAAGCACTTCTGTGACCTACTGCATGTAAATCACTCCTCAAACACCCCTTTCCTCCATGGGTTGTATATGGTGTCTCTCAGCCATATGAGAATCTCTGTAACCTGCATGATCAGGAAAGGTGGTCTCTTTTAGAAAAGTGATGCTTTATCTACTCTAAAGGAAATTTGTCTACAGATTCAATCAAATAAATCTGTGCACAAAGGAGACAGAAAGGAATAAAACCAAACTGGCTCATTCTTTTTTCACCTTCACCTCCTGTTATCAGATCTTAGTTGTCCTGCAATTTATGTATCAGACAACCTACATCCTAGATTAAAGGATCATGGGGAGTGATCTCAGAACTACATGAAAAAAGCCACCCATCACTCATATTCTTCCCCCTCCCTAGAGCTACTTCAGGCATCTGAAATAGGTTTCTGTGCGACTCTGAGGGGTGGGGTGGTAGTTTTCTGCCACTGCAATAGAGAAGGCCCACCCAAGGACAGGCAAACACCAATGATGCTGTAAGCAAAGGCACAACCACACAGCCAGAACACATTAGGCTATCTTAGATCAGTGTAAATTGTTCAGAGACACTCCAGATTTCCTTTGCAGTTTTCTTAGCTTTAGGGCAGCAAGTTGCTCTAGTGGCTCCTAGTTTGACTGAAAACAAATATGCTCATTTCTTCCTGAATAGGCTTCATAGCTTAACACAGAAACACTTATTACATGAATACCACCCCACACTTCCTTTCACTACCTCACACGCATATTCAGTCACACACTTACTTGAAAATCAGCAAAGACATTCTGGCAATTCTGTTACAGCATTTGTTTCTGAACAACTGCTAGTTAAGAGCTCCAAACATCAGCATGACTTCAGTGCTGATGAGGGCAATCTAATCTTGCCTTGCAGATCACAGAAGTCTTTTAACAGGTATTCTGGCACAAGATCAGTCCCTGAATTACACTGATCCTTGACTCTGAGACAGCAAAGCCTAACTCCTGAGCACCTGGTTATAGATCTGACCTTTGATAACAGCAACAGTTATGTTGATAAGCACACATGCAGCTTCTACCCTCTTGACCCCAAGTACATTAATATCATAGAATATGTTACTAATAGTTTAAATTTGGCACAGCAAGCACACACAACCAAAACAGAAGTAGTGGGTCAGCAGCATTATGCCATTCCTTACTCTCCCCCTGTAATGGGTCTTGAGGAAGACTCCTCTTCCCCTCAGCCCAGTCTGGCTTACAAGCAATTGTAAGCCAGCTTTCTGACTACTACTATACATGGACACAGGGTAAACACCTTCTCACATCAATTTCAGCTGCCTGAAGATTTATTCCAACTACATGGCTATAGATCGTCCCTTCTGAGGCTGCTAAGACCTACCAATACTCTGGATCATTCTATGTGGTACAACAAACTGTTTTCTTTTTATTATAGAAGAGCCTCAAACTGTCTCCTCATATTCCAAATATGGAGGAAAACTACAGGGATCACTTCTGTTAATCAACTGATGTCAGCCTCATGAGTTGTCAATTAAGAAGGATTCCACTGTAATTACTATAATAATTAGATCTCTGCTACAAATGCCGACTTAAAATAGTTGCTGAGGATTAAATAGCAATTGCTCAGTGAAAATATGATCTAATTTACTTTTAAAAATACATGTGCTTCTAATTAAAAGACTACCAAGAAACCTTGCTAATTATTAGTCTTTTTATCTGGAACACTGGTTAGAAATTAGGTCAGACACACCTAGTCAACTGCTTTCCTCACGTTCAAATCAAGACACTTCTAAGAGTATGCAAGGAACCTGCCCATTTCTTGGAAAAGATCTTTCTTCTGTATTTACAGACTTCCAGCAGCAAATTACTTAAAACTTCAGGGAAATTTTCACCTGCTATGCCTGCTCAGTGAATACTGGTAAGGAGATGTAAGCATTTGACTCAGAAGTCTAACATTAGCACTAGAGATCATGAGAACTCGGAAAGAACTGGAGAGTGACCTACTGTTCTGTTACCAGAAGACTGAAAAGAAATTAGTTTCCTATGTAAATTACTGTGTAAAACAGGCAGAGATCAATAAATGAATGAGATTGGCTCAAGACACACTAGAGAGCATAACTTACACAACCTAGAAACCCTGGGAATCAGGAAAACTCTACTATCTAACATATATATTAACTATGCAGTGCAGCTCACAAAAAGAACTTAACACCTCAGCCTTCTCAGGCACAGGTCCTGCTCAGATGACCTAGAAAGACTGAAGTGAGTCGGCTGCTTTCCCAGTCTCTACTACACTGCAGGCACTCAAACACAGGACTCAGTATCAGTTTGAAACACTGTTTCAGAGCTGCTAACAGCTCAATACAAGCAGAAGCTACCTCATCTCCATAGAAATTCCCGATCTTTCCCTTGGTCATCATTTTGACTCTCCTCAGCCTAAGCAGCCCTGTTACCCATGGAGAGAAGGGGAATTACTCTTTTGCTATGAGCTGAATCAGTTCACAGACAGCTAATGTAAAGACCACAGCAAGCTCTGGGAAAACAGTGCAAGTGCCTCTTTATAATTACCAACACAGTTAAAGCATCTCAAATTCATAGACACGTGTCTACAAGATTCCAGACTTCACTGCAAACCTGTTGAAGTTCCCCTTCTTCACGCAGCCTGCTATTCCAGCTGTATTACAATTTGTGATACTGCAATGCATCAAAACTCTTTCAGTGATCTCAATGAGGATTCATTAAACAACTTGAACAGAATAAAGGCAGGGAATAACAGCAGGCAAGGGACAAAGCCATAACATACAGTCTGAGGAGCATTTGTATCTCTCCAGTATTAAGTCTACTGAAAGCTTAAAAACATTCCTTTTCAGGTACGACTGCAAAAACTGTGCAGATCAATGGCATCCCAGATCTACACATGCTCAAAAATTCTAAATAAAAACAAACAAAAAACCCACCCCCCCCCAAAAAAACAACACCAAAAAACCCAAGTCTAATTAAAAACAAGATTTGGTTTGTTAATAAGCATTAAAAACAGATCTCAAAACCAGTATCTAGAGCTACTATGCCTCCCCACAGAGTGTGCAATAAAACCCTAAAATTTAACATTACCTGGAGCATGAAGGTCAGATCTCTGAACAAATTGTGCAACTACCCAAGGACTTTATTAGCAAACCAACACCCAAACTGGTTGACTATGCTAACCTAAATACACAGCATTACTAGTAACCAAACTCTTCAAACGACACAAACATTTTTGGAAACTAACTGCAAGACAACTGTGGATTTTAAAGGGGTGCCACTTTACCTTACACCATCTCAAAAAGGAGCCCGTTGATATCCATGCAGAGGGCAGCAAGCACAGCACAAGAAACACAGCCATACCTCAACAGCTGCTCTCTCCCTGAACCACAGGGTATCAGAAGCAGGGACTGCAAGCCACATTTTAATCTTTGTGTTCAGCAGTCAACTAATATTTTTCTTCTATGAACTTTTTAGTCCAATGTGCACTACACACCTCTAATGTTAGTAACAGGGCTTGAGAGATACCCAACGCATATGCGACTTATTTTGGGGGAAAAGGCAAACGAACAAAAAATACTAAGAAAAACATGAAATCGGTGAATGAACCATGGGTTTAGATGGGGTCCATAATACACAAAAACTACCAGAACTGTACCTTGCCATAAGATTGCTTCATTTACAACTTTCTAGCCAGGTTTAACAACCTCTTCTGAAAAGTTTAGTTTCATTATTTCAAGTAGTCATTCACATTTGAATAGTAACAGAACTTGATTCATATTTATACCAAACAATAGGGAGTATTCAAGCTATGTGGGGACAGTATAAGATCAAAATGATTATCAACTAACCCAGGTATCAACATTAGTGTAAACTTATTCACTGACAGGTTAAGTCTCAGCAGCTCATGTCAGACAGCCAAAAATAAGCTTGCTGCAACAACCTAAAAAAATCTAAGAATAATTTAAGAAGTTACATGCATTCCAAATAAAAGGCTCATATGTAACAGCTCAGTTAAAAAAATTCAAACTAAAGAGGCTTTGAGAGAATCACCTTAAACTATTGAGTTTCTCATTTAAAAACTAAATGAACAAAAAACTCCTTTTAATGTTATTCACTTCAGCGCTACAGGGGAAAAAAAAGTCCATAGAAAAAGCACATGCTGAATCACAGTAATGGCTAAATGCTAGTCTGTTAAACAAGGACACTTTTGCAGACCCCATGATATTTGCATTTTAAGTACTTTATTCCTCTGTAGAACACACAATGGAAATAAACTGTCACATAATGATGAGCAGAAACATGCACTGCACAAACACGCACAAATTGGCAAAGTGTGTACCTAACCTTGCCCTTGAGTAACTCACATTATCAATGCTATCAAAGCTCCCATCTCAATACTCCTCAGATCAACAACTTTTAAGAAAAAAACCACCACAACAAAACGAACCCATAAGCATTGCTGTTTGCAGTTCTTAGTAACAGAAGAGTCTTGCTCATGCACCCAGACAGGAAGGTACCAAGAGAGCTGCTAAGACGTTTGAGAAAAATAAAGTAACCTGCTCCCTGAAAGTACAAATGCTAGAGAGCTATTCATGAGTTACATTACCTACGGCATTATAGTAAAGAAAAAAAAATCACTTAGCCATCAGTATAGAAATACTTGTCAAAATGCATTCATTAAAGCATTAGTAAAACATACCAATACTTTTTCAACTAAACTGTCTAAGCTTCTATATTCACAACACACAACAGATCAGTTTCAGGTCTGATGCTACAATGGTAGAAAAGTGCTTCTTCAAAAGTGACAGTGATAAATGCAATACTATGTAACTTAAAATATATTTTCCACATATTACACAGTGATGAGCTTATCTAGGTACTTCCTGCTGCAGATGTCGGTCTTTGTGAATCTACAGATTTAAGCACTTTTCTTGTCTTAGAATAAACACTGCTACATTTGAATGTATGAAGATGCTACCTAGAGCAAAGACCTGTATTGGGCTGAAGGGCTCATACCAAATATCAACTTAAAAGCTTTATGATCACTAAAAATGTGTTTTGAATTATGAAGTGCTACATGCACTGAGTCAGGCACCAAATAATTTTTCTTTTAAGGTCAGCAATTCTTGGTGTCTTGTAATCTCCATATTTATTTAGATTGCCTCTAAAAACACAAGACAGACTAACATTTCAAACTTATGACTTTTCACATGCTGTTACGATCAAACTTGTTTTTAAGGTTGCTATAAACACTGAACAACCAAGACAATTCGTAAAAGCCATATGGAGTAGGGGAGGAAAGAAGGAAGAACAGAGGAGAATGGGAAAGGTTTACTATATGGTCAAGTATTTCCTTAATGCTCATAAGCTCAATGCATTATAACTGTCACTGTTACTCTCTCTGGGCACACAGTGAGAGTTAAGTGTCTGACTGGGACAAAACAGGACTACTGAAGGTGATTTACAAGGAGACAGCATCAGTTAGCTCAGGCCAGAGCCCAGCAAAGTTGGCTTTTTTTTGTTTCCCCAGTGAAGTTGTATTTTAATACCTTTCACTTACCCAGCATTTTAGTCAGTTCATTATTGTCATTTATATACAGAACCAACGAAAAACCCAACACAAAACCCCCTCACATTTCCATTCTTCAGCTCTTTGCTCTTTATTGCATTAATAAAAGCCTCAACCTACAACACAAATTCAGTACGCACCATCTCTCAAAGAACAGATAACATTATTTCCTTCATCTCTCCCAGGCAAAGTTAAAGCCCACCATGAAAGCGCTGCTGGCTTCTCCAACCACATGTGTAGCTGCACACCGTTAGTGACTCTAAAGTTACAGTGATATGAACACCAATTATGTATACGTCTATATAGTGTGTGTATATATATATATTAATATAGTGAAGTGTAACAGACATTTTATACACTGCTCTGTGCCATTCCCAAATACTGAGTCCAAGAATACAGCCAATGTAACAGCAGAGAAATCTACATACAGGACTTCAGAAAATATCCTATTATGCTAGACATCCTACCCTCTCCCTGTCACCACCTACTGCTTTGTAAACTAGAGGCTGCAAGTCAGATTTTGTACTTAGCATTAATTAGTCATGTCCCTTTTGTGCAAGGACTACTTCTGCTGTATTACCCTTAATGAGCATGCTTATAAAAGATTATTTAGCACATCGTATGTTGGAAGACATCAACTTGACACTGCACACATTCTTATGAGAACAAAATTCAGAGCTGCCTAATATGTTACATTTCTAAATTACCAATTACAATCTCAGTTTCATCCTGCTTACCACATTAAATTATTATTCTACAGGACTCCTACATTTTTTCCCTCCATGTTGTAAACAAAGGACCAAATAGCAAAATCAACATTATCATGCAAGGTGAGAAAAAACAGGGATAGATGTAAAAAGGTTAACAAGAAATTCTAACAGAGACTACTAAGTACTTGTCATAGTTTACTACCATGAAGTACAGTACTTCAGGCCATACTTAAGCCCCAGTACTGTGGGGGTAGGCTGTTTCCCTTAGGTTTATCAACAGGACCACTGAAATATGGGAAGAGAAGTCTTCAAGACTAATACTTCTTAAGTTTTTACAACAGCTTGAAGACATACAGAATCTTTTTATTTTGCAGCTTTGTGCTGACAGCACGTTTGTTCTGATAACTAACTAGAAAATACCAAACTAATTGCATTGTATAGCTTTTTCCTTAATAAGGTTTACCCCTTTCCAAATTGCTAATTTAAGAGAACTGCCCTATGAAGCACTGTTAGTTATCCAGGAGATAAGATCCTCCTATTTCTTCCATCTATTCAGTTTTAAGACAAAAATTTGACCAAGGAGTCAGTTCAGTAACTGTAAGCTAAAGTAAGATGATGTTCTCTCCATCCCTGGAAACTTTACTGCTGCCAAAAGCTGGCTTAGGACCTCAAATTCCAATTCCACCTGTGCAGACAGCACCATCCGCTGAAGTGGTGGTCTGACTTCCTTCAAATCCTCAGCAATAAATACTAACATTCCCAGGTAATGTGAATGTGTAATTTAACAAGTTTGAAAGAGCCAAGTCTTGAAATAATCCAGAGTACACTTCTCAGCTAGCATTTAGCTCTCTGAACATCTGAAGAGAAATTAAACCACAGCATGAAACACATGTACACTCTCCCTGTTAACAGTGGGAATAGACTACAAAGACAAGACAAATATCTAGTATAAACACAGACATGAACTCTACACAGACTGCTGACCACAGCACAGTCTGGGATAAGAGACACACTCCAACAAATGTGTTGCTTAATCTTCCCTTTCTCTATAAACTAAAAAAGTGCTTCTTATCTAGAGTTCTCTTGAGCCCAGGCCAAGTAATAGGTCAACCTTACATTGCTGAGAGACAGGATAATGATATTAAAGAGAAGACTAGCACTGGAAAAAGTTCAAACTTTTATTTATTTATTTATTTATCCCTAGAACATTATACCAGGGAAATTACAATTTAATACAAGCAAAACCAAGATGTCAGATTACTTGGTAATCTGGAAAAATAGGTATGTGAGCTACATCAACCACTGGATACAACATTTTAAAATAATCAGGTTACTAAATCATGCATGGGGAACTTTACCTGCTGAAAACCATCAGTAATGAATAAACTGAGGGCTTGGCTTTACAGGTTTGATTTTTTTGATAGGCTCTTATTTACCAGTGGGAATATCCATTAACATTTTCCTATTGCTTCCAGATGGCTTTGGAACGTCATACTACCCTATCATAAAATGAAACTGCTACCTTCTCACTGAACTAGTTACACAACATGCCCTTGACGTTAATACTCACAAAATTACAGCTAGTGGACTGTTGGCGGTACATGCTCCTCAGTATCAAACTTACTGTGAGCACCTGAAAGCTTCTCCTCCCTCACCAACTTTTCCAGGTTTTATAAATGCTAAGGTTTTATCTTTAGTCCTGACATTCTGTAGCCCACACTCCAACGACCTCAAAGCCACTTAAAGCTCCCAAAGACAACATTAACAACTACCATCTATCAGCTAAAGGTTTTTCTACAGTAAAAATACAGATGCTATGGAAAACCAGGCCAGACATAAGGGTTAATGTATTAACGACAATCACTTCCTCCAATAAAGCCCTGAAGATTAAAAAAAAATAATAAATCTCACCACTTTCTCTTCCAGTTCAAGACATGACAAGTTTGTTTTCAATCTTCAGCAATCACTAAGCAAATTTCTAAACATTTTCTCATTACAAGACACCTCAGAGTCTTGGAATATACTTCTCCTTCAGAGGAAGGCTAAGAAAATTAACATGCAACAGAAAATTCTCTTAGACAACCTACAGCTCTGGTAAAGATTTTTGTTTTTTACAAAGACACTTTGTAAACATGCATATTTCACTGATATCCCACATTTTTTTTTTGTACTGAACTAATCCTAGATTACTGACAAAAAAGGAAAGGTGGCTTACTCTGGTTTTGGTAGCTCAAGTTCTTTCCCCTCATATAAACTGCAAGAAAATGAAGTCTCATCTGTTGACTTAAGTTTGTTGAAGTTCTAACTCAATGAAATACATTAGTTGCCCAAAACAAACTGTGAATACTAAACTATCTTTATTCCTAATAGCTGAACAGTCTCATATAGATAGTACTTTGTCTATTTTAAGACCGCAGTATCTGAATCTGAAAGCAGACCTAGTGCACGAATAATAACAACTTTATTCCAAGAAAACAGAATATAAACAGCAAGACAAAGGCAAACAAGGTTACCATGTTTGACAAAGAACACATCATAGTAAAAAAAAAAAAAAGAAAAAAAAAAGAAAAAAGAGGAGAGTACATCAATTTTTCCATAAGGATCTGAACTATTCAAGTTTTGTAGAAGTAACCCACTCAAAGGATTCTAGTAACTATATAAAAATTCTGCAAGGCTCAGATTCAAACTGGCTCCTACCTGTAGAGTCCTACTCCTAAACTTTCTAATAAAACCACCCTGTTTTAAATTCACCTCTTTCCTGAGATATATCTAGGTTTCTGAACTATAAATACTATCAGACCACAATACTGTAAATTTTCTTCCTGAAGTCAGCTTCTATTTTCTACCACCCCTCTCAAGAATCCTTTTTCTTGTACTTCTAAGTAGTGAGAAAAATCAAATACAAAAAAGGCAAACAAAACTGCTGAAATACTAATACAGGATCTGGGGCATAGGGGTGTAAATTTACCATACAATCAAAAGCTGCATTTCTTAAGCAAAAACAAAGGCCCAGGGGAAACCAGGAATACAATTTTATCACCAGTGTTTAAGTAAATGTAAAGAGCACAAAACTAGAGAACATAAAAACACAAGAGACCAGGACATTTCAAAAAAACTAAATACTGGGAAACTCCTGGGAGAAAAGACATCACATACAATGTAGACAGACTAACGTGGGTAATGACAGTGAACAGAGAGAAAAGTAAACATATCAAGTTGTGTCAGGTGTTTCTGCAACTATGCTGAGAAAGGCATTTTGGCTCAGACTCACTACACAACAGTTTGGCAAAGCAACTTGCCAAACTTCCCTTCTCTCCAAAACAAGCTCTGCCATCTTGTACAAAATTCTCCAGTTCTGAAAAGAAAAATCTGGAAACAAGCCTATTCAGAATCCAACTTCTCATGCTAACACCTTCCAAGCAGCCATGTCTAATGAGTGAAAAATCTGAAGACTCTGTTTCTTTATGGAGAGAGTGGTCATGCAGTGGAACTGGCATCCTGGAGAGGCATTTGATGTCCCAAGCCTGGCAGTGTTCTAAGAGGCGTCTGGACAATGCCCTTAATGACATGCTTTAACTTGGTCAGCCCTTAACTGGTCAGACAGTTGGACTGGATGACTGCTGTAAGTCCCTTCCAATTGAAATAGTAAAATTTTAACAGTAAAGGGACAGTAGTAGGAAATATATATATAAAAATATAGGACAGCCTTTGACGCAAGCATCTCTCCCCAAATATGTCTTTGAGACAAGCTACAAGACCCCTAATTAATTTGTATTTACACCTAGAAAGGGACATCCCTGAAGTAATGTTATAAAGGTATGAATGACAACCGGCGTTGGAAAGCAATCCTTTCCAACACTACCCTCTTGAAAGCTTCCAATTTAAAAAGCATTAATATAAAGGAAACAAATTTTTAAGAACAGTACTTAAATCTTAAAGAGGATAGTTTCCTCTCTCAGTAAGAATACCTGCGCTTGAAGAGACTGACAGAACAGGAAGTTTTCAAAGTTTTATTCCAACCTCAGTTCATGCAATTCACCTTACTTATTCAATCAGAAAGATCCTCCCAGAACTGGGTTAGTCCTTGAATGCACATAGAGCTGAATACACAGAAACACCAGTGAAAGGGAGAGCAGAGCATACAAAAAGGCTCATAACAGAAAGAGGATACATACAGATACAAAAGCAGTAGCCAGCACTTTTATTCTGATATTATTAGCAATTTTATGTATTTGTTGATATTAGAGATAGTTTTTCCTCTTACAGGAAGAAACTGGAAATGAAGTGGGAAAAAGAACATGTAACTTACTATATACACCTGAGGCCAGCGAACTACAGTATTCTGTTCTAGCAGAGCAAGACTTCCACACAAATACACACTCCTTTAAAACAAAGACTTTAAAAAGTAATGTATTAACTTAGAGGTATTCAAAACTTAACACTGAATACTCTTTACAAAGTGAAATCACTACACATACATTTCTGAGAAACATTATAATATAATTATGGCACAGTGATTGAGACAACAACAAGCAAAGTGGTCTACGCAAAGAAAACATTCACAGACTTAAGGGCTTGTCACATTGCTTTTTTCTCTCCCTGAAATCAGTATTAGGCAGGTTCCTATGAACAATTACAGTTTTACTGGAACAAAATACTACTTATTAGCTGTCAAAATGAAAATAAAAATAAAATCACGTCACCTTGATCCCCAAACACTATAGTTACTGAAATATTCTCCCTTCCCATTTTTAACGTTATTAATACAATGAATATCCCATCCTTTGCTGAAATCCATTCTGTGATAGATAACATCTGAAAAACAGCCAGGAAGTTAACCTTAAGGAGCTCCTCCTTAACACAAGCTGTGAAAATTACCAGAAGCCATACAAGCCTGACCTTAAAATGACTTACTGTTTAACCTGACATAAGCTCTTCTCCTTTAACTCCAAAACCCTGCCAGTTATATTCCTTCTTGTTTTATTAAGACTACTGTTAACAAAGTTAATCTTTGTGGGTTTTCTTTTTCCCCCAGTCAGCGTAAATACTTTGAGAGAGATTTAAAATCTCTTCCAATGGTTAACCTCATTGTAAATAAAAGAGTACTAAGGAAGTGTAACTTTTTTTATCTTAAGTTTGAACATGAATAACTGGTCTTGCTGCAGTTTGCTATGCATAAAGCCATGCTGTTACATACCTTCTCTTTGAACAATTACTAGGAAATCAAGAAAAGGTTACAAATAATTTAAGAATCCATACATCAAACTAATTCCTTAAGACTGGTATACACTTAGATTTTCCCTGGTTTTTTAGGATAAATTAAATTGCTGTTATATACATATGTAATTCTAATTAATTAGAAAAGTTGTCAGATTCCACAGGTGTCATCTATACTTCTTGTTACTAAATCAATGTGGGAAGTTTTGCTCCTTCTGATTTCAAATTGGGATGGGCACTCTCCTTTCAGCTTCAAAAAAGTTCCACCAATCTGAAACATAAGTCTATGCCACCACTATCCTTTTGACTTCAAAAGGAAAATTCACTGTTGGTACAGGTGAGTTCATACCACAGAATTAACAAGGTTTTTTGGGTACTCAGACAGTGTGTAAATAGCTCACCACCAGCCAGGCTTCCTAACTTGCATGAATGTTCAGATGCACAGAATACCTTTCAACATAAAACACAATGGAACAGGAAGCTTTGGTGTAACTGAAGATTAAATATCCAGTAAGCTGCTGCTATTAGTACACAGCTGGGACTTCAGCATTGGGTCAGGGGGAAGTAAACAAACTCTTTTCAGGACTTGAATATTTTGACATGGTATAGGAGTTTTCTTACACTTGAAATGTGGCCATTTATGGTGAGCTGTCACATTTTTTCCTCTCAAATTTCTCTGCCTAAGGATCTTGGATCTTTTTCACACAAGTGTATCTGAAATAAATTACTAAGATCAACACCAAACTAAAAGGTAAAATCAAAATCACTATATGAACTCCCAGAAAATCTGTGAGGTATCTGCTGACTGTTGTTTTTGACAAAATTTCAGCAAACCCTTGTTTCTCTGTTGCCCTCCCAACAAATTTTCAAACATGTATGCTCTCAGGAATCTAACCTATGAGCTATACGTGTTTAAAGCGCAAAAAAATATTAGACTGGTATATAAAATTAATGCCTCCTACAAGAGCAAGCAGAAAAGCTGGACAAAGGGGTACACAATACAAACAGGAAGTAATACTTGTACAGTTTGCAGGACTCCTGAATTGGGACTATGCAAAAAAAAACTGTCTATTCTCCCCATTTACTTCAAGATCCTTTAATGTTTCAGCTCTCCTGGTGGAGAGACCACTAGAAGAGTTCAGTTCATCTGTATTAAGATTATACCTGATGTCTACAAACTGGGGAGAGCGGGAAGTGCAACAGACACGGATGTGACACACACAGATTCTCTTCTGTTAGAAAGCAAAAGTCTTTATAGCAACTTCCCTGACCCTTCATCAAAGAAACAAAATAAAATACAGACTTGAAATGGATTATTCAGTTACAGTAGAGTTCTGATTGCCTCTACAAGTTCCTAAAACACTTTGTATCAGTGAATCAGCAAGACAGTGGTTATTTTAAGAGCATTTACATGTCATGTACACAGTTGTTTAATTAGCAGGAATTCTATCTGCTATTAGCAACACTCGCTAAATTATAAAGCAAGCTCCAATTCTAAAGTCTGAACCTTAACAGAAGCCCATATAGTGCATCATTGGGAAATCTGGGATAAGAAAGCTGCTACTCCAGAATTATGATGAGGGCAAAGATTAACCACCACACCATATTTGTCAGAAGAGGGAGTGAAGAGTAATACAATAAAACAAAACTTCTCACCGCTTGATTCTTTTTCCCCTGCCTCAACACCAAGGACAGAGACACCAGGATTCAGAAGTTTACTTGATTGACAGAAAATATACATCTAACCTATACAAACTTCCACATGCACAAGACCAAATGGAAATCTAACATCCAAAACCCTACTATAACCACTGTAATATCATAATTTATATCCAGATAACAAAAAAATCCCAGAACAAAACAAACTTCAAACTCATTATAATTCCTATACCCATAGGACTGTTACTAACTCTGGAAATGTAATCGACATAGCCTTATTTTCCTATTTAGAAAATGTATTTATCTGATATATACCACAGTTCTTTATCAAAAGTGCCTCTTCTCACACACCAGTATTTGTTGAGACACTACTTCAGCTAAAGAAGTTCACGCTTCTTGGCATTTTAAATGTGCCTTATAGATGTTGATATGAGGTGCTTCAAACACACTTATTTAACTTTCTTAAAAAAAACAAAACCAAAACAAAACAACAAACAATATTCACAATTTTCCACAAGGAATTTTTTTTTCAGTTATGTACAAAGACTCAGAAAACCCCATGTTACAATTAATTTTTAATCTAAGAGGATCTAGATGCTAGAGATGCAATGTGTGCCCTGTGTCCTATGCTCTTTCAGAAAAATGCAGGAAAAACAAGTGTAGTTTTCCTTGGTGTGGTTGGAGGCCATCAAATGTGGGATACCTGTAAAGCTACATATGCTTTCTTTCTGAAATGTAAGTTACTGAACATGTTCAAAAAGATTCGACTTGCCTTATTTTCCAGTAAAGCATTTTATCTCAAATAATCTCAAATAATGACAGTTACCTGTGCTCTGCTTTTACAGGTGTCTCCTTTCAGTACAGAATCTGAATTCCAGTTTAAGAAAGAAAAGCAACATCCCCCTCAAAAAACAGAGACAGGTCACACAAATTAACACCTTAAGAAAAAAAATCTTTCACAAAAGATAAACAAACCCAATCAATCTACTTCTTCATTCAGGTAGTCATGAATTTAAGTGGACTTGTTAACCAAACATGCATTACTATATTATTAAGAGTGGTCCATTGTCTTGTTCTCACAATTACAGTACTAAGGATGTGTTTTCTGCAAAAACAAGATTCTGACATAATACAGGAGATGTTTAATGTTGCATAAGGAGTGTCAATACATTCTGATGGCTTTTTTTTTTTTAAGAGATGCTTGTCTCCTGATAGTTTTTAGTTTCTTAGATTTAGCAGCAGACTTGGCAACAGCCATGTGTTTACTCTAGAAACTTGAGAACTAAACCAACTGTCAGAACACGGTATCAGTTGATACTTTCAAGTACCACTGTTTGTGTGCCAAAGAGCTTTTTACTGTAGTCTCTTACCTCCAAACAAAAGCACTAACTGAAGTTAAGACCTTACTAAGCAGAAAGGTATACTCGTTAACAGAATTAACATCACTTCAAGGCCCTTAGTTGCCACTTCCTTTTAGAGTTACTATATCCCTCTTATCAGCTGCAAATTTTAAAACTCAGATCAACTTAGCAAGGTTGTTTTTCCTTCATGACTCTGACAGAACATCATTGCTCCACTGAAGTTTCCAGTTGTAATAATGAAGATGTACTAGTTTCCATATTTATTCTTTGTAGGAACAGGATGAGAGAAAGATAAGATGAAAGGGAAGCAAAATAGATTCCTTTTTGTGCATCAAAACACTAATTAGCCATTTAAATATCCTGTGACTTGATGCTTGAATATTAAATCTCTTTGATTGCATTTTTCCCTAGGGAAAGTTATTTAGTCAAGAGGAGAGCTCTTAACTCCAAATATGTGTTCATTTAAAATCACATTTATGCAAAACTCAAGGCAATGTTAGAATTCTATTTATAAAATAGTTATAAATGCCTGTTCACACTAGCTTAGGCTGCCCGCTCCCCCCAGATTCTTAAGGACACTTTGCCATCTGTTTGATAAAAAAATGCATAATACAAAAATATCTATTATTTTCACAAGTATTATGAAAAAAAAATCCTCTAACTCAAGGTTTCAACTGCTATATAACACAAATCCCAGCTTTCCTAAATCTTTCATGGTGTGAAGCTTGGGAAACAGAATGCAGTAAGGTACTAAACCTGTGAGGTCTACAATATTTTTAGACAACTACTATGTCTCTTTGCTGTCTACAAAACTGAAGAGGAAAGCTCTGGGGCAACATGAGGGAAGGAAGGAAATTTAGCAAGTTTGAAGAAATAATCAGGGGAAGAGTTTAACATCAACTATTTTATAGAAGAAGCTTGAAAAGGATTCAGGAAGACACCTGTGTTTACTGATGGCAAACAAACTTATCTTGGGAGTGTGTTTGTGTTTTAAGTATGTGTACACACAAAGGCATGTGCAAACTTTAACTGTGGAAAGTGTCTACTTACACCTACAGCTCTGAAGTTTAACCCTCAAAGCTAGATTTAGTAAACAAAAGCCTCACATTAACCACAGAAACAAGTCTTATAATTAACGTTTTAAAGTCTTCCCTTGCCCATGACTGCATTCTCCTTAGCTAGGATATCTTTCTGGGTTTATGAAGGCTATATAGTTACCCTGAGCAATTTTCTTCTCTGAAAACTTAACTGTTAGGCAAACAGAAAAAGAGAAAGATAGCAACCTGACATTTCTACATATAGAAATGCATGCATGCACATTTGCTCACTTTGAGAAACAGAATCAGCAAGCAAGCATTATAGCAACATTTAAAACTCACGTACAAATGGAGGTTAGGGGTGCTGTCTCTCATATTCAGAATCTACAGGTATAAATTCAGAATCTATCTACTGAGTCAAAAAAACCCCACAAGCACCTTAGTATGGCTACCTACTACCTAAATACTACTGGACACCATATTAAAGTTTTGAGCACCTTCACCTCACAAAAATAAACACTACCAAAACACAAACGTGAAAAAAAACCAACAAAACCCCACACTTCAGAATATTGGTTTTCGTGGATGTTCAAAGTAACTTAAAGACTTGCATAGGACATGAAAATACTGAATTATGATAAAATGGTAGGTAGTTACACTAGAAAAGCTTCATAGTAGTAAAAGAAAGTAGACAACAACATGCAAAGAGTATTGCTCTCTAGAAATCGTTCAGCCTAAAGATATTTCATAAAAATTCACAGAATCAGTGAACTTAGAGGAATAGTGCCAAAGACTACATTTAAAGAAGGTACGTGTATTTAACGATTAAAGAAGTAACTTGAAGTTTGTACATCTAGAAATAAAAACAGGAACTCTACAGCCTGTCACCTTCGAAGGATAACGGAAGCCTGACAGCTAGCAAAACTCAACGCTATGAAACTGTCATGTTTGCTCTCATCACTCAATTTCAAAACTGGTTTACGTAACTATTTCTACAGCTCTCTATTTCCTTTGCTTAATATACAAATGGGGAAAACTGAGTATATGTTCTCTGTATAATTAAAGATCTGCACATACTGAAAATAACCCAATTCAGCAGAGATCTTCAGCAATAACAGCTATCGAACGTTCGTACCTATCTTGGAACGTGCTGAATGAATGATTAAATGATCATGAAATTCGGAAAGGCTTAAGTTTCATTCTCCACTAAGACACCAAAACTGAGAAGGAAGTGACAGACTTTTGCCCTCCAAACTTCGACTTTCTTACTTTGAGTAGTATTTCAGACCTGACTTCTGTACGTCTACGCAATGAACACGACAATTTTGCTTACATCACGCCTGTTTCTGAATGCACTTCTCGGGTCTTCAAACAAATCTGTTCAGAAACCCTTACGCTTCCTACTCCTGGCAGCAAATACAAACTACACGAGCAGCACCGAGCTGTGTGAACGCCGGAGGAGCTCTACGGCAGCCCGAGCTTTACC
>NW_009970726.1:5753735-5761329 GCF_000747805.2 Chaetura pelagica
TGCGGGAGGCCCGGCTGCGGGGGGCCCGGCTGCGGGGGCACCGCTCCTGGGCCCGGCCCCTGTCCCGGGGAGCGCGGAACCCCCTTCCCGTGCGGGCGGAGCGAAGGAGAAACGCGGGCACCTCCCGGGAAAGGTGAGCCCGGAGAACCCGCCACCTCCAGGGCAGCGTTTCCAGCCCGTTTCTCCGAGCCCTTCGGAAACTCCAGCAGCGAACTGCAAACACGTGAACTAGTTTAACCCTCGCTCGGATGGAGGTGACCGGGTGCGCGCCCGAGCGGGCTCACGACAGGCAAAGTGAGAACGCGAGCACGTCTTGCTAAGCTAGTTTGAGTTTCGCGATGTGATTAAGTTGATGCAGCGCCCTGCTACGAGCGAGAGACAGGAAATGCAGGGTCTCACTGGTCTCAGAACTGTCTCCAGGTGCCACCCCAGCCATCAAAACGTCAAAACCCGGTTTCCCCCAGGCCCTCCCTAGAGCTGTCCAGTTCAGGAACACTTGATGTGCTCGCTGTGTTACACTATTGCCTAATGAAGGAACATGATGGTAGTTCAGTGCTTAAAACATAAATAAACCCACCTTCTTGAATTTACGTTTACTTTAATTAAAAAGTGAGAAAAAGTTCTCTCTTTTGTGTTAAGTATCTCTCCACTTTTAAAGCAAAATACTGTGGGTTTGTTCTGTTACATGAGAATCACCCATGAGGGTCAGTAGGCACAACTTAACTCTTGGTCACATACTAGTCCTGGGAAACAGAACTTTCACAAATGTAACAAGAAGCATTAGAAAAGCTTTATTTTGCATAGTAATTTAAAAACCTGATACACCAATAATAAAAGGACTTTTTTTTTTAATATGCATCACCTGTTTAGTAACAGCATTACCATCCTCAGCCTTGACAAGCTCCTAGCCACTGGATGAAGTATCACAAGATGCAATTGTTAACAACAGCTTCAAACCAACTAATGTGCATGTCAGCCTGCCCCAAACTGTTTCAGCTGCAAGTCATTTAGCTCCACAATCTCCCTGGGACAGGAAATTCCCTGTGTATTGCAAATGGGTAATGCAGTGGAAGACAGCTGCTAGGGAGAATGAGTCCTTTTTTTTAAAAATAGATATTTTTGTTTTGTTTTTGCTTTCTAAGGATAGTGGCACGAACGAAGGAACATCATTGCATTCATTTCTATTTCAGCAGTTACATCAGAATCAAATATTAAAAATTTCATATTGCTTTTTATGCTAATGTTAAAGCTTAAAGCACACACTAGCCAGAAATACTAATCCTAAAATAATCCTAAAATAAATTGCCCATAAAGCATCTACAGAATTCTCCACAAATACTGAATAATTTAGTTTATCCAACTAGCAGACAGTTGGTCTGTTAGGTAGGTCTGGACAGGTGATGACAAAGAAAACAAATAGCAATACACTATCATAGACTGGCTTTGGCCTAAAACACTAAATGAAAATTAAATACCTGGCAGCTAAGCAAAAAATAAGGCCATTAAATACAACTTTCCACTTCCACTGATGAAAGAAAAACACTACATAATTAAAAGCAAAATACAGAAAATATCCTGAACTACAAAGAAAGAATATTCAAGTTTCAACTTATCCTTAATTGACCTTTGCATTTCTAACCCTACAAGCTGGAGAAAAGTGCAGAACAAGCAAAATGGACAATAACATTTGGATAGAAACAGGCAGTATGCATTAAGAAGGAGTTTTGGCCTGAAACTCTTGGACTTGGGCAGCTTTTAGTGTTTTGGCTATAAAACAGATTGCATTTAATTATTTTGTAGCAGAAGTTGATTAGTCCTCAAAATTACTGAAAGGAATTTCCTAATAAGATGAAAAGTGTGATGCTTGAAGACAGTGAAACATCAGCCTTAATTTCTCTTCCATAAAGGTAATAACAAGTATAAAACATAGACAGAAAAGTTGTGGAGTCTCCTTCTCTGGAGACATTCAAAGCCCTCCTGGATGCGTTCCTGTGTGATGTGCTCTAGATGACCCTGCTCTGGCAGGGGGGTTGGACTGGATGATCTTTCGAGGTCCCTTCCAAGCCCTAAGATTCTGTGATTCTGTGACAGACTGATGTTTCTATTTTGCCTTCCTTTCAGTTAGCATATGCAGATGCATTTTAAGGTTTTGCCATTTTGTAGCATTTACCAAAATGCTTACATTACATTTTTAGATGTCAGTGCTGCACTATGACAGCAGTTACTCTAAAATTGTTACGTTTTGCATAATGACCAAAATATTCTCTTCTGGTATCATCTAACCCATGGTGTGAAGCTCGAAGACTTAACTAGCTCTTTGGCTTGTAAGTAATATGTACAATTTGACAAGTTATTACAAATTTTAGTATTTATTCAGTTTTGTGGCTTAAAGCCTCTCTAAGTCCAAGACAGACTTTCAGTAGTTCCTTAAGCATCAGCTGTAGGCTTCTGAACATGGGTTTCATATTGTGTCCCATTCTAACCCATCATTGGTTCTAGTTACAAAATAGCTATGAATAAAGGCATATAGGTTAAACTGTGTCATTTTTGCTGCTTTCTGGAATTAAGCAACTCTGTATTTTCGGACATAAAATTCTAGGAGGCAATTGCTCAATTTAAAAAAGCAATCAACAAACCCAAACAAACAAACTCCCCCAAAAAACTTTAAAAAATATTCTTGTACCTACCTAAAACTGTTGCAGACAACCATTAAAAATATAACATGTTAAAGACAAAGGAATTTTCTCATTTGCCAACCATCTAAAAATAGTTCTTACATACAGAAGAACCGTGTTTTCATAAACTGAGGAATATGCTAAACTATACACTAAGTTGTGTATCTGTAAATATTTTCAATTTTTCATTTTTCTCACTCTGGGACTACTTTAGACCCTGCTTCTACTGTTGTAGAGCTCACTAATTCATTGTTTATTTATATAGCAGTTTTGTTGACCTGTTTTTTGTGTTTTATCTCTGTAAATGCTGACTACACTGAATTGATAAAAAGTATCACTGCTCCTTCCCCACCACAACTTTTAATAATCAAGTACTAAGAAACGACGCATTATAAAGTTACCATACTCAGGTTTCTTCCCAGAGTGACTTAGTCCGTGGGGCATTTGGAAAGATACAGGTGGCTCTTCAGTTATCCAGTAAGCTCTAATGGATTCCATATGCATATTTCTGTTTTACATTTGCTAGTGATGCTTCTGTTCAAATTTGCTTCTCAGCTACCTTCTTTGGTTTTTTTTTTGGTTTTTTTTTATGCTTTATAACATTGCAAATAGCTATATTCTTTTAAATAATCTCAGTGAGCTACCTGGAGTTTGAAGTAAAATGAGATAAATGCAGGCAAATCTAAAACTAGAGTGTCTTAGTTATTTTATAAATTGTGACACTACAGTAGCAAGTAGATGCATATAGAAAGTATCTTAACAGCATGAGAATTTCAAACATAAATAAACTGATGTAAATCATAGGGAATTTCACCTTATTTCTTGTTTTAAAAGAGGTAATGGAACTGTCAAACATTTAAAGTGTTCAGAGACCATATGAGACAGCTGGTGTAGAACACCTTTGTGGTAACTTCTGCAGGGTTTTTTGAAAGATAATTTAGGGTTTCAGAGCTTTGGTATCTCAAAGAATGTAATTATATACTAACTTAGTTATTTTAGGTGTTTATGGTTGAGATGCAATAGGTACAAAGCTTGTTTGAAGTTCTTTCTGAATCATAATTTGAAGCAGTGATCAAGCAAATTTCTTCCTCAATTCATATCTCAATGAAGGCAAAGCAATTTGTCTTACATATATATGAATTTTTGTTTCTGCAGTGAACAAGTAGATACATATACTGCATGGCCAAATCCTTTGGTTACCTTTTATTTTTTGGAAGTACTTCTGATTTACACTGCAGAATACCAAATAAAGATGAGAAGGGGTAATACTGTATTTAATATCTCCCATTTCTGTTGCTGTTCAGCAGCTAATAAATAAACATAATCCTTTAGATTCCAAAGCTGCCTAAAAAAAATAATATTAAATTTGGACTTATAAGAACCTGGTAAAACAAGATGCTCAGAAGTGTTAAACACAAGCATGTGATTCTTCCACTATAAAACCAATCGTTGCTATTCTCATGAGCAGCATGTTCCTAGGAATGTCCAGTAAAACAACATTACAGAACTACTTTTGTCTTAAATATTCAGAACTGAAGCACAGAATTGGCTTTGCTGCGTCACATTTTAAAACTACATGCAGAAAATCACGAGACAACATTATTTTGCATTAGGTAATACTACCAAAAACAGTAGGTTGACTAATCAGATAGACTGAAATGAGTTCTGTCATTTCTCAGGCTCTCTGCATGAGACTAGCACTTTGTAACATGTTGCCTTTGTTAACAACACTGGTTTAAGATTGTGGTCCCACTTTCTGCTCTGCCTTTCAGTCTTTCTCCTCTGAAGCCACATTGAGCACCAAGTGGGAATCTGATCAGATACTTTAACAGCTCAGCAAAAAAGCCTCAACTATGTAAATCAGAAGAAAAGCCACTTGAAAAGACCCATGTTAGAAATTATGTTCCCGCTGTAGGTAGAGGGTACTACCACTGACCTCTTCCTTCACATGGTCCAGTTTGTGAAGACTATAGAATAGTGGTCTGGAATCATAAAACATGCAAAAAGGCTCTGAAAATTGTAAGACTGTGTATACAATTTAATACTCAAAACATTCATGTCCTGTCATATGCTATATTTGAAAACTTTTGCCTACAAGACTAGTGTTTGAACTAGTCTGTAAGTGAAGGACTCCTTGTTTTCCTTCAGACTGATTACATATCACTGTGTATGGGTGGGGTTTTATAGTTTCAAGTACACATATAACAGGAAAAATTTTTCCACGAGTGAAAGGTGTTAAGTGCCAATTTAATGGTGTAGTGTTACTTGGGGAATGTGTTGTCAGCCATACCTAGTGAAAAGTAGAGTCCAGCATCCTCAGGGAAACTGTCTGAACCTGAAAGGTGTTGTACCACTGAGCTATATCCAAAAGAAGAGGAAAAGCCAGTAGCCAGCAATTCTCTTCCTGAGAAGACACAAAGCTGAGAGGAGCAGTGAAAGCTATTACCACATTTTCACTTTCACAGCTATAGCTAAGCTCTTGAAGGTGGTTGCCTCCACAGGAGGAGCAGAAAGACTTCAAGATAAATTAAAGACTTAGGATTATTATTTTACAGAATCAAAATTTGTCAGGACATCACCTGTACAGATAGAGGTCCTTTTACCATTCTCTTGCCTAAAATATATTTGAAAGCACAAAGGGTTTGTCAGAGGGTTGGTTTTTTTTACTGTCAGAAAGGAATTAGCTTTCTTTGTATGGCTTCTTCAAGAGACTCAAGCTTTTATGTGTAGGGACTGTTCAAATTTGCTTCTCAGCTACCTTCTTTGGTTTTTTTTTTGGTTTTTTTTTATGCTTTATAACATTGCAAATAGCTATATTCTTTTAAATAATCTCAGTGAGCTACCTGGAGTTTGAAGTAAAATGAGATAAATGCAGGCAAATCTAAAACTAGAGTGTCTTAGTTATTTTATAAATTGTGACACTACAGTAGCAAGTAGATGCATATAGAAAGTATCTTAACAGCATGAGAATTTCAAACATAAATAAACTGATGTAAATCATAGGGAATTTCACCTTATTTCTTGTTTTAAAAGAGGTAATGGAACTGTCAAACATTTAAAGTGTTCAGAGACCATACGAGACAGCTGGTGTAGAACACCTTTGTGGTAACTTCTGCAGGGTTTTTTGAAAGATAATTTAGGGTTTCAGAGCTTTGGTATCTCAAAGAATGTAATTATATACTAACTTAGTTATTTTAGGTGTTTATGGTTGAGATGCAATAGGTACAAAGCTTGTTTGAAGTTCTTTCTGAATCATAATTTGAAGCAGTGATCAAGCAAATTTCTTCCTCAATTCATATCTCAATGAAGGCAAAGCAATTTGTCTTACATATATATGAATTTTTGTTTCTGCAGTGAACAAGAAGATACATATACTGCATGGCCAAATCCTTTGGTTACCTTTTATTTTTTGGAAGTACTTCTGATTTACACTGCAGAATACCAAATAAAGATGAGAAGGGGTAATACTGTATTTAATATCTCCCATTTCTGTTGCTGTTCAGCAGCTAATAAATAAACATAATCCTTTAGATTCCAAAGCTGCCTAAAAAAAATAATATTAAATTTGGACTTATAAGAACCTGGTAAAACAAGATGCTCAGAAGTGTTAAACACAAGCATGTGATTCTTCCACTATAAAACCAATCGTTGCTATTCTCATGAGCAGCATGTTCCTAGGAATGTCCAGTAAAACAACATTACAGAACTACTTTTGTCTTAAATATTCAGAACTGAAGCACAGAATTGGCTTTGCTGCGTCACATTTTAAAACTACATGCAGAAAATCACGAGACAACATTATTTTGCATTAGGTAATACTACCAAAAACAGTAGGTTGACTAATCAGATAGACTGAAATGAGTTCTGTCATTTCTCAGGCTCTCTGCATGAGACTAGCACTTTGTAACATGTTGCCTTTGTTAACAACACTGGTTTAAGATTGTGGTCCCACTTTCTGCTCTGCCTTTCAGTCTTTCTCCTCTGAAGCCACATTGAGCACCAAGTGGGAATCTGATCAGATACTTTAACAGCTCAGCAAAAAAGCCTCAACTATGTAAATCAGAAGAAAAGCCACTTGAAAAGACCCATGTTAGAAATTATGTTCCCGCTGTAGGTAGAGGGTACTACCACTGACCTCTTCCTTTACATGGTCCAGTTTGTGAAGACTATAGAATAGTGGTCTGGAATCATAAAACATGCAAAAAGGCTCTGAAAATTGTAAGACTGTGTATACAATTTAATACTCAAAACATTCATGTCCTGTCACATGCTATATTTGAAAACTTTTGCCTACAAGACTAGTGTTTGAACTAGTCTGTAAGTGAAGGACTCCTTGTTTTCCTTCAGACTGATTACATATCACTGTGTATGGGTGGGGTTTTATAGTTTCAAGTACACATATAACAGGAAAAATTTTTCCACGAGTGAAAGGTGTTAAGTGCCAATTTAATGGTGTAGTGTTACTTGGGGAATGTGTTGTCAGCCATACCTAGTGAAAAGTAGAGTCCAGCATCCTCAGGGAAACTGTCTGAACCTGAAAGGTGTTGTACCACTGAGCTATATCCAAAAGAAGAGGAAAAGCCAGTAGCCAGCAATTCTCTTCCTGAGAAGACACAAAGCTGAGAGGAGCAGTGAAAGCTATTACCACATTTTCACTTTCACAGCTATAGCTAAGCTCTTGAAGGTGGTTGCCTCCACAGGAGGAGCAGAAAGACTTCAAGATAAATTAAAGACTTAGGATTATTATTTTACAGAATCAAAATTTGTCAGGACATCACCTGTACAGATAGAGGTCCTTTTACCATTCTCTTGCCTAAAATATATTTGAAAGCACAAAGGGTTTGTCAGAGGGTTGGTTTTTTTTACTGTCAGAAAGGAATTAGCTTTCTTTGTATGGCTTCTTCAAGAGACTGAAGCAT
>NW_009970726.1:5761377-5770279 GCF_000747805.2 Chaetura pelagica
GGTAAAAAGACAAAATAATGCTGAGGCTCTTCTGAATTGAAAGATACATTTCCCTGTTTAAATTCTACTGGATTCAGAGTAGTTATACTGAGAATTGTAAGAGTTAAAATATAAGTGATTTATGAGTTTCTCCTTTACTTTTCCATAATATATATTCCCTGCTAGATACAGCTTGAATTCTTCCTCTAGTCATCTCCAGCAACTCCAGTGTGGAATGAGTAGTAAGACAGTTTTTAAATGTAACCTTTTTGCAAAGTTTTATCCAAAATACTTTGTATTCTGAAATATAAACCAATAATATTAAAATGACAATGTATTCTTCTTTCATGCTAATTACTCTAAATATTACGGTAAATAAAACTTGATCTGGGCAAGCAGGCTAGATACCTCTTAGGCATGAGCTTTTGAAAACATTGGTTTATAACACATGAATAATTTCTGACTCAAGTGAAGTTAATATGATTATGTATTTCCAGTAGAAGGGCAAAAATCTTACCCTTTTCTTGCTGGAAATGCAAAGGATTGGCCTTTCCAAAAGGCAAACAAACAAGCAAAACCCCAACCAAAACAAACCCAAACCAAAATAAAAAAAGCAAAGAAAAAGTCAACCAACCAAAAAAACCCAAACCAAATAAAAAAACCCTGCCTTCTCTTCCCAGCACACCTGCCAATTTGTTGATCAAAACAGTAAGTACAGATTACTCTGATATACTGCAGAGGATAAAATGAAAGGCTAAAATGTAGAACAGAAGTAGAGAAATTATGACTGTACATAAGTCTGACAGTAGGCACAGGGATATAGCCTTTGTGCATGCTGTCCTGAATCCTTCAGCTGGCCATGAAGATAAAAACCATCACACAACTGCACCACAAACATACACACCACTACATAAACCTTAGGTTGTCACAGTGTTTACACACTAACCCAGGTTAAAGGAGTATACTGGGGACAAGCTACATTCTTTTGCGTAACTTCGGAGAGTTTACTACTGTACTGCTAATAGCATGGCTCTACATAAGTGCAAATATATAGCAAATTCAATCCAGGTAAGCTCATATGCTCTAACATAATTATATATATTTTTTTTAATAAATAATTTGCTTTTATACCTCACAATCCCAAGATAGGATTTCTATCTTTTAAGTCAATTTATGAAAATTGTTTCAAGTGCTTCAGTTTCTGGGTAGCATGATCAAGTATTTGCAGAACTTCAGAATTACATTGCTGATGTTAAGTCATGTGGAGTTCTAGTCAAATATCTATAACAAATGTTTTCAATTGCAACTTCTGTATCAAAATGAAAGCAGTATACCTTATTTATACCTAAATATGAAATAGCTAGGCTTCAGAAGTCTTTTGGTGCAGGAAAGTATACTTGCATCTTGGAATGAAAAGGCATTTCCTAAAGCTTGTGATTAGACTGGGGGTAGGTGCAAGCTTTTTTCTTTATGTTAGTGGGATCTACCTACCCACCTCATGAATTCCAGACCAAATTAATAGGATTACGTTATTAAATATTAGATATACAGGTCATAACATATTTACTTAGGATAAATAGACTTCTCTTAAAAAAAGAAAAAACCCACAAATAACTCAGCTTTTGGACTTCAAAAGTCTGATGTTTGTGAGAACACAGAAAAAAAAAAATCTGTCAGTCTCACATGTTGCTTTACCCTGCACACTGTGGTTTAATTTATACTTCTAAATAAAGCATAAGATAGAATGTTAGAGATACATTATTTGTCTTCTAGGATACAAATTCATCATTATCATATCTGTAATCAAACTCTTCCATATACACTTCAGAGTGCTCTAGTTAATAACTTTGTGTGTGTGAAGGAAGGTAATGAACTAAGTTTGAATATATATATCCAGCACAGGAGGCTAAATCAGAACACAAAACTGATCTCAATGGTATTTTGTTTGGTTGGTGTTGTGTTGTTGTTTTTTTTTTTCAAAGGGTAGTATCAGAGACATAAAAATAGAAAACTCCAGTAGGAGTAAGCTGAAGAAAATATATTTTCAGAGGTCTGTGAACATTTAAGGAGTGCAAAAAAAGTATGAGGGTTAGTCACATGTTGAGAGGGAAAGCATGTTGGTTTAGATACAAATACGAAGTTGCCTGGAGGAGATAAATAGATTATTTTCTCTGTATTTGTAATGCAGGTGGGCTCAGAAAACCCCAGCTGATGTGGTATCATTGGCAATTTCTCCCACCCCCCTCTTCCTGGTGAAATCCTCAAGTCTTGTGTAAGGGCAACCTAAGAAACACAACCAAGTAGACAGTAGTTTTCTCAAACTATTTAGAGTACAAGCAGTTAAGGCTTAAGTACAAAAGGACATGGCCTAATTAAAAAAAAAAAAAGAAATATATATTTTATATATATATCAGGAGAGAACACAGAACATAGGAAGGAAAAGGGTTTCTCACAATAAAGTAGCTCATCTAAAGCTCTGCTTGACTAGAGCTTCTGAGTCCCACAAGTTCCTGCAGTACCCAGTTTTTAGCTGGGAAGTTGTTTCAGAGATGACTAAAGAAATCAGAACACTTTCTTGTGGAATCTTCCTTCTTTATATGACAATAAATGGATGTGGGCCAAACAATGTATATACAGAGTCATCAGATGTAAGTTTTTTCCCCTATTTTATCCAGTGTGGCTTCTCCTTAAAAGATGCTGAGAGTGACACATGAATTGCAAAGATACACTCACACTGGATGGAGGTATCAAGATATTCTGTCTTGTATAGATGCCTTTAAGACCATCAGAAGTAACAGAACTGCTTTGCACTGTAACATTTGAAATTAAACTTTAAATTTGTTTAGGAAAAACTCTATGAACCAATTCACCAGGGTAACATGCCTTGTCTGTGCCTGGCATTACAGATGAAAAGCTGTGCAGCAAAAGGACCCTTTGAAGAAATTATACTTTTAGTCATCAAATTATGCCAGCAACAAGATTCTCAATAAACAGTAACAGGGCCTAAGAGATGCTAGTAATGCTGAAAGGCCCAGATCTGAGTCACCTGTTTTTTTAGTCTGTTTGAACAAACATGGAAAATTCTGTTTGTGTTAATGAATATTCAAGATGCTAATATCTGTGAGACGAGGGATGTCTTGCTTCTGCTTAACAAGTTTCTTAAAGCTCTGAAGGGCTTTAAGGGCTCTGAACCAATTTTTCATTACCTAAATCATGTATAAGTCAGTTAAACCAAACATTGGGGTGTGGGATTTATCTGATTACGTGAGGACATTCACACCTGAGCTAGTAATACTAGGCAGATGGAGATCTGATCAGGATAACCAGTGAAGTTTAAAATAGAGTTCATCTCACAGTAGAAATACAAAATTTGAGGGTTTTGTTTGTTTTGGTGAGGTTTTGGGGTTTTTAGTTGGTTTGGTTTTTGTGGGAGTTTTCTTGAGGGAGTGTCTTTTTGTTCTTTGCTTTTTTAACAATATGAATTACTTAACCTGTTTCTTCTCAATTTCTAGGATTACAGATTTAACAATACCCATCTAAAGTCAGGGGAAGCCAGTTCTACATTAAATACTTATGATACAGTGAATCCAATTTATTCAGAAGCACAGCTTCCTGTTAATCCATTGAAGCCTGAGTTACTACTACTTTACAGGCTCATTACCTAGATATCTAACTCGCAAGTGTAGGTCCCAGAGAAAAAATAAAATGGAACCTGACAAAAAGAGGACTTATCTGGGAGGACTGTAAGTCCTTGGTTCTGCTCACTGCTCCTGGTACTTGCTACATTTTACATTAAAACATTATTCAGTACAATCCATGAAGCAGTCCTGGCAGCAGGGATGAGATCCAGACCATCTCTGGGAATCCCAGTGCTCAACACACTGTAAAATCCAACTCCTATTTTCCCCATTGACCAGCATTTTTTGCTCCAAAATGGTCCATATTGTCTTCAACAACAGAAGATGGGAGAGTCAGCACCCCACCATTCAGAACCATTAGTTCCAGGTTAGAATTCCCATGGACTGCAGAAGGCCTAGCATTTAGAGCTCTTGTTATTGTTACCAATAGGCTTTGGCATTCGTAACTGTTGCTTTCTGTTGTACAGTATTATATGCTTCTGAGCGACTTTCTGTTTATCACCTGGGATCTCCAGAATAGCATCTTAGCTCCCTGCACAACTAGTGAACACTGGTACTCATATTATTTGGCAGTTCTCATCTCCCTCTGTTGTTTTACAGGGAGATAGGCATAAAGAACTTTTTTTTTTTTTTAGCAAAGTATTTCCTTTTTAAGCACTGCAATACCTGATTTAAGGGTCAAACTCTGACCACTAATTTTAGTCTCTAGCTATTAACAGTAGGGAATTTATGAAAAAAGCATCCTACTGAGGAAATCTGTAATATTGGTATCTTGCTCCTGGGGCCAAAGGACAATCCAGTGGTAACACAATATACTGGAAACATGACTTGCTAAGAATCTAAAGAAGTCTGTGAGAGCTGAAGCCACTCGTATGTGGTCAAATGTCTCCAAGGCATATTTTGTTGAGTATAACAACAAGTAAGAAACAAATTGTTTCAAAGGACTGATATTTACCTCTCTGCACATTTACTAATAAACTGCACATAGGATGTTCTGAAGGATTTGGACCTCTTCACCACAACAATAATCAACTTCTTGAGCTATTTGATGAAAGTGGAAAAATACAAAGAATCCTAAAAAGTAGAAGGACACACTAGCCAGAGCGGTTTCCTCTGGCCTAGAGGTAGTAGAGCAGATTATTTCCTGATGTTGAAAAGCCATGCATACAACATTTGAAGAAGTGTGGAAGGACCTAACTTTCTAGAAGAGTCTGAAGCAAGCAAGAAATATATAATCCTTTTTCACAGCTGGGAAACAGGTGACCCTTGAAGCAAGTAATAAAAAAAGTACTCATTGCTCTAACTTTATGCTGACACGTATGATATAAAGTACTAAAGATAAGTCATGATGGGTGAGAAACAAAACTCTGTATCACAAGATTCAGAACATGAAGATACCTTTCCCCACATGCTCCTGAAACCTTGATGGGTGTTGAATAGTTTAGAACCTTCAAAAGGAAACAGCCAGGAGTCCCAGCTGCCAAGGTTTGTTATCACCCACAGGAAAACTGAGAACACAGTGATACATGAGTGAGTGAAGCAGGAGCTGTGGCTTTTATTTGAACTGAGTCACAAATTTTTATCTTTTTAACACTAGCACAAATCTGGGGAACAGTCTTCAAATTATTTGCTAACTTTGGAAGCTGGTTAAATCTGCCTGGGATGTACTTAACTGCACTTCTATGAAAACTGTATAAAGACATCCACCTTTACCCTGGGTCTTTTACTTGAGTATATAATAGCAATATCAGGAGGAGGAATGCTGTAAAGGCTCACAGAACATTTGGTCAATCAGGATAAGTTAAGATCTTGTAAACCAAATAATCTTTTCCAGCAAGATGCTATAGTTCAAATAGCTTTAAGCCAGGAGAGTCAAATATGTTTGAAAGGTGCATGGAGTCTTATATAGAGTTGCTAGGCAAAAGGGAAACTGTATTAGGAAAACAAATTTGCCACCTTAGAAAGGAAGAGATAAATCCTGGAATTCCACAGACAGGCATTTCAGATGGAGTGGGTAAAACACAGAAACCTCCCCCTCAGAAAAGACACTTGCAGGCATTTCTGCAGAAGCAAGAGGTAAATGAGTTGCAATTTGGCCTTAAGAGGGTGCTAAATCTGAATACATTTTTATTCCTCTTTTGCAACACTTCTGCTAGAAACTACTTCTTGTTCAACAATGGCTCAAAAATGAAGCAGGGGAGAAGTAAGGAAACCCCCAAGTTGCAAAACATCAGCACTCCACTTCTGCCACATTATGACTTCTGGTAGGAGTGAGAACAGACACTTTCATCAGATGCAGCATCCAAGTCGCAAAACCATTACCAATGTTAGGCAGTAGCCCCTGAGTGGGGGAAATAAGAGAAAACGTGAAGCAAGTTTCTATTCAGCGTTCATGTTCTTTCTGACTTCACTGAGCTAGAAGCTGCCTCTGAGCAGCAAGATCACCAGCAATCAGCTGATTCATGGCCTGCATGCACAGTCTGTAGTCACAAGGAATCATCATTGTCATAGTCCAGGATGACAAGAAGAGCAGAAGCATGAAATTACCTTCAGTAGTTTATATTTTGCTCAGTACTGTTGTCCATGGATGAGCAAACTGAACATAATGTAAAGGAGAAAATGAAAGGTGTACCAGAATTACTCAGATATACATAACTCACTGATTCTTTAAGATAATTATTTTAAGAGATTCAACAACAATTGGCTCTACTTCCATTGGCATAACCCAAACTGTCAACCTTCTGACCTAGCTATCAGGTCTCAGAGATGGAAGATGTCCAAAATCCACACGTTCTCAGAGGCCCCATATTTTGATATTGTCCTCAAGACCTAAGAGTTATATCAGAACACTGAAGATGTAATGGTCATATTGCACTGTCATGAGGCTTCATAAAAGTAGATCTTGTCTAACATAGGAGAGATGATGAAACCTGACTGCTTGGATACAGAGATCTCTTACTGGAAGAAGGTTACAAGGCACATGTACTAAATAAATTGTATCTTCCTTTAAAAAACAAGACAAAACAACAAACCCCCCTCCCCCCCTCCCCAAATAAAATTAGATATTTACTAGAAGTTGTTTATCAATTTCCATAGATCTAAATAACTTAATGAGAACATTTTTTAAAAAAAACAAGATCTAAATGCATTTTAAAAGATTAAAATCTCAAGAGAAGTTTAGAGATTGTTTGAAACAGTCCAGTATTTGACAAATTTATTCTTTGAAAATAATTAAGACACTGGAGTGTAAAATAAATCATAATCTAAAATTGTCAGCTTCATATCACTCCAAAACAATAGGCACACCGATTCCTTAAAAATGTGCTAAATGTAATGTTAAATTTATTCCTGAACCTGTTGAGTTTTTTAATATATGCTCTGATGATAGGCTTGACTATGTCTTCCCACCCATCTTCTCAAGGCATGAATCACTTCTGTTTTCTTAAGCACCTAATACAGATGTTAGCAGAAAGCTTTTAAAACATTTGTGCTTAGAACCGAGGTGATCTGCAGGTTTTAACAAAAGAAAACAAGACACATTAATATATACCTATCTAGAAATACATGTAAAACGCATGCTCCAGTTAGCAACAGGAAAGAAAAAACCCACCCACCTCAGGTGAATCCTGTTACAATCTGAAGGACTACGTTAGATTTTCCCTTCTTTACAATCCCACCTTCATATACAATCCAAACTCCTACAGACCTCAACAAGAAATTTGCATATGCAAGGCACAAGCAAGAGGGACCTTATGGTATAATAACCAGGGGTGAGTGTAGCCTTTAACTTCACAACAAGCAAACAATGGACTAGTTGCACAATAAAAGTGCACCAAAGCCTTCCATATTGTATGTAAAAAAAAAATAAATAAAAAATTAAAACCCTTTCCTCTGCAGCCACTGTAAAATAATTTTGGGGGTGGGGCCGAAAATCTCATTACTGAAGAAAACTGGTGTCTACGTACAGGATTGGGGGAGGGAAAAAAAAAAAATATGTTTTTTAAAAAAAGGAAGAAATCAGCTTCATTACACAAACCAGCCGAAGGGTGAGGTCACTGCTGCTCCGGGCTCCAGCTCACGCAACATCATGATATTTCAGAGATACAATTTCATCGTCTTCCTAACTCATCTGCGGTTACTTTTGATCCACAGAAAAAGGAAAAAGATACAATAGCTGAAGCTTGTGCCCCACCTTCCCCCGGCCCCCCCGGGGCCGCCAGCGCCGGGCCAGGCTCAACAAAAAAGAGCCCCCACCGGGTGGGAAAATAAAATAAAATAAAATAAAATAAAAAAGAATTAAAAAATGCGCCCGGAAAAATGCCAGAAATTACAAAACGTCTCTCAAATGTACCTTCTTGGGGAAAAAGGAGCCAAGAAACAGAGCACTCACCGCCCCCTTCTCCCCCCGCTCCTCCTTCCCATCTAGACGAAGTGTGGTGAAATAAGAACCTTTATATAACTAATGCTTTAAGCTAAATGCCACAAGAGCGCTAATTTATAAATAAAAAGGTCACTGTTTAGTAAGAGACATAACTTAATATAACCCCTGTTATATCAATCTCCACCTTCACCATATCAAGGGCAGTTTCCCCCCGTACTTTAGACCAAAGTAATCCATCAAGAGCCATCACAAATGGCATTTTAAACTCTTTTAGCTACGACCAGAACACGTAACACCACCACAATACGCTTCTTTTTATACTAGAGCTGTATTAGATTTACAAAGACAGTCATAGATTTGGTCCTGTATCCGTTTATTACTCGGTAAAGAAAACCCTCAAACAAAAAGCCAGAACCAAAAAAAAACCAAAACCCACCAAACAACGAACCAACCGAGTCCACCTCGAAAATATCCGAGTTTTTATGCTCTTAAATTGAACTTAAATTGCTGTTAAGCTTCGCGTGTATAAAATTTTAAAGAGGAAACAAAACTGACTTCAGCAATTGTCGATATTAAGGAGACATCGCTGGGTGGGATACACACGAGATCAAAGCTAAGAAAAACAGAAGGCTGCGTTTTGTTCATCGACACAACGAAAACCCTCCCCAGCCCCGATACACGCAAATAAAAAAAAAACAACCGCAGCAACGAGTATTTTTGGTTAAAACCACAAACTTACCTTCGCAGAAGGCAGTCCTTGCAAAACGGCTGCAACAAGATGGACCGCACGCTGGCTCTGCCACAACCAGCCACCTCCATGCTGCAAAGCGCCCTCCGAACATCCTTAAAATATTTCGCAAATGCAAAAAAGTGAGACTTTTTCTTTTTCTTTTTTTTTTTTTTT
>NW_009970726.1:5770466-5777147 GCF_000747805.2 Chaetura pelagica
CCCGCCTCTGAAACACACAGGACCAAAGTCTAGCGCTGGTTTTCGGTGACACTGCAAAACTACGGCTCGCTTCACGCAAACACCCCCCTCCCCAACACACCGCCCGCCTCATCCCTCCCTCCCTTCAATGAGAGCGGCCGCCTCGTGAGAATTAATAAAGAAAGACAGCTGGAGAAAATAATTACGAGACTTTGCTGCTCTCCCTCGCCAGGCCCCCCCTCCTAATCCCGGAGCAAGTTTCTGCCGCCCCGCGCATCCCCCGCCCGTCCCCCCGCGGCTCCAGCCCCGCCGCATCTGAAACAGCCAGTCATGCCTGAAACAAAATCCATGATTCCTGGAAAGTGGGGAGGCTTGAATCCCAACAAATACTCCATTTACTTACAAATATAAATACCTACCTTTGAAAGAACTAAATTAACACTAAATTCAACAGATACATCCGTTATGGCAGGAATAGTTTTTCTATAAATGCTGTTTTAAAAACCCCTCCTTATACTGACTGACAGAATTCTACCACGCTGCCCACAAACAAAATGGCTGTGGCACCGAGTTTTTTGGTTCCTCCCACTGTGCCTCCCCCTGGCCTCCAGGAAGTGGTAGAAATCCAAAATAAAATCCTCACGAAAAGTGTAATGCATCGCTTAAACTCCGCACGGCCCCCCCAGACATCACGGGCGGTAAAGCAGATTTACCAACGTTGTACTTTCTGGAGGATTTTTATTGTTTTTAAAAGGGCATCAATCACTGGGAATTTACATCACTGTGTAATTCGAACTTCCTGCTTTACATATTTATAAGGTCTTTCACCTATCTTGGCAGGCTTTCAAATTAAGTGGGTTGGGAAATTTGACGCTGTAGCTCTCGTTTGTGAGCTGAGTCAGGTAGTCCCTGTTGGAGCTGGGCTGTGCAGAGACGGGCGGATTCTAACGCTTTCAGTCTTCAGTGCAAGATAAAATTACCCCCTCTAACATTCATACAGTCTCGTAAGTGGGCGTTTAGGCGCAGAGAGGACTCTAGAACGAGGATTCTCAGCGATAACTGAAATTTAGGCCTCTTGCATGTAAATACACATCCTGTAATGTTTATATTTTCATTTGTGCTTCACAGTAGTTTGCCTGAATGATGGTTTCTGTGGAAATAATCTTGGATTTTCTCTCATTGTGCCCTTATATAGTGTTGCAGCCCCTTAACTTCTTTTTTGCATTCATCTTAAAAAGGAAATACACAGGAAAATATGACATTTAAATTAGAGTTGATCATAAATATGTCAATATGTGGTCCTCTATGTGAGCCACCAGTCTTGCCAGGCAATAGCACAGCTTCTCTTGCACACTGCCTCTTGGGCTCCATAGGATCTGATTCATTTCCCATGAGAGTCCTTTTCCTGCCTTTAGTAGGAGGTACGATGGAGACAGGCTGTCAGACCTGCTGAGCCTGATCCAGCACTATATTAAAATACTTGAATTAATATTCCCATTCCAAACCTTTTTCAGAGGAACTGAAAAACCAGTGAAGTTGGTGACTCTCCTGAACTACCTCATATTTCTAGATCCCAGATTTCAAAATTTTTCCAATTTGTCATTATTATTCTTTGTATCATCCTGCTGTCGAGCAGCCTTAATCCTGGACTGTGATTACAATGATATACTGTATAGAAACATCAGGCTAAGAGATAATTCTTGCCCCAAAGAGCTCAGAACTGTAAGACAAAAGACAGCAGATGGCTACAGACAGATGAAGGAAACAATGAGCTGGTATTGATCAGCTGGGAAGGCACAGTTTGCAACACACCATCAGCCTGACTCTTGTCTCTGTGCATGCATCATGGTGAAGAAGACATAAGGTGGGATTTTGAAGAAAATTAATCGTTTTTCTGTCTGTTGAAAGAAAACTTCTCCAACAAGGAGGACAGCATAGAAGAAAACACAAAGGTGTTTGAAAAAAAAACAGCAGATGAACTGCTGAAGTCTAATCAAATTTGTATTAATACTTCTATAATGACAGAAAATAGATAGGGGGAAGCAGGCCATGAGAGCATTGAAAATGTACAGATGTAAAGCTTAGGTTTTATTCAGGAGAGGCAATTAAAAGATCCAAAAGGTAAGGTAACATGGAAAAAATAATATGTCAGGCCTGCTGGCAGTTAACAAGTCCTAGTAAAAGAGATATACAGTAATTCAAATTATAAGCTGAGATTAATTATTATTTTTTTTTAAATATTCACAGAATCACAGAATCTTAGGGGCTATTATTCAGGAGAGGCAATTAAAAGATCCAAAAGGTAAGGTAACATGGAAAAAATAATATGTCAGGCCTGCTGGCAGTTAACAAGTCCTAGTAAAAGAGATATACAGTAATTCAAATTATAAGCTGAGATTAATTATTATTTTTTTTTAAATATTCACAGAATCACAGAATCTTAGGGGCTAGAAGGGACCTCAAAAGACCATCCAGTCCAACCCCCCTGCCAGAGCAGGATCACCCAGAGCACATCACACAGGAATGTGTCCAGGCAGGTTTTGAATGTCTCCAGAGAAGGAGACTCCACAGCCTGGACATCACTGAAAAAAGCCTGGCTCCATTGTCCTGAAACTCACCCTTAATGTATTTGTAAACATTGATGAGGTCACCCCTCAGTCTCCTTTTCTCCAAGCTAAAGAGACCCAGATCCCTCAGCCTTTCCTCATAAGGGAGATGTTCCACTCCCTTCATCATCTTTGTGGCTCTGTGCTGGACTCTTTCAAGCAGTTCCCTGTCCTTCTTGAACTGAGGGGCCCAGAGCTGGACACAAGATTCCAGATGCAGAATAGAGGGGGAGGAGAACCTCTCTTGACCTACTAACCACACCCTTTCTAATGCACCCCAGGATGCCATTGGCCTTCTTGGCCACAAGGGCACATTGCTGGCTCATGGTCATCCTCCTGTCTACCAGGACCCCCAGGTCTCTTTCACCTACACTACTCTCCAGCAGTTCAGCCCCCAACCTGTACTGGGACATGGTGTTGTTCTTCCCCAAATGTAAAACTCTGCACTTCCCCTTGTTGAATTTCATCATGTTTCTCCCCGCCCAACTCTCCAACCTATCTAAGTCTCTCTGAATGGCAGCACAGCCTTCTGGTGTGTCAGCCACTCCTCCCAGCTTAGTGTCATCAGCAAACTTGCTGAGGGTACATTCTATACCCTCATCCAGGTCGTTGATGAAGATGTTGAACAACACCGGTCCCAGTACCGACCCCTGTGGGACTCCACTAGTCACACACCTCCAACCAGATTCTGCCCCATTGACTACAACTCTCTGACTCCTTCCTTTCAACCAGTTCCTAATCCACCTCACTTCCTGATCACCAAACCCATACCTGATCAACTTTTCTACAAGGATGCTGTGGGAGACGGTGTCAAATGCTTTACTGAAATCAAGATAAACCACATCTACCGCTCTACCATCATCTATCCACCTAGTAATTTCCTCATAGAAGGCTATGAGGTTAGTCAAACATGATTTACCCTTGATAAAACCATGTTGACTGCTCTTGATGACCCCCATGTCCTTGATGTGCCTGGAGATAGTCACAAGAACAAGTTGTTCCATCACCTTTCCAGGGATGGAGGTGAGGCTGACCGGTCTATAGTTACCCGGGTCCTCCTTCTTGCCCTTCTTGTAGACTGGAGTGACATTTGCTATCCTCCAGTCCTCAGGCACCTCACCTGTTGCCCATGACTTACTGAAGATGATGGAGAGTGGCCTAGCAATGACCTCCGCCAGCTCCCTCAGCACCCTTGGGTGCATTCCATCTGGACCCATTGATTTATGGATGTCCAGATTACTCAACTGATCCCTAACCCAATCCTCATCTACCATGTCAAACTCTTCCTCTATCTTGACTTCTTCTGGGGCTATATGAATCTGGGGCTCATAGGGAGACCCTGCAGGAGTGAAGACAGAGGCAAAGAAGGCATTCAGCACCTCTGCCTTCTTTATATCCTCTGTCACCAGGGCTCCCACCTCATTCCTCAATGGGCCAATATTGCCTCTACTGCTAGTTTTGCTAGCTATGTATTTGAAAAAGCCCTTTCTATTATCCTTAACCTGACTTGCAAGGTTAAGTTCCAAGGAGGCCTTAGCTTTCCTAATTGCCTCCCTACATCCTCTGACAACAGTCCTATATTCCTCCCACGTGACCAGCCCCTCCTTCCATGATCTGTAGATTTTCCTTTTCCACTTAAGTTTGCC
This sequence comes from Chaetura pelagica, assembly GCF_000747805.2. Lineage (NCBI taxonomy): Eukaryota > Metazoa > Chordata > Aves > Apodiformes > Apodidae > Chaetura > Chaetura pelagica. The sequence goes on from NW_009970726.1 coordinate 5,774,698, forward strand.
CAGTAGTTCCTTCTTTAACCATGCAGGTCTCCTAGCACCCTTACTAGATTTCCTAACCATTGGGACACTCTGATCCTGTGCTTGCAAGAAGTGGTCCTTGAATGTTGACCAGCTATCTTGAGCTCCTTTATTTTCTAGCACCCTGTCCCATGGGATTTCCCTTAATAGATGATTGAGGAGACCAAAGTTTGCCCTGTGGAAGTCCAGGGTTCTGGTCCTGCTGGGTATTTTGTTCCTTCCACACAGGATATGTACTCATATAAAATCTGTTTTGTTGTGATTACATCAGCTCAGTTAAGATTTTATTAGCATTTAAATTCTATCACCATGCCTTACAAATTAGGTAGTTAATATTGTACAAACAAGGCAAACAAATAATTATCTTACTGTATTGCTTAATAATCTACCTGGTCTTCTGACATTTTTCAAAAAGAATTTTCAGCTTCAGTACAATACATTTTTTTTCTACTATGTTCTTGTTTGTTACACAGTTGTCAGGCTTTTCACTCTCAGTCTATCCTTCTTTCTCTCTTTCTTTACCTTTCTTCTTTTAGATTCTGTAGTATTGCTACATTAAAAGAGAAAGCAAGGAGACTTGCTATTAAGGGGAAGAAATTCAAAGTAGAGTGAAAAGTCATAGCAGTACTGTGAATAATTAGAATGCAATGATTCTTTGAAATATAAATATGTGTAATTTTGTAGGAGTGTAAAATGGTTTGGTTTTTTTGTCCCTTGTTTTTTCTTTCTGGGTTTCAGTGTTTAGGAGTAAGGTAGGACAGGTAACAGCTTCTGTTGTTCAAATTTAAAAAAATGGAAGAGAATATTTCAGATTATCCCATATTTTGTTTTATTTTTATTTTTCTATTATAACCACTTATTTATTTGTTTATTTGTTTTATCTAAATGTTGCATTTTAAAATGCTTTTAAATTCCCTCTTTCAGAGGTTTACCTTTTCTGAATTCACAGCTCAGCAAATCTGCAGGAATTCAAAACTGTTTCTCTACCACCACATTTGTTTTTATTATGTATGTCTTCAAAAAGAGGTTATTCTAAACATTACAGATTTACCTATGGATAAGAAATCATGAGTTATAATATTATCTTTTCCAATCCTTTCAGTTCTCAGTTTTCTCAGTCTAGCCTTCTCTTTGACTCAAAGATTCTTCCAAGTTTAGTCCACATTGAAACTTGTTCTGGTTCTTCTACTCCAGAACACTTTACCTATCTCTATTTTTTCCTGTATGTCCACCAGGACCCCCAGGTCCCTTCCTCCTACACTGCCCTCCAGCAGGTCAGCCCCCAACCTGTACTGGTACAGTACAGTTGGTCTTCCCCAGATGCAAGACTCTACACTTGCCCCTTACAGGGATTACTTGACTACCTTGAAATTTAACTTTAAATTACCAGCTTTGTAACTTATTAAACCTCTTCTTTGCACCTCTTTGTTCAAGTCTGGTTTGGTTTGAGTATCTAAAAATCATAAAAGGTTACTCTTTGTTATGGATGTTATGTGATTGTACTGCTTCTCCAGTTTATCAGCAATCTTTATGCTTCACCAGTCATGGACATCAGGAGCAGGTGCAATGTGCCAACAACAGTCACACTACTTGCCACATACTAAAGTAAGGTAATTCCTGATATTTTTTCTGCATATCTCAAAATTTCATTTGCTTTCTTGCTGCAGTAACATTACAGGCATCTCTGTTCAGCAAACCATCCCATTAATTTCTGTATCCTTTGCTGTAACCCCTTCTTTTTAATGCCTTCTCACTTCTATCAATACCACTTAAAATTTCTCTTGGAATTTTGCTTGTGCCATTGGACAGATATACATGCTTCTGTACTTGGGCCCACCTTATTAAGCTGATCCAAATTGACTTCTGCCAATAAGCCATTCACCACTATTTTCCTCTCATCCAAACTCTGCAGTACTGTGAGCATTAGGAAAGATTTTTTATTATTATTATTAGTCTCAAGTCAAGCAGTGTTTTTATTTGTTTCAGACACTGCAGTTGCACTGCTGAATTTCTTTCCTTATGTTGGGATCTCATCTTCAAATACTTTGTTATTAGACCAGGTAGATTTAAATTACAGTATTGTCACGTGTTGATATGACATTCATCCTTTTACATTAGACATTTTGCCAGGGAAAGTTCAGATGGTTTTAGGATTAATTCAGTAGCAAAAGCTGCAGGAAAAGAGCCAAGTCAACATAGGTGGAAAAGCAATTAATTTAAAAAATGTATGTGAGTCTTACAAAATAAAATAAAATAAAATAAAATAAAAAAAATAAAATAAAATAAAATAAAATAAAATAAAATAAAATAAAATAAAATAAAATAAAATAAAATAAAATAAAATAAAATAAAATAAAATAAAATAAAATAAAATAAAATAAAATAAAATAAAATAAAATAAAATAAAATAAAATAAAATAAAATAAAATAAA
>NW_009970726.1:5778090-5843825 GCF_000747805.2 Chaetura pelagica
AAAATAAAATAAAATAAAATAAAATAAAATAAAATAAAATAAAATAAAATAAAATAAACCACCAAGCAAAACCAAAAAAACTCAAACAGAAACAAACCTCCAAAATATCTATACTGTTGGTTGCCAAAGTACACCACACATCTCCCTGCTATTTCTGTTGTATCCTTGCATGATGGCATGAAAGTGTCAGATCTGCTGTACAGATCAGTCAGCTCATATCTTACATCTTTATGCACATTAACAATCCTCATGAGCTTTGGAAAGTATCTTCTGCTGAATTGTTATAGGAAACAAAATATGCCATCCTCTGGTAATTAAATCTGTGTCCATATGAAAAGTCCTGTACACTAGTACACAAAGTATACTTTAGCCACACCATATTGTCAAAGATGTATTAAAAAAAATATGTTATTTCAGTTGCCTGCCTTTAATTGGTTGAGGCTGGTGGGGAAGTACTGGGTGTGATTTCACAGCAAAGTCAGGAAAAATAAGCTGAAAAAAATCACAGCAGCTTTTGTTCAGGTCTTGGAATTTCAGGTAAAAGGTTATTTAGTGCTTTAGAATCCAAGAACTAGATCTTTATTGTTATATTAAAATTGATGCTGAGTAAATATTCACTGAGATGTTTGCAAGCAGAAGTAACTGTTAAAGCATCTTTCCCAGTTGCTTGCATTCCTCTTTTATGTCCACAATGTTTTTTTCTGCCAGCGTAGTTCCCAGATTGTAATATACAGCTGTTGCCATTGCTGTTGGATTGTTTACAGTGTGTTAAGCCAAGACAAGACAATGTGCAATTGGTGCTTCTGCTTTATTAAATACATTCTGTTGTTTTCTCAAATGTTCATCTTCTGACAATTAAGGGAATCCCTTAAGGATTTTATTAATGAGCTATTACAGGAGATCATTTTCCCAAATGATTTATTATACCTAGGAAACTTCAGCAGAAACGGCATGGATTCAGATAAGGTGAATGATGGCTGCTGTCCATCTGTGTTCCACTGACTTGTCTGTTGACTGGTTTATGTGTTCAGCAGATTTTATCTGCTCTTTTCTGAATTCACATTTGTCATTCAGAATAGAGGGCCACTGCTGAAGACATCTCAGAACTACTCAGAGTCACTCATGGTGTTCCCTTTTACTGCTGCTACAAAAAAATGTACCACGTGTATGGCAAAGGCAATGCTGTCACAATTTCATTTTCTTTTTTGAAATGTCCTGATGTTGGTGACATACTGAATGGAAGCCAGTTTAGTCAGCAAAAGCTTGATGAGCATAGGAAGAGGCTATAGAGGTAATTTAAGAAAAGCCTACAGTCCCGTACAACTTTGAGTAAATGGATAAGATCTGAGATGATAGAATCAAAGTCCTTTACAATTCCAGACTCAGCAACACTATGACTGCAGTCATAAAAGCTTTGATTTCTTCTTCCTGTTTCTTATTAAGTTTAGCCTTTTTATAGATAACACTACTTCAGTTTGGGTACCTTTCACTGAGTAACTAGAATCAGGCAGCATAAGCTCAGTGCATTAATTGGTCAGCTCATCTGAAATTCCAGGATGCAAACGATAAGGCATCGATTATTTGAAGACACCGGAATACAGTGTCTGTTTTTTTCCTACCATTATTAATTACTGTTGGAAAGCACAGTAGTTGATATATATCCTCTGATTTTATTATATAGTCCATCATATTCTTAAATACAATATTGCCTATTTGACATATCTGCTCTTCCGCATCATTATTACTTGCTGTAACATTCCAAACCACTCAGAGACAATTAAAGTACTTATTACCTATTTTTTTACCTAATTTTTCTCAAATTCCTTCTTGTATTCCTAATTTTGCTGATCAAATATTTGCTTTTTCCACACCCTTGTCAATTTTCTAGAGATCCTGACTTGCAGTATCTATTTATTGGCAGTTTCCCTATATTTGAGTTTAACCAATGTGTGTTCTATTATACTTTTAATTAATGTTAGAAAAAGCTCTGAAGACTAAGCTGACTAAACGTAACTGGCTTGTTACTTATAAAGGTAATCAATCAGCAAGTGAAAGTCTGTATTAGTATACATACCATGTTGCAAGGATGCAACCTTTTCATGTCATGCCTTGTATACCTTCTGTCATCCAGGGCCCAATTTTGCCCTCCTGATGTGTGCTGTAGAGCAAATAAAAACATTCATTCCTGTGTTGCCCATATACACTAAGAAATGTGCTGCTTGCCCTGCTGCTTCCACTCATATGGACCTAGTGGGAGCAGCATCTCTTAGCAAGGGGCAAGAAGAGTCTTTCTCTTTTGTCAAAAAAATGCTTTGTAGTTTCCACAAGGAAAAAATACCAGAGCAAAAGGAAATATTCTACAGGCTTTATCTAGTAGACGCATTGCCAGCTAGTCCACAATGTCTTGTTTGCACAGTAAATTTCCAAAAAGCAGTGTCAGAGCCCTTTTGGTCTTAGCAATGAGAGAACATGCACAGCGTTCAAGGCTAAGCCTGCTACAGTCTTCTTGTAAATACTTCTCAGTGGTTTGTAAATAGCACAGCTGCAAGTGATGAGCTACACTTGTGACACTGAAAATAAAACTTACAGAGGTGTCCTTCACAGTCCTGTACAAGGCAGAAAAAAGGCCTTAAGATTTGCCTTACCTACATAGGTCAGCTTAAAATAGATATGTCATCATTCCACAAATGGAAGAAAGGGGCATTTAACTGTATGAATCAATTCTTTATTGTCATAGCTGCTTATTTCTTCTAAGGTTCCTCTTAATTTTTAAAACTATCATGGAATTTCTTTTGTGATGATAGAATGTTAGCATTTACCTTACAAATAGCCACTAATATTTCACCTGATACAAACCTCCCTAAAATTAGTTAGCTTATAATTAATTAATTTTTAAGACTAATCACGTGCATTTTGAAGAATACATATTTTCTGAAAACAGAAGTTAAGGAGTTGTGATTGAATACCACCAAAGCCTGGAAGAGCTAGTACTCCTGTTTGAAAAATTCTGTATTAGTCTCCATCATTCACATTTTAAAAGTTATTTGCAGCTGTATTTGCTGCTTTATTATTAGATTTTTAAAGGGGAGCAAATTACAAGATATGGAGTGTCAGTAACGGTGTCTATTCTAGTACATATTCATTAGGATCTGAAGCTCCTTGCATTAAAAATATTCCTTTTTTATCATTCAACTCTCAAACTAAAATACTGCAATATAAAATGCAAGTAGGTCCCCACTGGTACTGAATCTGTTATAGATGAGACCTGAGCATACACTGAAAAATATGCCATGAGAAGTTTATGCAGCTGACTACTTTTGTTTTGTGCAGGCAAAACCTGTGAGAGTCTGTAAGACCCTGTAAGACCCACAGTCTGTCTTTTCAGCATCTGAGGGCCCAGAAAGCCCCATGAACTAGGAACTGGGCAGTGATGCAACATTTTCCCCCCAGGTTAACTTTAGGCAATAGCTGTCCTTCACGGTTCAATCTACTTCTGGGCTATCATATACTCCTAAGGTTTTATTTCTGCTCCTTGACAGGTCTGTCTCTCCTAACCAGACATGAGTCAGCAGTGGGCCACTGCAGCAAGAAAGGCAAATCAGATCCTGGGATGCATCCACAGGGACATTACTGGCAGAGGTAGAGACATGATGATTCCACTCAGCACTTGTAAGGCCACATCTAGACTACCATGTCCAGTTCTGGTCCCCGCTATTCAAGGAAGATGTGGACAGACTGTGTGGAGGACAACCACAAAGATGATCAAAGGGCTGGACAACCTGTCCTATGAGGACAGAGGCTCCAATTTCTCAAGTAGCAACATGGAGAAGACAAGGGGCAATGCTTACAAGTTGCAACAAAAGAGGTTTCATGTCATTATACAAAAAAGAATTTTTTTATCACAAACAATCAATCACTGGAACAACCTCCCCAGGGATGTGGTAGAGTACACATCACTGGAGGTTTTCAAGGTGTGATTGCACAGGGTGGTAGATAATCTCACCTAGCCTCCTTTTCCCACAAAATGTTGGACCAGATGATCTTTTGAGGTCCCTTCCAACTTGGACTCTTCAATGATGCTATGATACGCTTCATTGATATACTTTATACCAGGGACTCCTTTCCTTCCTGAGTTTTGATCTTGCCATAGATCACATTCTTATCTTGCTCTTCAGACTAGTTCATCCACTGTTTTTTAATCCTGGATTACCTATACTGCCTCTATTCCTGACTCCAGTCTGGCAAAATTGCTTTAATCTGGCCTGCCTCAGTGTGCTTGGTGCATATGCAGAGGACTGATTACATCTCTCCAGTCCTCACTCAGGAGAGTTCCGTATTAATTTATCTTAGGAATCTTCCAGACATTTTCTCATACCAAAGGTACACATGCTTCTGATACTTATTCCTCCATTTCTTATCCATCAGGTGATGCAGATGTCCCTTTCCTCTCCAGCAGTACCTAACATCCTTCTGTTGTCTGCCGGATTCTCTTTGTGTTCTCAGTCCTTCTCAGGGCTGCTGTGTGCCCTGCACATTCAAAGCTCTGCCATTCTATTCATGTTTTGCCTGGTTCTTAATTTTACTTTTCCTGTCATGACCTTCATTCCTCTTTTCCTCCCCATTTCAGAGGCACTGTGTGCCTTCTGTTCTTTCCCCGTAAGTTTTCTCTTTCTTACTGTTTGCAACACTGTGCCTGTACCTTTTCTTCTGTTGAAAAGGTAAGACTTGCAGCCTACTTGAATTTTAAAACTGTATTGAGCAGCACAGCAGGCTTGAAGTGTAGAATGATATGTTCAGAGGGGAGGGAAAGGAAATAGGAGAGTGCTGTTTCAGTATAACTGAAGCATTGTAATTTGTTCTTGGGTACAGAGATGAAAGATCTCAAACAGTAACTAAACAGTCCCCTAAATCAACATCTTTTTGGGCCAGTCTTGGTTTGATCTGCTTCTTTGTGTTATGCAGGAACAGGAGGAAGAAAAGCAGATGTGACTGCTGGCTAGAATTATCCTTTAAATAAAAGTTTCTGAGGCTCAGATATAGAACCAGAATTTTCAAGGCTCTGCATTTGTTGGACCATGCCCCTAGGTATTGCCCTTGTTGTCCCTAGACATTGCCTCGTTATCCCAAAAGCATAACAGCAACCACCATCAAACAGCTGGAGCAGCCCTGATGCTGCTTTAATTTACTGTCTGAATTAAGCCTTAGCAGCCATATTCCTCCTTCATCTTGATTCCTGCTCTGCGAGGAGCTCAGAAAGAACTTAGTTTTGATGTCTTTGGTTTGGAACTTCCGTCTATTATATTACAAATTGTAGGTTTCCTCTGTGTTCATTGTTTAAAAGGCCTGGTCTTGTAATTCCTCAAAGTGCTCTTTTTTTTTCAAACCTGCACCAAAACTTGAAGGAAAATTAATTTATCTAAGGGACTACTAGTTTTAACAGAGAGGAAAAACAAATACTGAAAAAAGTCTTATAAATCTTTTTGTGCAACTAGAATCAAAGAGATGAGTAAGTGCTAGCAATCTAAGAAAGGCCTGCAGCTTCTAAAATACCAAGACAAAAATAAAAATATAAGGTATTTTGCAGCACTAGTCTTTGTTATATATTTTGTTTTAAAAGTTCTTCGTCTATGTCTTAGTTATCTGACCACAGGAGATGGACTTTTTAAAAATACCCTGATTTTCTGGTTGTTTTCTGGTTTAGTAATGAAATAATATACTAGACCCTTCAATTCCACCATTGATTAGTGAAAAGCTCTCCTCTGAGCTGACTTCTGAACTCTTTTGACATATAGAATAGTAACTGCAGATTTATTAAATATGCTAAGAGTGCTGCAGCTCATCTCTTGTGCAAATATTACCTGGTGCAACATGTGTGAACCCACTGATCATGGGTAACAGCTTTAACACTTCCATTTTCAATCCCTTTTTCCACAGTTGTTTCTTTGATACTTGTACTAAATTATTGACCATTGAGTTAAAACTGGACCAGAGCTTTCTCATCCTCTCAGATTCTAACATGAGTGCTGATGTCCACTCCTGTATTTACCAGTACATAGTAGCATTATTTCAGATGTGAGCGATAGAAACTTCCATACGAGAGCCTTGCAGCTATGTGGAAGTGGATGGTGGTACCCAGGTGCATACTAGAGTTAACTGGATTTGAAAACAAAATGTTAAAATCCAGCAAAGTACCTTCTGTATATTTACCACATGGGATATCTAGGACCAACACTTAGGTACAGAGTGATAACTTGTATGTGGATAGGAAAAGTTCTGGGAGAATTAGCAGCAAGGCTTTAGTGTCTACTGTTAGTCAACAAGTTACATTAATTGCTAGAAGTAGAGATGCAGCAGTTTTTGTTTAGACATGAGGAAAGAATGACGATGAAGCTCTGCACAAAAATATGTTTCACCATCATTTACGTCTCTCCATAATAGTTGTAAAGTATTAAAGCGAACTATGAACTAATGTAGTTCATATTGCTTAGAGGTAGTTCATAAGACTGGTAACACTTTTGTACAAAAAGTACTTCACAAGCACTATGAACTTGCAGCTGAGTTGAATTGAATTCTTTTATACAAGATAGAGCTGAGCTCCCACATGCTTCTCTTCATTGCTTTTTATAAAGCTTTAGCATAGATCTTTATTTCAGGCAGGCTTCAGATATTTATCAGAGAGGATAGTTACAAATGTTTCTGTCAGAATGAAAAAAGGCAGCTTAGCTGCGTTTACTTGGGTTTAGTCTCATTTACTTTCCTGAGCCAAAAGTCCTTCTCCCACTCAACACATTTTTGTCATTACTTATTGGATACCATTTTATCAATCACTAGTTAACTTACTCACACTTCACTGAATGTCCTCATTTATCAAACAACACACCAAATAGACTTGGGAGACTATTGAGCCCACATAAAATCAAACAGACTTTGTTATCATAGTATTACTAACTTAACATCTTGAAAGGAAAGGGAGAAAAGAATGAACAAGTGTAAGTTTTGTAGCAAGAAATCTCCTGTGTTTAAATAAAAAAAATGGAAGAAGAAGCAGATACTTAAAAAAATCTGTGAGCAGAGGGTTTGCTTTCTGGAAATCTCAATAATATTCTTTTTTTATGACCCTTAAAACTCACACTGTAACTGTTAATGTTTCTTTGAAAGTATTAAATAAGATTCAATATTCTAATTATCACTTCTGGTATAGTTTTACTATTGGTGCTCTACTGACTTGTGAATTTGCCTATAAACTAATTTGTTCCCTCTTTCTAATACTTCAGATTAATAATGCTCAACAGTTCATTGACATTTTTTTCTGTATACCTGCCATAGAAGATTTTAGACACATTCTTTGTATGAGTATAATATTAGATCCTAGTAATACATAAATTATATACTTATGTAATTAATGAAAGATTAATTCTATTTAAACTAAAAGCAGTTAATGAATATTACACCGCATCCTAATGGTATGCAATTTCCATACCTTAAGTCAAAACTTTCTTTCAGCACAAGTTCTTTGCAGCAACAAGTTCAGTGAACAGGAAAATCCAGGACCTGCAGATCAAATTGTCACAATCCTACACTCATTTATGCCTATTTTCTCCTTGTTATAGTTGGATGCAAAATTGCCAAGAACACGTGTGTTTTTTTTGATTCTAATGATACAATTTAAAAATTTAAAAAAATATTCAGGAATAAAGAGCAATTTGTCACTCCTTGTGCAGTCATCTAGATCAGTAGAGAGAGGAAGGATTTAATTATTTTCAGATAAATTTGTCAAGATCAAAGTAAAACTTAATAGCTTTAATGCAGTGTATAAATGTGTAGAAGTATCATTACTAAATGGCTACAGGTAAATGCAAGATTATTGCTTTTTAAGCTTTCTTATATGTCTGTGCTTTTGAAGGCTGCCTGTCTTGAAGCTGACTGATACCTGGACAGCTCCTGATGAACACCTCAAACCATTGATTCATTGTTGTATTTAGGAATGTTGCTCATTCCTAAATGAGCAACAAACAGTATTTGATACTTCAGAATTTCAGAAATGCGTTATTTCAGCAAAATTCCATTCCCATTCAGAGTAATGCCACTTTGAAACACCTCTTGCAGTTAATATTTTCTTTAGATACTTCCATGGCCTTTTTCTTTACTCAGTTAACAATGTCTTTTTACTCCTTTAACTTTAGCTTATTTCCATTATAGTAGGGTCCAGAATTCCTTTTTTTCTCTACAGTTCTCCCCTGAAGTTCTCACAGGGGTTTTTAAAGGTTTCATGGAGTAATTAAGTTTGTGCAGTTGTGTACTGTGGTCCATCTCTAATAATTTTTGAACCTGCTGGCCAGTTTCAGTTATATTTGACAGAAGAAGAAACTGTGCTTATGTCAGTCTGCTTTTGTATGAATAATTAAAAAATATAACCACAATCAGAATTTTGCGAGCTCCTAGAGTGATATACATGTATGCAAACCTATTCAGCTCATACTAATTTCTTTAACAGAGAAACATCTTATTAATACCCCTACTGAAGAAAATATTAAAAAAAATAAGTGGAGACTTGGCTTCTGTCAACCTGCCCCTTCAGCATTTTAAGTTTTTATTATTTACATTGCTTTTTTAACAAAGTACCTTCAGTTTTGGGGATGTCTTTTTTCTGGGTCCATCACTACATTAACAGTTCATTTGCCTAGTAAGGATCATACCCTCAGCTACCAAAGAGTTTGCATAAAATGGATGTTTTCTCACATGTACTTCAGCCAGTTTAGGGAATTTGAGAAATCAGTGAGAAAACTAGCTGCATTATTTCAAGAAGTAAAATGTATTTTCTGACAAAGCTAATATTAGTATTTAAACTAAATTCAATTTAGTATAAAATATAATAATAATAGTATAATAATATTAGTATTTCAACTATTAATTTTAAATAACATAGAGTAGTAAAATAGAGATGAAACACATTGGAGGACACAGCATCTCCATAAATTGGTAGTTCTGAGTGGTTGGGAAAATAACTTTAATATTATCAGTGAAATATTTTATTTGGTGTGAAAACATAGCAAATATGCAATTAGCAGAAACTGAAAAAAGCACAGGAATCTAGGCCACATGCAGACGGGTGAATGCTTTCCCTTGTTTGTCTGGCCTAGGTTTGCTGTGCTAGTATTTCCTTGTCATGTAAGAAAGAGAGAACAGCCAGAGAGCAATATGAAACGTCAGGCTGCTGCTGCTCTGGGGAGGGACACAGCTCCAGCACCGAGGGACCCCTGCCTTGCTGCACCTGTGGAGCTTCTGACCCATGGTCAGCTGTGGACTGAGGCCCAGGCCTCGGCCCCTTGAATCCCAGCCCCTTGAATCCCAGCCCCTTGAATCCCAGTCCCTCAAATCCCAGGCCCCTTGGACCCCCGGCCCTTCAAACTCCCGGCCCCGCTCCGCTGTGCCTGCTCTGTTCATTCCTGGGGATGAAAGTTCCTTGGTTTTCCATAGTCCTCAGGTACATTTGAGAACAGCTACATCCTTGGACAGTGTCAGAAATGAAATGTAGTGTTGTTTTCACATCTTAGTGTTAGAAGCATATTGGGGTTTTTTTTGTGTGTGTTTTTTTGTTGTTGTTTTTTTTTAATAGATACCCAACTGTCAAGAATATAACAGTTTGTTTAAGGGAGAAGTGAGATATCTGCACATCCCAATGACACCTGGGGTGGTTTACGGTCCAAGAAACTGAGGGACTTAATTAGGCTCCAGATGGGGGATCCAAACATGGATCAGGATTTATGGCCAAGATAGGACCCAACAAAGCCACTTCTATCTTGCTCCTCGGGGCAGGATAACACCAATAGGTATAGATCGTTTTGGTAATTGGGAAGACAGCCAAGGGGGCAAGGAAGGTCAGAATTATACCTTAAAAAGTAGAAAGTAAACTGCTAGAATGGAATGTGTAAACAAGGGCAGAAACTTATAGGATACTTAGAAGCTTTGGGTAGGCTGTAAACCCTGGACTACCCAGTCAGTGGGGAAACAGGGGAGGGAACTTTGCATCGGGAATAGGGAATACAAACCATTATTCACCTTACTATGGGTGTGCCTACTTGTTTAGGTCACCCATTCTTGCAAGAGTGTAAATCTTCACTGAAGGATCTGCTTGGGCCTGTTCATTGGCACGACAAACGTTTCTCCCAACAGGTTTGAATGAAAGCAACATAAAAATGAAGATATTTGTTCATTACCAAACTGACAAAACCTGCAGTTTAGTCAAATGGGTTGCATTAGAAATAGTTGTGTTGCATTTTCCTATGGGACTCGAGTGGGGCATTGCTCATTTCAGGCAGTCACAGCTTGAACCCTCATACCCCTGTAGTGCACCTGGGCAGGGAACAGCTGCTATTACTGGAGGAAATGAGACTGTAGTCACATCTGTCCTTCCCTGGTTCTCCCTCCTTTTCTACATAGCTTTTATTAACTGTTTTGTGGGTGTGAGATTTTGTTTGTTTGTTTAAATATCTGCTTTGGTCAGTTTTTGACAGCATAGAAAGAAAATGTTGCTGGCTGTGTGAGTCGGCGTTACCATAGCACTTTTGCCTTCCCTTTCTGTACCAGGAACTGCTCATACATTGAAAATGTTAAGAAAATGGTTTTCCATATTGTGTTCTTAGCTTTCCTCAGATCTTTGTCTTCTCACTAATAAGTACTACTAAGTTATAATTTCATTGTAGTCTTGTTTGTTTACAGAAATTTGTACTCCTGCCTCCCTAAACATAACAGAAATACACTTCTTTGTTCACTTAAATTAGTGAGCTTTGTAATTTGTTTGCTATCAGGCTTTCTGCCTTCAAAAGTTTCTAAAATTACTATCGTAGCCCTTGCATTTTCAGTGAGTAAAAAAGAACTTTCTGCAGCTACTTGTCTGATTAACTTGTCTGAATCCTGACCATGCATTTTTTAATGCCTCAGGTGGTAGCTGAGAACTGGCTGAAGTTGTTTCAGGATATAGAGGCCTAATTAATGTTTTGAACCTGAAAGAGCATAGTTGGCACATCTCTAATTTAAACTAGATCTGTTGTAATTGTCTTTTTGATTGATGGCAGCTGACAATAGATTCTGGATACTTTCAGGGTAGTACTTCACTCGCCAATAGTGAGAAATGCCACCTTTACAATTCACTGTCAAATATTTGCTGTGGCTTTCTTTCTCCTTTGACACACTTCTTTTATTGCCAGATCGACAAAAATTGCTTTCCAATTTATCCAGATTCGACAAAAATTGCTTTCCAATTTATCCAGATTTTAGTTCGAGATAAAAGAGTCCTTTCATTTTGGTTGTAGAAGTGCAAAGAGCTAGGAAAGGCTTATTTTTTTAGTACCTGGAAGATAATACCATAATAATGCCAATTAAAGAAAATCATAGAATGGTTTGGGTTGGAAGGGACCTGAAAGATCATCTAGTTCCAACCCACCTGCATGGGCAGGGACACCTGCCACTGGATCAGGTTGCTCAAAGCCTGTGTGTCTTTAAATTATATTGGAAAAACAAAAAATTAATTTGATTAAACAGTAATAGTTTTATACTTGGGAAAATTACCTGAAGTTCAGAATAATTTCAGGAGTCTGTTGACCCAATTAAAATATCATTACTGGGATTACAGAAGCCTTTGATTAATAACCAGTTTGATCAGTGTTTTGTCAGAAAAAATTAACATAATTGCTCAGAAAGCAATTATTGTAAGTTGTTCAGTGTTACCGCTTTTCGAATTCTTCACTAACAGCTTCAGATTCTTGTCCTTGTGGCTTTTTACTAAAACAGCAAATGATATAGTAGAGCAAATTATGTGCTTATTGCTACATCAAAAATCAGATATGTTAAATGTCATATGCAAATTATTTTTTACTGTAAATTAAGTACTTGCCTTTAAGCAGAGGATAGACATAACTATTAATCAGTTGACTCCTAATTAGTAATTATATATATTTTCTGTGATGATTTTGTTCTTTAACTTGCAGGGTCACATCAGGCTTCTGTCATGTTTTCCGAAGTGCCACAAACTCATTTGATTTTGGCTCAGCTTTGGCCTGCAATGGGTCTATTGTGGAGCTGGCTAGAATCAGTTGTATCCAGCACATAGCATCCTCTCATCTCCTTCCACCACCTCTGCAGCCTCCCTGTGTCCCCTCTGCCTCTACCAAAACCTTGCAATTCATGCACAACACAGAGAGATTTTTCTCTTAATATAGGTCCTAATAATATTAATTTTATTACAGATCATAAACACAATCTTTCTAATTATGAACATAACATATATACCCTTTTTCTGGAGAGCCCCTAGTTGTCCACATCGTAATGGTTTCAATGGCCTTCTCTGGAGGATTAGTTGAGCCCAGAGGTGGGAGTGATGAACTGGGATGTTCTCACAAGTGAGCAGCAGTCACTGAGGAGCTGTCAAGCACAAACCCGTTGTGTTAAGAATATGGGTATTTTCAAGTGTTGTGCATAGGGCAAATAAATGGTGAATGTGGTGCATAATTACATATGGGGGAACAGGGTATATTCCCTTTCCTAAGAAGTATGAACAAAGCCAGTGTGCTCTGGAGGATTCTAGGTTTGAATTAATTTGTCTCTGTTGGCCCAGTTTGTTCCTCACGGTGCCAAAATACTCTAAAACATTATGGCCATGGACATATTGACTCTTGCATTAGCAGTGTAGCTTCAGTTTGGTAATACTCTACTTTAAAAAGAAGTAATACATTTTTAAGACTCACTTTTTTGGGTTTTGTTTTGGTTTTGTGTGTTTTGGTTTTTTTTCTAACACAGTATCAAGAATCAACCATGATAACTCCCTTTGTTTTGAGTTTAGAAAATCAAAACAGGAAAAAACTGATCAAATTACCTAGTTCAGTCCAGCTGCTGCAGGAAGGATGTATTTTTCTGGCGTTTTTCAGTCTGCAGGAGCTAGGTGCTTGGATTTCTCAGAGTCCTTGAAGACCGGTCAGAGTTCAGTGCAGTAGTGAAAAACAGAACCAGCAGACTTTCTTTTTAAAATATAGGTCATTTCAGGCTGCAGCCTTACAAATCTTTGCAGTAGTGCAACTGAGAAAGCAGTGAAGTGTAGTGTGCTGGAGGCAATACTGGCTGGGCATGTGGTATAGTAGAAACTTCTAAAATCAGTTTTGATGCCAAATACAATATACCAATGAACCTCAGTCCAAATAACAATATATGATTTTTAGAAGAAATAACTGAAAACTCTGAAGTATTTATTTTCCAAGATATTGGTCACTATAGTACCTGCAAATTTCTCATTGTTTTGGGCAACAAATATACAAACATAAAGTAACTGAATCAAGATTAAAAGGTGAAAACAAGTGTTTCCTCTATTTCCAAATTAATCCATTGGCTCCTCATTCCTGTGTTTTGATGTATTCATTGAGTTTTTCTTCCTTACACTATAGTGAAGCAGATAACCCTTTCATAAATTAATGTTCAGCAGTTGGAAACAGCATGTCTAACTTTTGGGAGCTTTTGTATTAAAAGATTTTCTATCTTGGATTTCAACATGACATCTACATGACAGAAGTGGCTCAAAGACTATACTGTACTATAATATACTGCACTTTAAACATTAGATTTGATTTGAGAGCAGTCTACAACAATCTTATGAGGAAAGAAAGTAAAAACCTAACACAGAAATTGGAATATGCAGGATTATTCCAAATAGCAAATAATTTATTTCAAGTTTTGAGCTGACAGTAGTATCTCATTGGTTTCATACGAGACTTTTCAGTCTTAAAAAAATTGGTCGAAAACAATCCATTTGCATTTCTCTATGAGGTTCTGCAAATTTGATGAGTAAATAAAAATGAGCAAAAAGGGGAAATATTATTCCATTGTTCTGCTTATAAACTAGTTTTAGTAAATTACCTATTACTTCTGAGTTCTTAATGATAACTCATTGTTTTCTAGCTTGAATGAATCTATTAAATATTTATTATTAGGAAGAAATTCTTCACTAAAGGTGGTGAGGAACTGGAATGGGTTTCCCAGGGAGGCTCTTGATGCCCCATTCCTGGAGGTTTTAAAGGCCAGGTTGATCGAGGTTTTGTGCAACCTGGTCTAGTGGTAGGGTTCCCTGCTCATGGCAGGGGGGTTGGAACTTGATGATCTTTAAGGTCCCTTCCAACCTTAATGATTGTATGATTCTATAATTCTATTCAGGACTTGAGTATGTTAAAATAAGAGCATTTATCAGTTGACTAATGTCATAATAATAGCAAACAATATAATGTAATGCTATTATTTTTCATTATAGAATGAAACTTTGGAAACCATCTTTCCTGAAGAAGAAAATCTTCCATGGACTCTAAAAAAGAGTAGTAGACTTTAAAGATAAATCTTTTCTTTTGAAAGAAGAGTGTCTGATTGGAACTAGTGCCATCATGCCAAAGATTGCCAGAAACTTTGCAAAATGCTTCTCAAATCCAGTATTTTAATGTACCAAGAAGCACTTGTCTCTCATACACTGGGAGTTTGTTATACAAATGGACATATTTGTGACTTGATTATATATAAAATAAATTCAAACTCACACGCAGAAAGTATGAATTTTAAAGAATTGTAAAACAAAATATATGATGAAAATGCTATGAAAATTTATATGCATTGATGTGTTATCCTATTAAAAGTATTTTTGCTGCATGGGGAATATTTATACAAGTAAAGCATATATTTTTGTAATAGTTGTCAAATGAGGAGCCACAAGCAGAAAATAACCATAATTTAATTAGATCCAGACAAACAATAATGTAGGATCCCTATAATGACAATTATTACTTTCAAAGCGACTCCACAAATTATTACAGGTTATTTTCTGTAATGGTCCTTCTTCCTTGAATAACTAGATCACATCTCCTTAACTGATAAATACTGGAACTTGGAGGGTTGTCTGAAGAAATTACACACCTGGCCCTGTTAAGGTTTCTGATGCAATTCCTGAAGTGACTGTCAGCCTTACATGCTCATTGTTTATGTGTTAAAAAGTATGGCAACATAAACACATTTTTAAAATTCTACAAATTAATGAAATGATTGTTTGATATTTAGCCAAGAGACCTGGAGCTTGTCCCTGTGTGTTTACAGTCTTTTTAGACACAAAAGGACATTGTGCAGATGCTGCACTGGTATTTCCATATTGGCAATTAATTTACTTCTTAACCTTTTGCTAACCTGTTCATCCCTTTCCCCTGAGCCTTCAGTTTTTCCTTCTGTAAAGAGATAATGATTTTTGTGTCTACAGATACCTTTGCATAGTTGGGTACATATTCTCATCTTGCAAATAAGTTTCTTGCAAAGCAGTAAAACATAAAGGCTTGGTTTTAGGTAAATATATAATAACAGAAATATTATACTTATATATATATATTTTAATCTTTCAATTAGCAATAAACCTAAGCCTGAATGTGTTTCATACCAGTGGTACTCCAGCTATTTTAAAGCTTCAGGCCATTACCAGGCCAGTATGCAGTGGCTTTAATATAAATATTAATCAAGGCTGCAATGTATTATGTATTTATACATAAGATACTATAATAAAAAAAAATCATAGTATTAAATATAAAACAAAGTTTTATAGTAAAAGAATATATTCTGTTTACCAGATTAAGACCTATTTGTTTCCTAAATTAACTTTTTGGTTTTGTTACATCCCAATGAGATAGAATACAATTTGCCCTCAGTGAGGTGCTTTTTTTTTCTTGTGTGTGTTTTTTTTCCTGTTGCTAAAACTTGACCAACTTAATAAAATCTTAAGCTTGTGTAAATTTATCCTCATTAGCTAAAGCAGCTAATAAAGATGATATCATAAAGGATGAAGCAAATATAATATCTTCATGGGGGGATGAAACTACCTCTATCAGTGCTATGCATGTGCTTCCCAGAATAGGTTGAAATGCCTGTATCTGGACTGGTACACACATTTTCTTTACTGCTGAACAAAATGACATGGAATGCACATCCCTGCAGCAAGAAATGCTATGAAGTCTAATTCTTAAGAGTTATAAAACGTTACTTCACTACTAGATAGTACTGTGTGCCAGTTTCTAGATGAAAAATATCAGACACTGTTTAGATGGTTTGTCTCTTGAACATCTTTCTGAGTAGCTTTCATCCGTATGTAGGGAAGAAAACAGCTGGGCTTTTGCACAGTGTGCTTGCTAAGCTGTCACCAGGTACAGAAGATCTGAAAGATGAAGCTTTTGAAGATAGTGAAATAGACAGAAATGGTGGTAAGCGTAGAGAGCTCTATTTTATCATTCAGGTCCCTGTTTAATTTACTCTACCACCTCATGTGCACTGATTCAAAAAGTGTTACTGCTCTAGTAAGTTTAAGGTACAGACATTAGCAAAAGTTACTGGAGACACCATGAAAAGCAGAATTATTTTAAGAGGAACGTAAACGCAAATAGGCTAAAATGGTTTACATTAATTGATATAACGATGATAAATTAAATAAGACTGGGAATACTGTCAGAATGTACAAAATGTAAAAAAAGCATAAATCTGAATGAGAGAATATGCTGAGTGAACAGGAGGAATATTTATCCACAAATGTGTGAAGTTGTTCATGAGCTAATACTTCCTGCCAAGAAGCCCAGTACCACTCACTGTTGCTGGTGGTACTTAACTAGTGGCAGTTGATTTCTGCCAATACCAGGCTAATTTGAAACTACTTGAGATATTTCTACAACTTGGAAACAAGGTATAGTTTACCTAATACATATAATGCAATATTATTATTACTATTAAGATATTGATTTATGTGTTACAGGGACACTTAAAAGCACTACTGAGAAATGTAAATCTGATGCTCTGAGAACTGGAAGCTGGTAGACGAATTCAGATAGGATGGTGTTGAGTCAAGAGCATGACATGAACATATTGAAAGGGTTTTTATAAGGTTTTTTTATAACATAGTGACTGAGAGGAAGTCACTTCTGTTTGGACAAACAGGGAAAGGGGATGTTGAGTAGAGCATGATGCCAAAACAGCATGTGGGTTTTTTTTACTAAGAGCAATGTGAGGGAAAACTTCGGTAGTATCCTGAGATTATGCACCCGAGTATCCAGAAAGTTGCTTTAGGGAAGCAAAGATATGGTAATCAAGATCACCTAACAGTTCAGATAAAAGGGCAAATTCAAAACGATGAGACATAATCTCGAGTCAAGCCAGCATGTCAGGGTCAGAATCACAGCTGGTAGCAGTGACAGCAACCAGGTTCAGGCAACAGTCCAATGATTGTGAGCCAAATCTTTAATGACAAGGCAAGTCCAAAGTCAAGCTAGGAAAGCAGGTCAGCAGGCCAAGATCACTGAGGTTGATGTCCAGGCAAGGGCAAGCCTACAACACTGCTGAGGCAACGGCCTGAAAGCTCCCACAGCTCCCAAGCCAAGGAGAAGAGACCCTCCTCTCACAACTTGCACACAGCTCGTATCACAGCAGTCTTCTGCCCAGGTTACCAAGCTACATCACAACAGAGTTGTCCTTGGCCACAGGGACCTGAGCTCCTAGGAGAGGGGAACAGGTTGCACTCGAGTCCATGTGATTCACAGTATTAAATGACTTATGGTGGACTCTGCTGCAGTTAATGAAAATGTCATGATTGGTTTCATTAGGATCAGGAACTGCAGGAGCACACACAGTGTTCTATATGTGCATTAGCTGATGACTGCCTCATAAAGGTATTGAATAAATGAGCTGATCAAGGAGCTGACTGGACAGCTAATGTTAATTTATAGTAATTCTTGAAACACTGGAAAATTTCCAGAAAGCTCTAACAGAGCTACTGTTGTGCTAATGCTCTAAAATGATATATGGGACATATCAGTTTGACATTGATCTTGGATAGAATTTCACAGGACTTAATGAATAGAAAACTAAGGGAAAGAAACATAAATGAGTAGGGTTTTATGGAAAATAACATGCAAACCTACTTAGTTTTTGGGTTTTTTTTAGCAGTGAAGTTCTAATATTTATTAATAGCAGTTATACTCTTGTCATAGTAGAGATCTACAAGTTATGGTAGTTTTGCAGAAATAGTTTTATTATTAAATCATATATATGGAATTAACTGTCCTGTCAATTACATTCCAGCCACATACCTGTGAGCTTTGCAGTATGTTCCTTACCAATGTAAAATAAATATGGGTTGTTTTAATTTTTTATCTCAAAAAGGAATTGACGAAAATCTGATGACTGGTCAGACCTTATTTTGGCACCTAACACAGGACCTCAGTCCTTCAAGAAACATCCTAAGTCAGAGACCAGTTCAGCTGAAGCTGAATGGGTTAAATTACCTGTTATACAGTATCATGCTTTCCTGATTGCCAACTGTCCACAAGATTTCTAGCTTTCTGACTGCACAGTGATCCAGTTTCAACAAGGAATGGAGTCCAGCAAAACTGTTATTCGATGGTGCAATCCCAACCACTGACTGGTAATTACACTTGCCCATACCCACGGGAAGGTTCAGTGCTCTGGATCCTGAGTTCACTCTTCAGATGCCGCTAAAGTGCCAGTGAAATGCAAAAATTGACACAATTTTTTCTTATTTGTTGCCTGCAGAGAATGATTCAAGCAGGAGCACAGAAACATCGCATTTTAGTTAGGGGATTAAATTGGTTGGCACTTGGTTTATTTCACTAAAACACCATTTCTTAAAGAAATGTAGATGGATTGGATGCTTCCAAGTTACATGTGGCTTTGAAAATCACAGACTATAAATTACACCCAATACTCAGGTAACAGAATTTATGTACCATGTGAAAGAACAGAATATAAAGGAGCTGACTGGTGGGATCTTCCCAGTCATGTACTGCCAAGTGCCAACATTTTTTCTGATGTCTTGAAGTGAAGTGTCTCTTTGACACTCTCTAGCTGAGTTCAGTATTTATAAGCCAGGAAAGATTCACACGTACTTGTGTTTTCCAGCACTGAAATATTACCATATTTGAATGACACAATTTCTCTTAAACTTCCAATCCTGCTTTCAAGCAAACTGTAGTCTGTGACACCTCTAGGATCTCAAATCTGACACTGTGGGATGGCAGCTGTTCTCTCTTATTTAAGCAGCTGTTCAGTTGGAGATATTAAGCAGCTTCCATCTGGCTAGAGATGGCTACTAGAAACAAGGATTTAAAAAAAAACAACACAAGGATTTTTATTTTTTTTAAACCCCACTCCTTATTGGGTCACTTGAATTCAAGGCCTTCAGGAACATCTCTCTGAAAAACTTGCCTACCACTCTAAAAAAGCATTTTCAAGCCAGACTGGTTAAAAAAAGCTGCAGAACATGTGGCACAGATAAGTGGATAGAAACAGGTTTAATGCACAAGTAAATAAAAGTTTCCTTAATTTAGAAGGACTAGTAATGCTGTAGAGGGATCAGAGTTCCTGAAGGTCAGCTTTCTGCTCCCCATGCAACATGAATACTGGTTAGTTCAGGATTCCAGTGTTCTGTGCAGACTGGGAAAAACTGAAATGTAAAAAAACCAGATCCGAAGGGGACTTTGATAAAGCCTGAAACAGCAATTTGGGATTAATCTTTCTACACTATTGAAAAAACAACAGCCATAAAGGTCAGAAATTATCCTAAGCTGCCTTATCTCCAGTGGAGATTTTTCTTGGACAAGTTAACCCCATTTGTGTTTAGGAGAAGCATCTGCTTCTTTTCCTACTGAGCTACTGAAAATTCTCAGTATTGGGAAAGTGATCAAAGTGGTAGGAAGGGAGGTAAATATTCAAATGTCCAAAATAAAATAATGGCCACAGTCAAATTGCAATTTTTTAACTTTCAAGAGGAGCACACATCACAAGCTGTGCACACAGGTGCAGCTCCCAGGGCTTCTTATCTTGTGGTCAGGTCAGATGGCATTCTCAGGTTGTTTTGGTTCCCTTATTTGGAAACAACACAAGAACGAACATTCACAATGCAAGACCTAATCCAGAGCAGTGCTATGGACTTCTGTTACGAAGGAGAGCAGGCTAAATTACTGCACAGCTTCTTCTCATCTGTGAATTTGCCTGTTTGCACCAACCAACCGAAAACTTACCTGTTGCCAAATCCTGTAGCCCAAGAGAAGCAAGGCTCCAGCAGCAGCACATCTCCAGCTCCAACCTGTAGTGAGCCTACATGTATTCCCAGTAAGCATGTGCACAGGCACACACACTAAATGTGTACACAGAGCTTACACAGACACACTAAGCATCAACAGCACTCAGGGAAATATGAACAGGATCAATGGCCTCCTCCCCTTCACCTTCTCTACTGACCAGAACGGAAACCTGTTATGGGGACACACAGACATAGCTACGGCACCCGCCCCTCCAGCGTTGGGCTTGGACACTCTGCCCATGCAGCAGCTGCCCCCTGCATCTCCACTCTCTCCTGCTGCTGCCACCTCTGTCCACCCTGCTCTTCACTTGCTACAAACCTCCCCCCCTTACACACACACACACACCCACCTCAACACACTACAGATCCCTCCAGTAACTGACCTTAGACAAGCAAGTTGACCTCATAACAGGCCCTTGGATCTTCTTGTCTCCAGTTGCTTCCCTCATAGAGATGGAGACAGACACATACACCAAAACCTCTCCATCAATGCCCTCCCTGCTGCTTCATGGAAACCAGTTGCAAAAAACCCCCCCCCTTACACACACACACACCCACCTCAACACACTACAGATCCCTCCAGTAACTGACCTTAGACAAGCAAGTTGACCTCATAACAGGCCCTTGGATCTTCTTGTCTCCAGTTGCTTCCCTCATAGAGATGGAGACAGACACATACACCAAAACCTCTCCATCAATGCCCTCCCTGCTGCTTCATGGAAACCAGGATCCTTCCACCCTCAGACAAAGGTTAAAAGGGACTTTTAGAACACCCCCATAGCTTCTCAGGGTAACCTTAAGTACTAACAGTTAAAAAAAATAAATCATACAGATTCCATGAATATAGTTTAGGCATGTATTTAATTACAATGTGGTTTTGATAATCACTGTAGAACATTATACTCTTGAAACAAACCAAATGAACACTTTTTTTGGTACAAAATGCATATTTTTTCTCATTTCTTGTGAAACAATATTCACCAGATAGTCCATTTGCTGGAACAGTTATTAGAAGTACAGAACTCCCATAACGTGCCAATCGATGGCCACCATGTGTAACATGGAGCACTGTGCTGCACCTTGGCCTCTGTGCATTTCATATCACAGATAATGTTTGTTATCCAATATCACTTCTGCTTAACTTGTCTCAGATTTGATCTAAAGGACATATCTGGAATTACTACAATGTCTATTGCCTCTTGCTCAGACAGACACAGTTCTCAGTTGTTTTTTTAATAGAATCAACTTCTACAAGATAAAGAGACAAGATTCAAGTATTTTAACGTACTTTTATTTAATAAATAACTTCAGTAATAGCACTGTAAAAAGTGAACATCTGTTAAAATAAAAAGGCACTTAAAACAAGAATATGACTATGATGCAGTTTGAATGGTAAAAGGCAAATATACATGGCACATGTCAGGAATGAGGCATGACTCATGTCACACAATAAACTACGCAATCTTAGCTACAGGGTAAAGGCAAATTTACAGCTAAGACTGCCCAAAAAAAAGAGGAAAAAAAAAAAAAAGAGTTTGTGTCGATACAAAAATATTACAAAAAGAATTGTAACCAAATAGGTTAAGATTAAAAGGGTGACAAAGCACCAGGCTTTAAACCAAGGAAATATTACAGAACAAAGACACTGTATGACGTAAGGCCCTTTTTTCTCAGTAATGGCACGTGCTTTAAAGCTATTTTTTCCTTCTTAACATTCTTCTCAAACCTGCTCACTTTAACCATAACTTGTCAATAGGCAACTGAAAAATAAGTATGCAGACACTTTTCAGTCTTTTACACTGCTCACTTCCAACTTAATCAACTTACCATATACTTAATCGTATGTCTAGCAAGTAGAAGACCAATGAACCACCAGCTCCATGCTACATGGGTTTAATTATATCTGCAAACTCAAGCCCTGATATCCCTGTAAAGCTAAGAAAATTAATACTAAAAGGCTAGGCAGAGCCCTCATGCTAATTGCTTTAACCATTTCCCTCCCAGTCATGCCACAGCAGTGTTGCACCCTGCAGAAGACCAAGATTCACAGCACGGGAGTGGAAAAGGTCAAAAAGGCACCATGTGACCTCAGCTGACTAGGCTACACAGTCTCAAGTTTGTTTGTTTGTTTGTCAGACCCCTGGCACTGATTACTTTTATTTGCAAAAAGAAAATAAAAATAAAAAATTACATATGGTACATTTTCAAAACCTGCACAGGAAAACAAACCTATATGAAATGAATTAGTAAAATCACTGCAGTTTGCCCTAAAATCTATCTTACTGTGACTACAAAAATCGCTATGCTGCGTACAGTGTTGTGAAGTTACACAAGCAGTGTTCATTTTCCCTCATATTTAGGATTGACCACAGTTGTCACTGCACTCTTGTAAATAGGATTTTCACCCTAGAAAAAGAAAGAGATTTATATTAACATTTAAAGCGATTAAAAAAGCACCATGTTTGCAAGAAGTGTAAAAACTAGCCTAAGAAATTAGCATAAGAAATTACCCATTAATGTTTTGTTTATACACACAGCTTCAGTTAAACTAGTTTTCTCTCTAGCAAATTGAACAAAGGCATGCTCAGCTAACACAGCAAAGGGTTAGGGCTCAATCCTGTTCAGTTTACACCACATACCTCCTTCAAAGCTTCCTATGGTTGTCTCAGGGCTGAGCCATCAATTCAGGGGTCTGCAGCCCATTATATTTTTTAAGGAAGGATAGAATTATAAACAACATTGCTTGAAACCGTGACTGTTCACAGAGCACATTCTGCTATATTAAACATTTAAAAAGCGTATCTTGTATTACAATTTAATTCTAGAAACAAAGTGGAAAGGCCTGCATTATTTTAATAATCACACTCAATCTTGAACATTTAGTACTTGTCATTCTCATTTTATTCCTGCAGGTCCTCCCAATCCCCATATGCACAAAATGAACAATTAAAACTAAGAAACTTCTGTACTGGTTCAAATGCTGTAATGAAAACTTTATTTATACTGATACGAGAAATGCCTACAGAACAAATGCTTAGATCTCTTGCTGAGATTTGAAGACCTCTAAATTAAGCTTATTTTAAGCTTCCTTTGTTCCCAGGTTTCCTTTTATCTCAGTAAATCTTACTCCATCTGTGGCATCCTTGCACACCTAAGATGAATATTTTGAATTCAAAATTAACAGATAAATCCTAGTAGAAGAAAGAGATACTGCTGGGACTCTCACTGATAAAGCCTGGACCTGCAGCACGCTCTTATCACAACCTGAACTCTGACCTAAAAAAAGATGTCGTTTACCCATATAAAACTCTTCTGTACATATACAAATAATTGCAGAGGAAATTCAGAACAGTGCAAATGGCAGCCTGAGCACAATTCTGGCCAGAAACACATCTGGCCTTTTTCAGGAGCGAGGGAATCTCTCTCCCTTTGTAGTTCCCCCCAATCTGGGATGGCCCATATAACCACATTAATTCAGTTCTATTCTATTAAATTACAGAGTATTTAAAATATTTCAAGTTAAAACAATTTTTCTTACAGTAAATTAAAGGAAACTTTCTGCCGAGACACACAAATACAGGTGTGTCTGCTTTTTCAGGGTCATAAACCTGGAAAACTAACTGGGAATACTACAGGATGTGCCAAAAGATAATAGGGCAAGCAAGAAACCAAACTGGTGTGAAATTTTCGTATCACGATTCCTGGGAAGTTTGTTGCCCTCTATTTGTGCAAGACCTGATATGGGGCAAGTAACCTGGCTACCCCAGCAATAGTATCTGCTGCTAAAGACCTTTTAGCTGGTGTACCACCTTTCTGCCATGGCTCCTTTCACAGACAGTGTTTCTCCTTAAAGCCAGCTTCAACAGGGCCATGAGGCACATCCAATCCTACCTAGGCCTGAGAGACTCCAGCCTCGTCTTTCAAGCCCAGTCAGAACCTGAATAGCTGGACAATGGAAGTCAAGGTTAGCTGTTCACTCTTCTCAAGATATAAGTCAATGTCATCCAGTTGAAGTGAATGAGAAACTAGGTGTCCAGTGCTGGCCATACTTCAGAAATACACAGTAACAACAGAAGACCCTTCTGTCAGTTCTGTCAGGCTAACTCTGTCTTGATTATTGTCTTGTGTATCACCTACTGGTTTGGAGGGGCAATGGGAGTTCAGATTTGTATTTATTTATGTATTTATTTTAATTTCATGAAAATAGTGTTGTGGCTAGTTCTCAGCCAGACAAATTAATGCAGAATTACCCCTCTCCCAATATTTTTTTATGAAAAGCTTTGCAATAATAAGATGTAAATGAAACCGGAAAAAAAAACCAGGGGTGAGAGATTTAATTTGTAACTGAAGTATCTCATTGTGCCTCAAAGTCCTTAGCAATGTATGTTGTTTGTTTCCTCAACGAGTTTTAAAGGAGAATTCTTAGATACAAATACAAATCAATAAAGTTTATAATGCAGATAAAGTCTGTAAGGCTGACACATATGCAGACTAGAAGATATTGCACAGCTTTTTTAATGGCAAGGCATTATACAATAGTTGTTACGTTGTGCTTTAACCTCCGACATTTTAGGAAACAAACCACCCCCAGCACATCCAGGGAGGAACACGTTTACATTCTCTCATTTGTACAACAGAGAACTTTTGTCAGATAGTGTCAGAATTGGTCTAAAGACTGGGACCAAAACTTGGGAATTTGCACAGTGCTGTTCATACCATTTATTTGAATTTGGAATCAGGTTTAAAATGCAATTTGCATAGTAAGAGTGTGATTTATTTTTTTTTTTTTACTATAAAGCTTTTTCAAGACAAATCAGAATTTAAAATTACATGCTTTTTATTTAGCATAAGTCCTATTTACAAAAAAAAATGGAAATGCTGTACTGTCTTCCCTTATACTTACATTTTATGCTCCCAAGAACTGGCAGCAGCACACAGTGGGATTTAGGTCACTGAATAAGGCATTTAACCAGGTGTCTGCCTGTGTCGGTGAAGTGCCTCCATTCCCATTACAAATAATGGAGATTTAGTCAACCCACTCAGAACTATTTAGCTTAACCCAACCTTACATTTGATCAACTTCAAGGGTTATCAGCTGCAACAGAGGGGCCTGATAGATTTGCAAGTCCTTCCCTGGTATCTTCAGTTTGACAGGCAGCAACAGCCCTTGCCTTTCCAGTCACTCCACCATTATGTCTCAGCCCTGGCTTGGCAAGGTCTTCTACAGACATTTACCATTATAATTAACATGGAAGAAGTAAATCAGTGTCCACCAGTCAGTGTCCACCAGTCAAATATCACTGTCACCCTGCTTAGGGCCCCTCATAGCTGGCACATGGTATGAACTTTCAGAGATAAGCAATGTCCCAGATTATTAACTGGCAGCAAAACTTGCTGTCTTAGACAAATACTACTGTTTTTTAAATTAACTTGCTTTCTTTACACCACTGCAGAGAATACACTGGCTTAAGCATGCAAAGTTAAGGGAAAACACTTTGTCACATGCCCCTATGAATGAAAACACCATGCACACTTAAAACATAAAATTAATATATATACAATATTAAGTGAAATACATCAAAATAACAATTGAGGTATTTAAAAAAGTACCTTCAGCAGATAAAGAGCTAAATTCTTGCAAAGTGGACTTACTGTTTCAACAGTCACTTGAGCTACTTTATAGTGGGTTTAAGGCCCAAGTCACTGCAAGAAACTATAGAATATTTAAACTAATTTACATACACTGTTCAGGAGCTAGTTCTTAATATTTTCACCTGCCACGAACATCCGTAATTATTTTATAGTCATATAAAATGTGGCATCTCTCAACCTGTAAAGAGGGCAGCTGCATCAGGGGATGAGGTAAAGTCCAAGGTTAAGAGCAAAGCAGACAACAGAGGGCAGCACCCACCACCCCTGGTGGGCTGGAGGGAAGCAGCACGGCTGCTGACGGCGACATTCTCTTCTAGTGGCACCAAGTTAAGCATGGCAGGCAGCAAAGACAGTAAGGCCTGACAGCGCTGAAAGGACACTAAGACAGTAGCTATGCTGCAGACCAAGGACAAACTGAAGACAGTTCAACCCAGCTGGCTTTAGCACTGACACTGTGGTGACAAGTCATTCTCAACATCACGGGCCAGGACTGGTGAAGTATTAGGGCACCTGGTCCACAAGAAGCTTCATGGTGCTGCAGTTCACTCATTGCAGTAACCAAGCCCTCTACAAACTGTGCAGATGATTTTACTGTATATATATAAACCTGGAGAGACCCTACTGCAGTTTAATTTTCTTGTAATGGGATTTCAGATGACTTTCTTGCCTTGACAATACAAGACAACTCCTTCACCTAGATACAAGGTTCAACAATCTAAAAATCCCAGAAAATCTCAGTTCCAGAGGAAAGGAGGATTTTCTCCTTTTACTTCATGTGGGTCACCTATTGTGCCAGTACTGGTCTCTGCCTTTTTGGTGGCCAATAAAACTAAACCCATTTCCCACTCTCCTCAAAGTGCTCGTATTTCTATGAATATAAAAAAAGAGAAAGTAATGTTTTTTTAAAACCCACACTCCTTCATACTTTAATCTTCACAGTGAGTTAAACAAAAAGGCAGAAGTCAATCCCTCCATTTACATAAGAGAAAAGCTTCCTGCAAGAAGTACATCTTGAGGAGAGATGACAGCACTGAGGACATTAGATCCTGAAAGAGTCATTGGGTGGAGAACAAGAGCACAGAATGGAAACTACACACCATATGGCTTGTTAGGTGCTTGTCCTGCATGCAACAGAAAGTACCCAACTAAATGAATAGTAGCAGAGAAGGTAACAGGAACTTAACCAGATGGATTAAGTGAAATGTTAGAAAAGAACAAGATTTCCATTTCCTCCCCAGAAAAACTGACTCAGAAGAAAAATAGAAAGGTGGTGAATGTGGTTGGTATGGCAAGCAAAACAAACACTTCTACAATCAATTTTGGACACACAGGAAAGTGAAATGACTGCAAAGAGAAAATGAAAGTGTATTTCATCAAGGAAGGGCTCAGAATACTAGACCAAGTATTTGAAATTTTTGTTACAGTAAATACTCTTCATTCTTGCTTTCTCCCCTCATTTTTCCTTTACAAAATCTTTTGAGTGCAACACAGAAAAAGGCAGACAGCAGACAGAATAAAATTAAGAGGTAGAGATCCTTTCCTTCCATGGGCTCCTTAAAAGGTCCTTGGATATTTAAAGGGACGTGCTGCCTTCCTGACTTTGCTCCCCTCCCTCTAATCCAACCTCTGTACTTATCTCTCAACACTGTTCCAACATCAATTCCCAATCTTATTCCTTCCCCAGCAGCTGGAGATTCCTGGGGAGGAGGAGAACACCTAAAGCATTCAAGAAAGCAAAACCTCAAAGTCTGCAGAAGCTATCTATCCATCTCTTCTGGTTTACTGTCTCGCTCTTTTGGATACTGCTGTTTCTCCTTACATGTTGGGGCATGAAGAGAACTCGAGTAGTCATTTCCAAAAAGACATAAGGTGTTCAGGCGGAGTTTACAAGGAACTAAGAAACTGGGGGAAAATACGTCTAGAGGGGACAAGAATATTTCCTCCTCTCATATTAGTGTTTTTGTTTGTATGGAGACCCCAAGCTGGCTGGGCTATGAGGACTGTGATATAGCCAGTTTAAATAGAAATAATGATGGAAAAAATAAGATGCATCTCTAATTACAAGAGCACATGCATTTCAGACTTTAAACACAGGCTAGTTCTATACTAGGTTGATAAGCCAAAGCAGTTAAGAATAAATAAAAAAAATTCTGTAAGGCTAATCGGAATGTTCCCAGAGTTACTGGAAAACAGTGATATTTATAGGCTGAGATATCTGAGCAATATCTAAACTAGCTTTACAAACATATCAACTTTAAGCAAACTGACTGCTGATTACAGGAAATAGAAGACAAACCCTCCCCTCCCCTGAATGCTGGGTCTCTCCACAATGCAAGAGCTTCTTCAGTCCTAATAACTGATCTATTATACATTCATACACTTATCCCCAAGAAAGAAAGGAAAACAAAAATAAATCAGAGTAGTTTAAGCCAGTACTGGTGTGATTAGTAAGCAGGCAAAATTGCTGTCAAAACAAGTTAAAGTTTTTCAAGTTGCATTCTTTAAAACCCCCAAATCAAAGCAGCAGTAGATAACGTGAGAAAGATTCAAACTGTGATTAACTGTGACACACAGTGAGCTTGATGTGGCATGCAAAGGAAAAAAGGAAGAAAATGAAAGAAGATACAAACTGAGACTTAGAGACCAGCTTTACGTCCATAGTTTGGATTCTTGAAATTGTTAATAGGGCTCTTGTATATTGGATTTTCTTGCTGAAGTAAAAGAAATGGTCAATGTCGAATAATTCAACAGGACAAAAAAGTGTAATTCTCACCTATCACAGGAAAAAGTCATGCTATGTATAAAGAAAAATGTTAGGATTTTTTGCCCTCAGCATAGAATTAATTAATTTTCTTAAATAAAATACTTCCTAGGAGATTTTTAAAAAGTATTGTCTTATCAAGCATATGTGGGTGTTGACTTCTACAGAACTGTAGTAAAAGGTTTTCCTAGTTTCCCAGAGGCAGTGACCCTGCAGCCTATGGACCATAAGCTTATTATTCTTGCATACTTTTCTGTTGACAAGGGGCTGGGAAGATTTCAACAAACCAGAACCAGGAATGATTTTGTGACCAGTTATTGTATCTCTCAACTAAGCCTGTATAAGCATTTACAAGACCTCTTTAACCAGCATAAAATTTTCTTCTTTATTTTATATAAAAGTGACTCATCTTCTAATAAACATTTTAATAAGTTGTAAGGTGTGGTAGAAACTGCACTGCTGAATTGTTCCATCACTATCACATTTTCTCTCTGAAATTTCATTTCAGCTGAAGTTACAACTCCCTTTTCTAACCCAGAATGTACTTCTCAAATAGGTTTGGGTTAGTTTTTTTTGTTGTTGCTTTTTTTTGGGTAGTGGCAACACATAACATATTTTAAAGTCAGCTTAAAATAAGGATGTTTCTTTTCCTCCACAGACCAAAAGGCAGGAGTACAGTCTGAAACATTTCAAGCACCTGAACAAAATCTTTCTATTCTTCCTCAACTACTGAAGCTTTAATACTGATAAAAGCCTCTTGACTTACCGTATCCCATTTGGCATTCATCTTCTCCTTTTCAAACTTAGCAAATTCTCTTCTGTCATGAATGATCATTAGTAGTTTCCAAATCAGTAATAATGCAAGTCCAATAAGAACAATTCCAGCAACCACACCAGCTACAATGGGAATGATGTCAGGGCCACTGGGGCATTCTAGGGAACAAGATGAAGGAAGCATGATTTTACAATATTGTAAAAGGTATTGCATATTCAGGTGCTTTAAAATTTTATTTAGTACTTTAGCCAGTATTTTGAGTATCAGACACATGCAAATACTTCTTTCCTTTCAAATAATGGAAGTTTTGGAATGTGTGCCTCCTGTAAGCTTATTTTTACGCTTCAAATTTGTGTTTAATCTTAGCAGCAGAACAATTAATGTTCTGACGATGGAGTCCACAAACTGCTAATCCCTTAAACTATTAATCTAGAGTATTAGATAAAGTAACTAGCAATTGTATTTTACACATGCAAGAGCTCCAAGTCAAAGGTTGTGTGGGAGGGATAAACCAGCTAGACTACAAAATGCAGATTAAGAAGACAGTCCCCATATACTCTGTCAACAGTGTTATAGAAATAGGGTGTTCCTCATTTTACCTCAGATGGCTGCTATTGCTAGTAGTTTATATATAAAGTTATTACTTTGCCTCTGACTGAATTTTTAAGGATACTTCCTCATCTTGAGAACTGATCTGTACTGAAATAAATTTTTTAAAACATCTTCTTTGGATAAAAACATAACGTACTTTCAAAATAAGCAAATTACATGTTTGAAAAAAGTAATGCAGATGCAAAACAATTTACGGTGAATGGCATAGAAATAATAATCTTCCAAAATTAAATCTAACTCTTCTAGTAATATAAAATCCTCATAATCACAAACTGGACTGGGGATTTTGCAGAGCTCAATGCACAGACTGAAGGAGTCAGGAGGAACTAAATGCAATTCCTGTGCTGTCAATAAGAACATAGCTTAGCCCCAACGTGTAGACTTCTAATCTTGGTACTTGCTGCTACAGGAGTGAGAGAAGTGGGACAGGACATGACTGGAATTCCTTGGCAACCAGTAAGGAACAGCTGTCTGCTCCACCAAATAACAGCCCTATGGAACAGAGCTCATTCCTTCAGCACTTGTATGGCACAAAATTAAGATGCCTCCTGTGGCATGAAGGTTTGATTCAGCTCTTAACTAAGGTAACAGAAGTTTATCCATGAAGAAGAGATCAGAACCCAAAAGTACACAGCATGTCTCGATTTACCCAAAAGAAGGGCTCAAGGTCCTCCCTCTATACTTCAGGCTACATTTTTAGAGAATTTAAAACATTCCGAGTGGAAGTGGTATTTATTTCTAAGAGTCACTAACCACTGTTCTGTAGTAAATGTGTATTAATGATGACCCAAATAATTTCTGAAAATTTCTTGAGTAGAATACACCAGTAAACCTTTCAACACACAGATAAGGTAAGCTGTGTATTTCACATCAGGCTTACAAAAAAAGAAAATAAACCAGGAGACCACACATGGCTAAAGTACAAAACCAGAATTTTTGCACTGTATGATGCAATATCTAGTGATTAAAACTAACAATATCTTTGGTAAATAAATGGTAAATTGCTGATTGAGACATAGATTTTTCCTTTTTTGCATGAGAAGACTGAACAAAATTAAGGATGGTTGACTAGTAAGGACTAATTAACTAAAAGGCTTTTCACATCTGTTCTTGAAGGTACCTCAGTTAAGTAAAAGCAAGTGCTCTCAGAATCAAGTAATTTAAGCAGTCTGCAGTATGGTACAAAATTTTGTGCTGGGGTGTTTTTTGTGTAAGACTGGTCCCATATTATTAAAAAGAAGGAAAATAAAAAAGCAACAAAACCCTACAGACATTGTTTCTAACCTGTAGCACAAGCCCAACTGAAAAAAAAAATAATTATCAACATTTAGATACCTACGACTTACTACAGGACACCTAAAACAAGACTGTGAAGTATATCAAGTTATAACAAACACGTGTATCTGATTGACTTTTGTTTTTAAAAAACAAAACCTGTTTCTGCCAGCCTAAAGGCTTGAAAAAACTAGATCTAGAGAGACTTATGCTTTTCTAAAGCCACTCAAATTCCAGACATCCACAACTGTAACTCAGGGAATATTTCCAAATGCATCTAACTCTCACAAATTAACCAGAGCTACTAGGTAGTACACAACAACGCCATGAATTAGCAACATCAGCAACATCGTGTCCATACCTGGGGTCTCTACCACATGGACATTGGGTTCACCATTAGAGTTGACAGAATATGTGAAGTAGAACCAGCAGTCATCAACATCCTTCTCTTTGCAGTGAGACAGTGGGTCTGGTTGTCCAGGTTGTGGCAACTTGTCTCGACTTTCTACCCGTGTCATGTTGAAATGCATACATTCCTGAGAACAGGTTTCCTTCTTTTCTCCCTTATCGAAAGCTCTGCACTGAACACAGTCCCTGTGGAAGGACAAATCAGAAGCAATGCTTTTTAATACGTCCACAAAAGATTTCTAGCATTTAATCTAAAGAAAAGGAGAAAAATGTGGAAAAAAACCCAATCTTTCTGCCATAAAGGCCAGGAAAAAAGTGAGACATGGCCTTTCACAAGTCAGAACTTTTATGTACCTTCTGATTAACAAAAGCCTCCTTCCATATATTCCTCTCTCCCCGAATGACCCACAAGCTTCAAGGACAGAAAAAAATAATTACCTACATCTTGAAAAGGAAATAAGGCTAAAACTTTTTTGATATCTCCACCTGAAAAATGAATACTCAGAGAAGGCAGTGTAAAAAACTGAATATTTACAGTGAAACAGAATTCGAGAGACAGGTTAAAACTAATAAACTGAGTGACAAGCTTTACTGTAGGATATCCCTCTCACTGAAAAAAGCAGACTGAACATAATTTTTATACTAAGAAGACTGCACTGAGAGAAAACCTTCAAATCAGCCAGACAAAGCCCAGCCACTAAGTTTATTTCAAAATTCCATGCAGAAAATGCTTGGTTTGTAAAAACCTTAATTTCCAAAGTCAGGGATGCAAATTTCACTGGCCCACACAGATCAAGGTTTATTTTTCAACTGTGATGATAGTGTGACTTTTTCAATAGTATTTCAGGATAAA
Source organism: Chaetura pelagica (assembly GCF_000747805.2). Lineage (NCBI taxonomy): Eukaryota > Metazoa > Chordata > Aves > Apodiformes > Apodidae > Chaetura > Chaetura pelagica. The sequence continues at coordinate 5,810,573 of NW_009970726.1, forward strand.
AATTTAAAGCAAAAATCTTTGCTGAAATTTTAACTATTTTGGAAATTGCACAGTATACATATTCTTGTGCCACATTAATTTCAAAAGGGCAAGATGATGGGACTTTACAGCCTGTCACAGTACTGACCTGCAGAAGATTTGCTGTAGATAATCCTACATGAAATAGGGGAAAGCTGTGATCTGCCCAAGTCAATCTGAATGATTAAAGCTGATTTAACAGAATGAACATATTTCTATGCCTAACAAAACACAGCAGGGAAAGAATTGAAGAAACAATTAGCCTACCTGGAAGTAATCAAAATACTGTATGAATAATGTTTTGTTTGTAATTATTGATTCTCACCCAACAACTTTTATTGCCTAAAGGGATGATATGATACGATGTCCCTACATTTCAGGGTAGAAGAAAGCACAGTATGAAAAACCTCATTTAAAAAATTCTGCACATGTAAACATCACAAACTCAAATACATAGAAACTGAGGCTTGGATTTTCTAGGTACTTACTTGTGCTCTGCACAAACACCAAGACAAGTCTGACACATTTCACATGTGGGGCCTTGGAATTTGGGATCTGTACAATTACAGGTACCACATTCACAGGTTCCTCTTCCATTGCAGATCTGCCCATTAGATGCCATACACGGTAAAGTATCCAAAGAACAATCGCACGCACTACCAGTGAAGTTGGGGAAACACTCGCACACTCTGCATTTGCAGATACCATTTCCTGTGCATTGAAAAGATGTCTCAGTGAAATGAAGTCTAATATAAAACAAAATCTTCCATAGTAAGAAATAAAAGTTCACCATCTCAGGATACATACAGAAAAAAGAAAACACTGGTGGAGAGGTAACGAAGATACCAATCAACTAGCAGCTACGAAAGAAATTTTATCTCTGTGAAAAACTACTTGGAGGTGTTTCCCCCCTCCTCCCATTCTCCTACATGTGGATTTCCTTTCATGAACAAAGTAACAAGGCCAGGGAAAGCTGATCAAGTACAATAATAATGGCCATATCTCCAGGGTGGAGTGCATTACAGCACTCTTTCAGCTCACAATTGAGTATGTATATAGATGCATTGATTAGTACCGTCTTCCTATCTATCACTATGTACATCTATAAAGCAACACGCAAAAAGATGAAGAATGCACTAACTTAGATTTCATAACAGAAAAATGAAACACCTTTGGCTCTCCAGAACACCACCATTCAGCTCCTGTACTTCCGACCTCATCCACACAACCAAATTTTATGCTCCTTACAATCCCTACACAACACAGGAAACTGCACACCTGAATCTCCAGAAGGGTTATTTGGATGAAATGGAAATACCTTTGTCTACACCCGTCCTTTCCACTAAGAATAAAATGTTCAAGTCAATGAACATCTGTCATCATGCATTTTGTAACACTACTACCATTGCTTTGATCCTTTGTGGAGCTGGTGAGCAATAAGTGTATTCTGAGCAAATCAGACAGATGAGGTGTTCTCCTAATTCAATTAAGGCTTAGCAGCTTCTGCTTTACTTTTGTATCTCAGTCAAAACTGAGGCAGTAGCTACACTCCTAGCAGGTACTTCTGTATGCCAAGCAGCCTAGGGAAGTTACAGGACAAAAATACATGCAGCAAAATAATTTAGACACTAGCTGCTGGAGGATTTTCTAAATTGCTTCCAATTTTGGGAATTAACTGCTATCAGAGACTTGTTTCAAGCACTTAGGATGTTTCTCTGGATCTTCCATGTTCTAATCTTCACTTACCTTTCAGAATAGTCTCAAGATAGCATCTCACTGGTATCTTGTCAAGCACTCACTATTAGAAGTGAGCTGAGGTCATTATCTCTTTTTATTGACACTGAGCCAGTATAACATTATAATCTCAGGCCAGTTGTCTCTGCATTCTTTACTATAATACCTGAGGGTAATTCTGTAATAAACAGCAGAAGTGAAGTTCATTTTACATGCTTCTTGGAGCAGTGAATCAAGGAAGGCAAAATGCATATTAATACATTATATGTTTATGAACACAGAATTGTTCTACTAATAGATGTTAATCACTACATCTGTGGATGTTCTCATCTTTGTAATCAAGTAGCTATGATCTATAAGCTGAATATCACTAGTCTACAGGATAGAGACAGGACAGACTTGTAAACTGCTGGTCAGTTTTGCCTGCAGGAAAGTCTGAAGTAGTTTCTCACCTCCACAAATCAGACCATTTGATCGATCACAGTTGAAGTTATCACATTCACAATATTTGCCAGAATACACTTCATTGGTGTTTTCTCTTTTCTTGCATACACATTGTCCACAAATGCATTCTCCATTATTGCTGCATATTTCTGTACTGTTTTCCCTCCTGCAGTAAGCATCCATATCCTCACTATTTACTTCATCTGTACTACATTCGCATAGTCTTCCAATCCGTCCTTCATTACATCTGCAAGGTAAAAACACAACCAAAATTTTAAAGTTAATTAAAAGACTGCAAAAATAGCACAAAGAACAGCAGTAAAAGTGACTGTTATCTCAAGGGATATTCTGAGTGAAATTTCAAATGAGATTTACAGTTGACATCTATGTTGCCATCCTTGAAGTAACTCGAGCAAACTGGACTAAGTTGGTCCTATGCTGATTACTTGTTCCAGGTGAGAAACTACATGTCACCACCTCTAACCGAATTGTCACATAACCACTATTAATCCCTCTTGCATGTGACAGAACAGTAATTATTTTAAGAGACAGTGACTGTTCACTATAGCTGCTGTCATTTTTCAATGAAAAGATTTCCCAGGAACAGTAATTAGGCAGCAGAGCAGATGATCTTCAGAGCTGCCAAGATCTTTGGGGATCAGCATTTCTCATTACCAAGGTTAAAATATCAATGAACAAATGGAGGTAGTTCTTGTTCCCGCTAGTGATTGACAACAGCCTGTCAATCAGAAACACTTCTATCAGGAAACTGCTACTACTGCTCTTACCCCCTCAGGGCTATTCTCCTTTCTGTGAAATCATGGGGACACCTGTGACAGGGATACCAAGTTTAACAAGCCTTCCTACAGGAAGAAGGGAAGATACACTTTCCTTTCTTAAAGGGAACATCAAAAACTGACTGCAAAATGGAGCATTTTTTCCAGTATTTATGGATCAAAGCAGCTTACTCCTCAAACTAAAGAATACTAAGCAGCTAGAGAGCCTTATCGCAGTTTTGCAAATGCCCCATTAACTACCACCAACAAATTCAGGAGGTAGATGTTATTCAGGCCTATGCCAGAAATCCTCCAAGATTGTATACGCTATATATTGCTTTATTTTTAATAGTAGTCACATATTAAACCATGAGGAATGAATATTTACAAATTTTATTTCCATAACAGTTCATTAAGTAGGAACTAATATCATTTTCCAAAGTCTAGATCTTGTTCTCCTAGAGAAGTACCTAAATTAATTCTGCTCTTACCATTCTCACCTTGTGTGTTTCCAAGAAGTTTTTGTTTTTGCTGCAGGTTTCTTGGAGGAGAAAAAAAAAAAGGCTAAAGCCTTGACCTACTATGTTGACCTTCAACCAGTCTGCACTGAAAGATTCTGCTCTGCTTTCATTGTGTTATTTGCTGTGTGTAATTCCAGAAAATCCAGTATAATTTTACTTAAATTTCAAACGTGTAATAAGGAATATGTGTCTAATCTAATCCTTGTGATTGGCAATAACAGATGTCTCAAAGGCATATGTATATAAAAATGTCATATTTAGAATGATGTATAAATACATGCAATTAGAAGAAATATGGTAATAAGATCTCAAAAGGTTTGAAATTAAGGAGGCAGAAGAGATTGGGGAAGTTATCCAAAATACAAGGTCATTCTTTATGAGTTTTTACTCTTCCCTGATATGAAACAACTGGTGCTTATCTGGGTAGGAGCTCCTACCAAAAAACTAGGAAGACTTCGAATTTCTCAAAATCAGCAGACCTCACATCAGAAGGATCTGATTAGATCAGTATGAGTACTTGCAAAAACTAACACAATCCTATTCATTTTGTTCCAAAAATTCTGAATTTTGCCAGATTACATAGACCTCAAAATCAAATAAAGAAACAGAAGAGCAGTAAGACCTGTATCATTTAAAGAACTGACTCAAGGCCAAATTCAAATTCTGACTTGTCCAATAGTAACAAACTAACAATCAATACTATCAGTTGCATCATATGGATTATTAGCATGTAAAAATATCAGAAAAGAAATAGGTCTGTGTCAGTCATTTCTGTCCTTTCACTTAAAAAAAAAAAAGGTAAAACCAAATAAAGCCTGATTAAAGAAACAAAAGTATTGCACATATTTTCCTTTCACAAAAATAAACATAATGTCTATTTATTTACCTGCATGCACCACATTCAAACGTTCCGTTTCCTTCGTGGCAGGCTGGACTATTAGGTTCTCCTTCACTTTGACACTGACACTCACAGACAAACTGGAGATTAATTTCCACCTCTTCAGTGAATCCCAGTGGTTTAATTTTAAATGTTTCATTTTGTTCTTTCTTTGGACATTCATTAGCTGTTACATTAATCTCAAATCTAACCTGCAAGGAAAAATAAATTAAGTACCACATTACTGTAAGTTGTGTCTGTAAAAAAATAAAAGTACTGAGTGTTGGACGTGTTAGATGAATTTTGAGCAGCATCACATATACTGTAAGTTTACCTCATCTCCAATTGAAATGTTAGAACATTTCCTTCCATCTTCTTGGGTGTCATTCACTCCATTCTTGCAGAAAGACTTGTAACTGATTGTCACTCCTTTTGGTAGCTTAGTGTTTTCCAGGATAACCTCTGAAGATAGGGACTAAAAGAACAGTTATTAGCTAACTTTGAAATTAGTTGCATAAGCATTTTGCTGAAAAAAAAAGAAAAAAAGGCATTGCACAACTATGCACAGTCTAAGCACCAAATCCATGGATGCAGTGGAATGACATATGTTCCAACATGTCGAGAAATACCAGCCTGGGGCTGCCCATGGTGACCCCTTCTCACAGCTAAACCCTCTTACACAGAGTCAGGGCAGGTCTCTACAGACCTTCTTTGCCCCTTGTATTCCTAAGAAGAAATGGGGCTCATTTACACAACAAAGCCATGAAGAAGGTATTTTGGGGCCCAACCCAGGAGTCCCTGAGGTTAATACAGACATTTCCTTTGGGGTAAAGAGGTTGCAATATGGCCCTTTTCTCTTCCATGTGGAAGGAAGGCAAAAAACTGAAGGTGCTGAAAAAACAGTGCATGTTGGGGTTTTTCTGTTTGTTTGTGCTTTTCTGTTTTGTGAGGTTGTTTTGGTTTTTTCCTCCTTTGTAATGGTGTTTCAAGCAGCTGCAAGAGTGTCTTTCCATTCATCTTATTGCCATAGTGTCTAGATGTCTAATGTGGTTTCACTACAATGACAGTATATTTATTGTTTAGTATAACAAATTCCTATTTTGCAGGAAAAAAAACCCCACCTTGGAGTACCCCCTGAGAAACTCACAATAACTTAGAAGCAAGAAAACAAATACAACCTAAATAAAATCTAAACTTACATTGTATGCATCAATGATCAGCTGAATCACATTGCTGGAGTTTGAAGACAATGTTCCCACCGCTGATTTTGGTATCAGATTTTTCAATTCCTTTCAATATTTACAAAAGAAAAAGGAAAATTATAGACTTACTAACAAAGTATAATTTGTACTATAAATATCTGTATGGCTTTAGTGAATTAACGAGTCAAGATCAAATACTTCAAAAAACAAGGCTAAACTGTTGCCAGTGATCTTCATGATTTTTGAGGTTATACACAGCACTACTAGTTAAAAAAAATATCCAGCCTTTTCTTCTTCTCTGTATTTTCATGTAAAATTTGGTAATAAAATACTAAGACATTCTCTTGTACAAACTGACCACACACAGTTTATCTTCAAGATCCTACAGAAGCAACACACTTGCAGCGCATTAACAACAGGTAAGATGACTTCCAACAACAACAAAACAGCCTTAGTTTGAATATAGATAAAAAATACCTCCTTAGGTTAGAACATGGGGAAAATAAGCACCTTCTTTACACAGTCATTTCCTATTTCACAATCACATCCAGCAGTTTAGCTAATTTTAAACACTGGGAATATAAATAGACCACAAAGGACAAAATATGCTATTTCATAAGCATGTCTCTTGATTCAGTGTCCACACCCCTTTCAGCTATTTTGCTGTAAAAATATTCATAGAAGTTAGCACTGCAAATATGTTTTCTGCTCCCTCTCACCTATAAAAGAGAGGTAAGGAGGGGCACTTTCTCTCTAGAAATCACACCTGCACTCTGTATCAATTTAAACAAGGAAAAAAGGCTTCATAACAAAAACCTGAATAGCAAAGTATTACTTCCATGATCACTTCCATATTTACTTTCATTTCAAATCAAGCATTTTTAATTATTTTAGAGGCAAAAAAGAGAGAACAGAAATACATTTTATTCATCTTTACCTTATAAACTGCCTGGAACTCTTCTGTAACAGCAAAGATTGTTTGAATATTGTTCTCACTAAGCTTTTGTACCAGATGAGCAATAGAAGGATAATCCTATAAAAATCAAACATAAAATACCATTCAAATTTGGGACACATGCTAGAAAACCATTAGAAAGTTTTCTATGCCTAAATACAAATCACCTTTAGAAACATAGGTAAGACTTCTAACTAGCCAGCCCACGTCACAGCTTGACAGGAAAACAACCTTGTTCACAAACATGTATTGAAAAGATACCATATATGCCCCATAAAATTAGGTGCCTTTTAGAAGGGACTACAATGCTATTATTTTACATTCCTGACCATTTAATGTTTCCAACTTAAATTCCCAATCTCAATGTTCCCACAAAATTACCTTTGATAGTTCTCCATATGACTTATCTCAATGAAAACCACTACCTTTTGCACTGTTTCATAATGATCAAATAAAGCCAAATTAAATTTACATTTTTATTGGACAATGCAGACTTAACTTTAGGAATGTATGAACACATGAACTTTCTTTGTAAAGCCTGGTGTTTACCCCATCTAGTATTGATTTTTCTTCTCATTTTTTGTCTGATTTACCTAACAATAAAACCATGAAAGCTATGTTGTTAAGCATACTTTTATCATAAATTTTGCTTAATAACACGCAGGATTATTAACTGAACTACTTACTAAATTAACTAACTAAAGAGGTTAAAATCCAACAACACAAATCATAGTGTGAAATTTGCTATTTAATTAAATTTTCCAATTACAACAATTTTGTGCACATATGCTTTGGTTAAGCTAATGTCACTTCATGTGACACAGAGATAAATGGGTAAACTTCAAAAGATGTAGCAGCCTGAAAGTATATAAATACATACACACATACATACCAGATGACCTAATGAGTTTTTTTGAACTTAAATCCCACAAAACATTTATTTGCCTAGAAGATCGTGTGAAGACTTACGTAATAGTGGCTCATTGTGTACATATTATTTTCCAGGTGACATTTTCCATCATTTGGTAAAACAATTCCACCAAGTTTACCATCTCCTGCAAAGTGAAATCCAGCATCCGTGGAAAACACTAATAGTCTCGTAACATTTCTCCAGCCAATTTGATCCTGAGGAAAGAAACAAATGGATTTTTGGTATTTTGCAGAGATTTATTTTATAGCAATGGAGACTGACACTTCAGAGACAAATGCATGAAAAAGCAGCCAGACAAGAGAAATCATACTGCAAAATTGTCACTCTGGAAATCATAATTCACTCAAATCTTAAAAGCACTTGCATTTAATTGCATGTCCACTCTAAAACATCTGCTGCTTGTTTTTTGGTAAAGGCACAAAACACTCTTTTTTGAGACCTATCTTGGTGTGTTCAGTTCTTACTAGAGCATCTGAATTGGGTTTTAGAAATCAGGCATGTCTGTTCAGCTCTTCAATGCTCTGAAGTCCTCCTCTATGTTGGTACCATGCAGCTTGAACACAGAGGACAACGTAAGAGCATGGCGCACTACTGCAATCCTGAATTGGAAGACTGTGGCTTGCTCAGTTGTTAGGTTCAATAGAATCATCAGGCTTTGCCAATCTAATCCAGATTCACACTCAATATAGTGCTTGCCAGGACTGTCCTTTTTCACCATCGCACTAGCATCTTGGCCCACAACTCCAATTCTGTAACTTGCCCTTTCCCTTTTTAAAAAAAATTCTTCCAGAATTGAAGTCCTAGTTAATTTAAGGGGAGAAGGCCATACAACAAGGTCAGGTACATATAATTTACCACCAAGAAAAAAATAATAGTAAGTCTCCAGATTGTTTCTGCAAGTCCTGACTCCACTGATAAACCATATAATAATATGGTAACAAAGCAGTAAGCTTGGTTTTCAATTGTTTGGGAACCCATGTTGTACAGGTGCATACAATAGTCTGTCAGACTATGGAAACTATTAGAAATTACAATCCATTAAACTATTCTGAGTCAACAAGAAGAATATAGAGCTTTGAAATAATTTGAGAATAGTTGTTTTCTCAGAATTTCATGCGCTTTTGAACAGAATTTTGTCTCTTAGAGCAAACTTTAATAACTCTGGAACATACCTATCTGCTGTGAAGGTGATCTCTAAATTAGTACCTTCCTTGTTTCATTTACTCACTAGAGATCTCTAGATCAACACTTGTATCCATGCAGTCTGCCTAGTCTACCTTGTCTTCCTAGCACGAGGTGACACATTCCAACATCAGTGGCCATAAAACACCAAGGCTGTATAAAAAAAATATTAGATAATAGAGTAGTAAAGAAAACTAATACACACTTACCCCACAAACAGCAACCTGCATTATTGCATCAAATCCACCTTCAGGAGAATCTAAATTCCCAGATATGTGCTGTTTACCTACAAGTTCATTGAATTTATTTCCTTCACTGGTAAGGCTGAGCACATTTTTATAGCTGAATGGACTTGTACAGTTCTGGTCACCGGTACAAGGATTTCTGAGTTTGGCTGGTGTTGTACTTATATATGGCATCACAGTTTTTTCCACAAAAGAGCCAAAGCCTAGGACAGAACAATAAATACTCTAAGTTGAAGAATGCCTCTTTATTTACATGATGACACGACAGAATGCCAGTGCATTATAGCTGAACTGACATCAGAAATAGCTCTCATGCTTGTTTACATGTTCTGTGTGTTAGAATAACTTCTATAATATTGCTAATTAAAAAAAAATGTCTTCTTAAATAATAATGTGAAAAACAACAGGAAGGAAACTTGATTTTTAGAAATTATTTGTAGAATAGGCAAATCCTTCTCACCAATTCGAAAGTCTGAAGTGATTTTTTCCATTTCAAACATCAAAGCTGTTCCGAGACTTTTTACATTCTCTAAATCGTCCTTCATGGAATAGGAGAGGTCCATAAGATAATAAAGGTCAATGGGATAGTCTTCAGCTCTCTTAAATTTCAATGAAAATGTTTGGGGTTCCCCTGTTTCAGAGATAAAAAAAACAAATAGAAACCATTAAAAATTCTACAAACACGCTGGCAAGAAAAATGCCATTTTAGGTAAAGTAGTGATGAAGGTTTTGAACTAAAGGCAAGTGGTTTTCTTCTCTGTTATCTGAAATGCTTAACATCACCATGCTAAGCCTCTTCAGATCATCTTGACATTCAGACAATCACCACCAAGCAGCTGACCTGAGTACAGGCTCTTAGACCATGTAAATACAAGGTAGCTGTTGAACATATCTGCAGTACCTAGGAACTCTCCTTCCAGACAATCTCCATTATATTCAAGGACTATATGAGCTATTAGCTGTGGCTTTCCCCCTCATTTGAATGAAATAAAGCTCCCTTTTGGGGCTGGAACTGGTACACAACCACTTTGTTCCCATTACTGTAGTCCTGTGTCCACATCTTCAGCCTCTGGAAAGTATTTTACATAGCAATCAAAGAATCTTGCTGCATAATTATGAAACCATTCAGTCCAGACACACAGACTTCAGGCGACAGCAGCACTTCAAGGGCTCAGTACTGGGACCAGATATGTTGAATATTTTTATCAATGATGTGGATGAGGGAACCAAGTGCACTCTCAGCAAGTTTGCAGACAACACTAAATTGAGCTGGAGTGTTGATCTGCTCAAGGGTAGGAAGGCACTGCAGAGAGATCCGGACAGGTTAGATTGACGGGCTGAGATCAACGGGATGATGTTTAACAAGACCAAGTGCCAGGGCCTGCACTTTGGTCACAATAACCTCAAGCAATGCTACAGTCTTAGGAAAGCAGCTGGAAAGCAGCCTAGTCGAAAAGGATCTGGGAGTACTGGTGGGCAACTAGCTGAATATGAGCCAGCAGTGTGCCCAGGTGGCCAAGAAGACCAATGGCATCCTGGCCTGTATCAAAAACAGTCTGTCCAGCATGAGTAGGGAAGTGATTGTGCCTGCATCCTCGGCCCTGCAGCTTGAGTACTGTGTTCAGTTGTGGGCACCATGGTATAAGAAAGACATTGAGGTCCTGGGGCGTGTCCAGAGAAGAGCAATGAGGTGAGAGGTTGGAGATCATGTTGTATGAGCAGTGGCTGAGGGAGGGGAGATCTTACTGCTCTCTACAACTACCTGATGGGAGGTTGTAGAGAGGCAGGTGTTGGTCTCTTCTCCCAAGTAACTAGCAACAGAAAGAGAGGAAATGGGTTTAAGGAGAGCTTTAGGTTGGATATTAGAAAAAACTTCTTTACTGAAAGAGTGGTGAGGTACTGGAACGGGCTGCCCAGGGAGGTGGTGGAGCTGACACCCCTGGAGGTGTTCAAGAAGCATTTAGATGTGGTGCTTCAGGATATAGTTTAGTAGTTGTGGCAGCTGGATTATGGCTGGACTGATGATCTTGAAGCCTTTTCCAACCTTAATGATTCTATGATTCAAGGAAAAGGAAATGCTCTTCTAAGTTCTTTAAGTTTGTGGGCTCTCCTCTACTTTCATTCCAAGAAGCCACATTACAGAAAACCAACTACAAAATGCCAAAATCAAAGCAATTTTACCTTTCTGATATATGTATCAATCCATAGTGTATCTGTTTTCTCATAAATTCTATTTGAAACAAGTGATAATATCTAACCCTTCAAAAAACCATTCAGTATTTGGGGTATCTAAACACCTGGGGCTGATCTGAAAGTTTCTGCTATCATTCAGGCTATCTGAACAATACTAGTTTCTGTAACAAAACAGAAACACATTCAAAAGAAAAGATGCAGATGTGATGGTGACAGAAACATTATCCAAAAACTAGAATGAAACTGTCCTTACCGACTCTTAGTTTCAGTACTAATTTTTGTGGCTGGATCTGTGTAATGGCCTCTGGTTTCAGCTTCTCTGCAGCACCTTTCTTACGATTTGTTACTTCTCTATCTTCAAGCACCTGTTTGCTACCTCTGGGATTTTCTATATCTTCCATAGGACAGCCTTTACTTTTTAGGGCTGCCAAGTCATCACATCGGGCAGATGTTGGTTCTCCTTCTTGCAAAAAGTCCTAGAAAACACAGGCAAAAGATTATCAAGTTTATAGCTATCTACCATTGGTTAGACTACACCCACAGTAATACTTTTTACAATGACCCTGTTTTGGTTTTTTTCAGTTGTGTAATAAAATAGTCTTGAAATATGTTAAATCATACTAAATACACCAGTGACTACTATTAAGTCCAGGAGCTTGCATCTACTTACATTTATCTGTATAGAAGATGTAAGCAAGATCAGAGGAAAAAAAAAACAACCTGATGCTACCTCTGACAGACACAGGATGTCCTTTTAAACTGGCTTCTCTAAAAGTGCGAGTAGGTAGAAAAAGCTCTCATCTTCATACAGCTGTCAATAACCTGAACCTCTGTACAGCCTATTTGACAACTACCCTCACTCTTAACTTTTTTTTTTTTTTTGAAAGGCTTTAGTTAAAAGATTATGTAAGTGTACCTTGGCACACCACAACACAATAATTACAATATGCTGAAAGAGCATGGGAGAGAGATGACAACTCTTATTTTGGGAAAATTCCATCTGAAAGTAAGATCCATAAGCAAAGCCAATATGTAACTTGGTTCTGAATAACAAATTGCTATTACCTCAAACCTAAAAAAAACTTTAACTTCAAATATGAATAAGGCTTCTAATGGAGAAACTTTCCCATTCTGATTTTTCCCCCCAAAAAACTATGTCTACAAATCAATCAATCAATCTTAAAGCTTTTGAGTTCTTGATCACTAGAACCTGCAACAAATCTGACAGCTCAAGGCCAAGTTTTAAGGTTAATTGATTTAATTCAATGTGTAAGGTTTACAGGCTAGTTTAGGGGATAGTAAATAGATACTATATTGAAATAAATACACATTATCATCTTCTGACAAGAAACGGGAAAATTTCCCAGTTTCCATTAGCAAACTGAAGAAGAGCTGTAAAAAACATTTTCTTCTGTTTCTAACCTGAAGACAACACTTCAGCATATACTGATTAAGTTGCATCATTTGAGATTCTTACATTTTGCATTTCCTGATTTTAATTTTTAATTACAAATGAAAGCACTCTTTATGTTTCATACTGAAACAAGAAACCCACCCACACAAACCAATTTCCTATCCCCACAAGCCTACAAACAGAAAACTAAACTTTGAACATTTCTTTTATAAAAAACCCTCTTCAATCTATTCCCTTACTCCACCTATGTCTGTCTAAAATTACGTCTTACTCCAATGTCACTGAAAGAATATAATTAAGAATACTCAGACAGATTCCATGCTGGAATGATTTTAAATAACTGAGACAGTCTGTAGGGTCTGTATACACTTAAGATTTAGAAAAGTAAAAGTAAACACATTGTGAAAAGTACGCAACCAGGACATCAGTGAAAACACAGTATCTGAATTTTTATGTATAAATAAGTAACAAATTGAAGAGCTATAGGAAAGTATTATAAATGAAAATAGACATCTCTATACATGTAAAATATTCACTACAATTTGAAACCAAGGGGAAAAAAAAACAAACCATAAAAGGAACTTTGAAACACTTACTGTTTTTTTACACCAACCACAATTTGGTCCTGCTTGTATACATTCACCACATGACTTTGCATTAGCTTTTATGCAGTCGCTTCCACCTAGCAAAAACCACAAATCAGTCACTTAACTTATAAAAAAATGCTAACAAAAACAGAATTTTAGTTTGTTTCATTCTGGCTTTGTAAACTAAGTTCTAACTACAAACAGGTTATTAACCTGAGATATGACTGACATATTGCTATAAGCACTTGTATAACAATTATATAATTATCTACATAAATAACTGCAAAATATATATAGTTTTAAAGTAACATTCAACTACTGCAATGAAATCCAAGTGACTTACCCTGCTGAGCAAATCCATTCCATATCAAGCAACAGAGGAGGCCAGCCCATGTGAGCAATTTTAAATTAGTCTGAAATACATAATCAGAAGACCAAATTGTATAATTTATCATAACGAGTAAGCAAAAAAAACAACAACAAAGCCAGTTGTATGAAACCACAAACTGTGTTTCAGAGGAGACAAGGAACATGAAGCAGACACAAAGTATCTTAGTTGTACCAGCTGGATAGTTTTGCTCTAATACAACCATGTTTGTGGGCCAAACTGTACTTACAAAATGTCAAACACACTAAGTTCTTAAATTATTTTGAAATACTCTTACATTAGGTAAACCAGCAAGCTATGGGAAATTTGGAAACACTGTTCAGTCTGAGTGGGGGGAAGAATGCAAGCCAACCTATTAACATCATCTATAAAAATATTGATGCTCTGTATGTTATCATAGAGACTTCTAAATAAAGATACTGCAGCAATACAAGATGGAAATGAAGCTTCTCTATTCATGTCTCTGTTTCAAGATAAATGCCTAGACCATTTCCAAAGTATTTTCCTTCAAAGGGCATTTTACAGCCTAGCTTTGCACCATATATGCTGAACTAGAAATTTCCTCTCATATTATACAACCTAAAGCATCCTTGATGTAAACTCAGCCTCTTTTTTTTTTTTCTTCATTAGTGAACAGATAATTAACGGGTACCATACTTACTGAAGAAAAAAAACTCTACCCTTTGTTCAGTACTATAAATCCTAATGAAAGCCCAGCACAAAAAACACATACAAGCTACATTATCTACATGCTTTTAAATACAAGATCTGAATGCTTATAAAACAACACTTACAGTTACTGACTTGTAATTTTCCCTAATTAGTGGTGAGACTTCACTTAGTACTCCAGAGCTAGGATCACATTCTAAAAACAGGTTTCAAATAGACCATTCCCCCCCCAATATTCTTTTACTCTAACAGCAGGTAGCCTGCCAGGTTCAGTGGTCACATCTTTGAAATTTTGGTACTATTTTAAATTCCATTTTTCTTTTATTCATCATAAGAATTCTGATAACTTAGACAATGGCTGCCAGTTTCCTTGGTCATGCTAAAATGTTACTGCGAATTGAAGCCTTTCCAGCCATCCTGCAAACATCAATATTCTTAATACCTTTTTGTTCTAAAAAATATCTTGCAACATAGCCAAGGAAAAGTGAATTTGGCAGTCTCTTCAAATGAACCTGTCATTTTCTAGAAGACGTACCGTTATTCATTTAAATTAGCTGCAAAGTGAGCAATGCTTAAATAAGGTCAGCAGTTTAACTTTGGTTTTCCCACACTGATTCAGGGTCATTCATAATTGTTACTTTGCATGAGCAGCCAGCCCAAACTGAGAAGGGATAGCTGCTCTAAAATCTGGTGGAAAAAGTTTCAAAGAGAGGTCAATCCTTTGCTAACAAATTGTATCTAACAACCGTATTAGATGGTTCATATTTTTATGATAAATCATTTTGGCCCACTCTTCCCTTCAGTGGATGCTGTAGCCAGAGGGTGGGGCCAAGGGAATTTTAGACACAGGAGAATTAAGAGAACTTGCTGTGGAATGACTGCTAGGTATTATGCATATATACCTAAGAAATTATTGACTAAAAAAAATAAAAATATTGAACTGTGAATTATACCTCACTTAATTTTTGAGTATTACTTATTGTACCTATCTAACTCAATTTTTTCCCTCTGCCCATTGCTGCAGAGGTGATCAGTCCTTCATTCTCAAAAACACTTCTATGAACACTTTAAGTCCTCTCTACAAGCAATTACTGAAGCCAAACCTGTGCAACCACCAAGCCTGATCAAAGGGAACCACGTCCCCACAAATGCAAGTAGGTGGAAGACGTACGAAGGGACTGAATCAAGGTTAGAGAAAGCCATGGGTTACATGGTGTAGGAGCACACCTTCTTGCACTAGGAAGCTGGAGTGCAAATCTTTACTAGGTTGCTCAACTTTTAGGTACCTCCTTTTCTGGCAGGTATTTTCTGTGTTTAGCAAACCTTCCCACAAATGAAGGGATATTTTGTTGCTCTGAAAGAAGTCTTGCTTTAAGTACAGCCCGAAACCGGGTGAGCTTTTTAGTAAGAAAAAAATTAAGCTGCTGGCATCCACTTAGTACTGTCTTTTCTGTTAGCTAAAACAAGAAAACTATAAACAGTTCACCTTTTTAGGGCAGACTAGCAGTGGGTGCACAGCAAGCCCATGCAAACTATAAAAAATAAGTCAGCAAAGATGTGACACAGTGCTAAAGCTATGACTAAGACCATTTGGAAGAGAAACGGTCCTGTGGAAATGCATCTGCATGATGAATGCAGCTCTGGGCACAGCCTCCCCGTAAAGTTAACAAGGAAAATGTCCTCTTCCATATATGGCTAAGCCAATGCCTCTCCCAAGGCAAGCTGCCTGCCCTCCCACACACGCCAGCTCGCTTCCTTTACCTCTACTGCTTAACAGCTTTTCCATCTGCTGAAAAACTCAAGTAAAGAGTTGCTAATTTGGATTAAATTCTGATTGTTCTTAAAGCGAACGCCCTTGGCCCCCAAACCTCCTCCTCAGCCCTGCAGCAGCCTGGTCAAAGCAGTGTCAAATATATTCTGCAAGTCACTGGTTAGTGCTGTGGATTGTCCTCTTGCAGATTTTTGTATTAGGGGAATAAGCCAAAACAAGTAACGCCTAACTACACCAGGCAGCCAAAGGAAGCATTTGAAAACCGTTGGTGGAGCTGGAACTAAACCCCATGTCAGGACTCAACCACAAATGACAGGAACAGAAAAGTACCCATTGTTACAAGAAATAAATTACTTTTTTTTGGTGCAACACTTACATATTTTCATTTACATATTTCCTATTATACTGTTCTCCCCTTTGTGATTAAATCCTTCAAAAATATCCCAGAACCCTTGAAAAAGTGGTATCTCCCCCTCAAAAAAACCCAAGCAGCTCAAAGCTTACAAAAGGTAAACTTGCCGAGAACTTAAGTCTAACAACTAGATCACCATCTGGACCCTTCTTAAAAGGCTGCAAATGGTGTGCAGTTGTAAAGCAGATTTTAAAATTATTTCTGCGCATTTGCTAAACATTTTAGGAAGATAAACATGGACTCACTGCTTTCCAAGTCTCTTTTTTGCTGTCTCTACAAATAGTAGTGCTTGAAGATTTTTTTTCTTTATAAAACCAGCTTTGATGGAAATGTCTGGAGCTTCTAATTTGAAATGAATCTCATTAAGTGACAACAGGAAAAAGGAAAGATTAATTCTCCACAGTGAGTCTAATTTTGAACTTGCAAATCAAATGTTCAACACCTTGATGTTCTGCTAATCATCAAGACACTTAGAAATTAAGTCCAGTACTCCATATCACTAAAAAAGCCTTTTGCAGCTTTTAAAATTTATTAGAACAACAACAGCATCTGTGCAGAAAATTAACCTGGTAAATGGGATCAAGAAAAAGAGGTAAGAGAGAAACATAAATTCCTTTGAAATCAAGTAAGGATGGCTATGCTGCATAACCACTCTTCAGCTCAGCATTCACCCCTCTCTGACCCAGGCCACAGTTTACACTCATATTAAGGCAACAACAAGCCATTATCCCACTGCAGTTCTGTTCCACTCAGCTGAGCAGCTCCTCATCTGACCCAGTATTCTGGCATCCACCAAGCCAATGCCAAAAAGAAGGAAACACTACAAGGCGTCTGCCTCTACTGTGTACTCAAGTGTGTCTTGCTGCAAAGCTTTCTATCGAAACACATAAACATGCTTCAGACCACAGGGGAAACATTTAAATTAAGAGTTGAGCTGTTGTGCAAAAACCACCTTTTTGAAGCAATAACCAGACAGCCTACTTTTTCACACTCTCACACTCTGCTGTAATCGCACTTACAAACCTAGAAACAAGTAAGCAGCTCACACTTTTGGACTAGCATTCGTGCTTCCCACAGACTGACACCTCTTGGCATCATCTGTGTTTTCACCTGTTTAAAAGCTTGATTCAGAAATGCTGTACACCAAATTGATCCCTCCTAGAGCTGAGTTTATGTTTCAGCCACTTTCATCTAGTGTAAGGACAGAAAGTCACTTAAGAGACCAGCCCCATTCTCCTTTTTTCATTATTCACCCTTGTTAATCAACCTCCTGGCTGATGATTTTTACTGCTTTGCTTTTTGACCAGTGCTAGCATTAGTGCAGCCTCTGAGGAGTGCTGGATAGAGGGAAAGAACTGGTTGAAACAGTAATTTAATAAAGGAAGTGGCTAGTTTCACCCATCTGGGCACAAAAATGCTTGTCCTGGCATGGCTGAGGTAGTGAGTTGGGGATGGAGAAAAAGAAAACTGGGGAAAAAGATACTGCTTCTCAACCACAGTCCATGGCTGTATGGTGGACTACAGTGGTCACACAGTCCCCACCC
The DNA here is from genome assembly GCF_000747805.2 of Chaetura pelagica. Classification (NCBI taxonomy): domain Eukaryota; kingdom Metazoa; phylum Chordata; class Aves; order Apodiformes; family Apodidae; genus Chaetura; species Chaetura pelagica. The sequence continues at coordinate 5,828,436 of NW_009970726.1, forward strand.
CCAGTCACCAAGGCTCTGCTTATAGAAGGAGCAGGAAGAGACATGTTTCTAAAATAAGCAGAATTAAATAGTCTCTGGAGACAGCTCTTTCAGAACGTGATGGCTATCCTGCTAAAAAAGCCCCTTCGTTCTTCACTCCGGAAGGTTTACTGGCTTTAGCTGAGGGTCATACATTTTTCAGTCCGAATTTCATGGACTAGCAAGAAGAATCCCATGAACTTTTCAGATAACAAACCAACAACATCAAAAAAAACCCCAAACCAACCCCACCAAACCAGGAAAAAGAGAGAGATTTTCTTAACTGGAGAAACCGGGCAACTCTGGTGACAAAGGACAGGAACTATACAGACACTACAGACCTCCAGCAATGACCCACACCTTTGCCATCACTCCTGATGGCCAGAACTCCCACAACAGACATTGTTAATTACAAATGCAAAATTGACTTGACATGCAACAACTCTGAGCACCCTTGCTTGTACAACAATTCATAGCAGAGCAGCAACTCACTACAAAAGAAAGTGGTAAGATGGCATCTCTATCTTGAGAAAAGTATATTGCTAAGAAAGGCACAGGTACAGAAATTAAAATGTTTCACACCGAGGACTTACTTTGGATTAAAACTTCCAAGTCTGTGGTGTAGATTTTCCAAATTATCTTACATAAGTAATTCTTCATTTGTGATCTTACCAGCTATCTTATTTACCTAATCAATAGAAATGTTACTGAACTATAGCTGAGAAGCACTGCTTGCACAGTAAATTCCAGAAAATCAGATCAAAAAATGTGATGCTTTCTACTTCATAGAAGACTTGGGGTAAACACTGATGGCTGAAAACCATGAAACTTTAATCAAAGAACCAAAACCTTAACTCACCCTGCAAAACTATTTGTGCCTTGGATGTGGACCTATAAAGGCTGACCTTCACAGAGAGGCCAGCTCCCGATCTTGCACCATGAGATACGAGCTAGTGGAGAATCCTCATATAGGGGGAGTGAACTTGATGGAAACCATCAAGACAGACAACAAAAATGCAGTCTCAAGAGCAGGACTTTGCAGCACCCTGATCGAAATGGAAATGCTAAAGGTAAGCTTGCCTTCAACAGCTTATCTACTGGCCTACCAACAGCATGGCTCATCAAGATCATTATGTTCTTCCACCCCTGGCAACTTCACAGATGTTAATGGAGTGGGTTTTGAACTGCTTGTAGTAATATGGAAAGAATGGGACGTTAACCCAGATGAATGTGCAGTAAGAAATTCTTTAGCACTGAAATACTTTTACACAAAAATTCATCACATCAAGACTGCTTACTCAAAGTGTGTCCTGAAAAAGCTTTAAGGCATGACCACTTCAGCTACCATTATGCTAGAGGATAAAAGAATCAGCAGTATTTCACATTGAGCTTAATTTCTTTCTGTCACGTATTATCTCTAAGTTAATAGAATAAAACAAGCACAGTCACCAAATACTCATTATAAGCACTTCTGTAACCACTCTGTTTTAGTGGGGCATCATATGTTAAACCAGTTAACACCTACATTTTAATTATGAAGAGTTATAATCTACAGGAAAGTAATTTTCTGCTTAGGTTAGGGAGACTAGCTCCTCCAGTATGCTTATCTAAGGTTATCTGTCACCAGTAGTGTATGTCACTGCTCAGTTCATAAGATCCCCTGGCAGGGTTGGGAGTCCAGAAAAAACATAAGAATACAAATTTCTGATTGGGAACCATAGGGAAACATATCATAATTCTGCAGATTCTGCATGGAAACTACTGTGCCCTCCTCCTATGCTCAGTAAAGCAGACAAACATACAAGGTAAAGCAACTGATTTGCTAAGACTCACAGTTATAGAATATTTGTATCCAGACTCATACTTGCAAATTAAAAAAAAAAATCTGAACAGCTCAGGTTGCTTAAAATTCACCCAAAAAGGACAGGATTAAATTGGAAAAATCAGTAAGTGTTAGGTTCTAAAATAACTTGTGGGTTCAAAATCACTATGGAAAACCCAGCGTGGGCACCTGCATCAGATCACCTCTTTCTCTGAATAAATGAAAATGTTCATGTACAAGTAACAGCAGGTTGAGGCCACAGCTCATGAGAACCAACCTAGAAGGCTGTTCATGGTATCAGCTCGTGTCCCTAGAGTATAGGGTGCTTGTTAGTTTATATAGGACACAGCTGCTTCAAGACAGCACAGCTACCTTCACAAGCACTCACGTGGTTTGACTATATAATTCCTTTCATAGAGAATGTATTGATATATGTTCCTTGATTTCACAAGAGCCCTCAACTTCCTCACAGTTCTGGACAATGGAGCATTTAGGTATTTTTCTGAGAAGCATTTTTAGGTCTTAAACTGAAGTGGAAAAAAATCCACCCAAGTTAGGTGCCAGGGTGCAGGGAAGGGGGGTGAGGTTGGAGATTTTTCTTTATAAAACACATAGGTTTTCTCTATAATCAGAAAAACAGAGGTTCTGATTTTGGAACAAGTGAAGATTATAAAGGTTTCATATTTGACATCTCTCCTTCTTGAGAAAGTTAAAACATAGTAGATCCAGTTATGATCAGTTTGCATGGCAGAGGGTGGTGATGGTTGCTAGGCATTTTACAGCACTACAGGCATACCCAAGAAGTACGGTAACTGTACTCCAGTCCCTCCTCAGCCCCAAAGGTTCGAATACACATTTCCTGTGAATGCTCTACCAACCTACAATATATAGTAATAAGAGTACTTTCCACCACTTTTATTAAACCAAAGCTGCTATGCAACCAAGAATTAAAGGCCCAGAGACAGAAAACAAGCCGATCAACTTTTGACTCGTTTATATACTGAAGCACTTGGTGGAAGGTAGAAGAAAGGTGTAAGTGTGGTTCCAGGACCTGCTCCCTGCAACATACATATATACATACACAAAGATTTTACAGCACAGTGTCAATGGCTAAAAGCAAAGAGAGTTTTGGGACCATGATTTGGACTAGGAGCCTTATTTTGTTCTCATCCAATGCCCTAAGCTGTAGGAAAGTGAAAGAAAACATGTAGGTTCACACTCAAGACACAGGAGAGCCTCAACGGCAAACCTCCTGTATCGTGCACGATAACTATGAGTAGTGCACAGAGACAAAAATCCCTCTCTAGCTGCAGACCTACTGAAGCTTAACTTGGACTTAAAGAAGTTATAGTGAATATTTATTGTCAAAAAAACCCAACTAAAAACAGCTAGGGAGCTTCTGGTAAGCAATGACAGACCTACTGAATTTTACACAGCTACACTATTTAGGCAGGTTTGATTACATACCATGTTTTATTTCATAGCACTTTATTTCTATACATGTTTTCATTAGTAAATTCCATTGATAATTTCACTTAACGACAAACTCCTACAACTGGCTGCAAACCTAGATAACACTTGTCACAAGGAAAACAAGTTGTGCAGTAAATTGTAAAGAATACTAGTACTGCTAAAGCCTACTAAATTTGTCTTTTCTAAGAAGCCACACAACTCCAGGTTTCAAGCTGATGATGGTGACAGAAAGTAAAAGAATGAGAAAAGATGCTCAGGGACAATGAGAAGATGCTACCACTGACAAAGAGCCTTCATCTGTCAAGGCACCAAACCCCAAGAGCAACCTCAATCTCTTGCCTTTGTTTTAATGCCTTTTGGAGAGCAGCGCAGTGTGGGCAGGACTAGTATTGGTTAGTTGGAACCACTTTCGAAGTGGGAACCTTTTTTCCAAATAGCATACGTACATACTGCCATGCAGAAGGCCTGTAATTTGCAACTAGACCTACTTAGTACTACCATACCACCAATTAATTGAAGAACTCTTTGATCTATTAGCCATTCTTGTCTGTAGCTTGGTCCTAACATGGACAAAGAGACTATTTCTATAATGTTTTGTTTACCTGTTGAATCATAATTTGAAGCCAAGATTCCACAGCTCCGGAGTTACTTTGGAAAGCATCTTGATGCTTAAAAGGCAAGCAGTACTTAGACATAGCTGATGTGAACAACCAACCAGTGTATGATCACCACACACACAAAATGGTTCAAGAGCCAAGTGAGGTGCTCTTCTTCATGAGAATACTATTTTTTCCATATAGGTTTATTTAGATATTTTTACCAGGCCATTATCCACAGACTACAATTTATAGAGTAAACTCTCACAACTATATTTTGGGAAACTAGACTAACAAACAGGTGTATTGTGCTTAACGTTCAACATAAAATTAGGAGAGAACTACAACTCCTGGAGCAGTCAAAGGCCTGCAGCTACATCTAATTAAAACACCAGCAAGCTGCTCTTACTGTTTATTACCTATGGCTTACAGCTAGTTTCAACTAAAACATTTGCATCTTTTTCTGAAAAGCCAGTTTGTAACTACTTCTTGCCACTCAATACCTCTCAAACTATTGTGCATATTGAAGTACTGAATACAAAAGCAGAACAACCCATGATCACACATCTGTACTCCTCTCTTTTGCTAAGAAATCCCCTGTTGGTGCATCCTGCCCACAGAAACCTGGGATTCCTACAAGGATATTATGAAGCTTCTTGAATTTTAAGCAAGGACAAAATAATAGAACCTATTCATATAGTGCTTGTGCTAGAAAGCAAGCACACCACAAAGACAGTATCTCTCTGAGGTTGAACACCAAGCCCATGGGTACCGATACTGTGGTCGAGACTATTATTTTCTGTATCTACAGCAGCTTTTGTACATCTGCACCTTGAAAGCTTCCTCTTTATGGATAAATATATAATGAGGACATGTAAGTGTTAAGAAACACCCATTTACTCCCCTTGAAAACAATCACAGTAAAAAATACCAATTTTTCCACACTCCTGCCACCAGAAGTTTCCAGTATTTCAAGTCCATCACAGCCTTAATAACTCAAAGCATGCTGTCTCCATAAATCTCTTAAGAATTCTCACTGTACACAACCTCACTGTTATCAGAAGGCATTTTTCCATAACAAATATTTCAGAGTTTTCATTATTATAACCGCCTCTTTACACAACTGTGATTAAAAAAGAGAAAAAAAATATCTGTTATTTCATTGCTTTTCAAATACTTTTAGACCTACAAGTCATTTTCGCTGTAATAATTTCTCCACTTGCTTGAATGTGATACTTTTTTTTTTTTTTTTCGCTAGGGAGAACATGAATTGACTATTTTGCTTGTTTACATAGGTCTTGCTAGACTACAGGACTTCTTGGCTAAGTTTAGCATTTCCATCTCAGACAGATTACAATTAGGAATGTCACATAATTTAAACCATTCTAGTAGAAAACATGGGTGTCTGTTCCTTGTGGTATGGTATTAAATTCCCACACACTCTGCATTACTTGCTACTCCCATAAAGAAACTATTTAAGTTCATGCAACTTAAACCTCACATTCATCCACACAAGGCAAAACAAAAAGTTTAGCTAAACATATAAATATAGCTCTTACACAGCTGATGCTTCCAAACCAGAACACTACCATAGTAATACCCACAACTATAGCAACATCTGGCTAAACTTACTTTAATCCAAGCTTTTATTTAAATGTAAAAGCAAACAGAGACATATATATTCTTAAGTAAAAAGCTAGAGAATTTCAGTGAATTCAATGTCTCGCTCATCTATTTTTTTTTAAGAGAAAGCAGTTGCAAATGCCTGGCCAGCTATTGCTTCAGGTACTGCAGGAAGCCAGGACTTGCACACTGCAAAGGGCAAACTCAGCAGAAACACGGCTACATGGCGGCATTCACCCACCAGTAGCTACCATCAATGCTCAGGGCACAGTTTCTGCAACCAAAACCAAGATGAAAGCTAACGGCTGCTGAAAGACCAGCAGGGCTACAGCATCCCCACCTCCAAAAAAGCAACCTCTGCTTCTGCACTCCCACTGGTGGACCTCCCCCAACACTATCTCAAGCCAGCTCTGCTTGCTGGGCTGCCAGAGCTGTAACTCCAGTCACCGCTTTCCTCCCCCACATAAAAATCTGCTTTTTATAAGCTTCAGTGAAATGAACCAGACCCCCACGTGGACAGAGGAATGTTAAGGAAACAGCTTCTACGAAGTGGCAGGTAGCTGTCAGACTTACTGACCCCTGCAGCTACACCAGGCTCCCCCAGTGCTGCTAATCCAGCCAAAATGCAGGCTGCCACCAGCCCACCTCCCTTCTCTGCTGGCCCTGGGTGAATTGCGTATGAACGCTCTGTGCCACAGCCAGCCAGTTTGGGGAGCTATTCTCATTTTATTTCTTCCAATAGATTATCAGAATAAATTAGCTGGCCAAAAAAATTAAGACAAGCAAAGAACAAAACACTGAAGTTTTTTCAGGTTTTTGTTATTGTGTGGACTACTTCTGGGTTTGTTTTTCGAGGTTTTTTAGATTTTAATTCAGGATTTGAGTGGCAGTATCACAGAATGGTTTGAGTTGGAAGGGGCCTTTAAAGGTCACCTAGCCCAACCTCCCTGCAGTGACACAATAATACTTATAGATAGTATCCAAATAGCAAGTTTTTAAAAAAGATTTGTTGTTCTAACACAATTTAGAATGAGACTTGTACTGAAACAACTCTTATCCTCAGCATACTTTCAATACCAGGTAAGTGGTCAGGAAAATGAACATATAAAAAAACCCAAACTGGTCATCCCACAGAACTACAAACAGCCTTATAAATCTGTATCTATCTATGAGATTTAGAAATATGTATTTCATTTTACATATGTGTTACATACATATATATATAATACATAACTAATGATAATTATTACTTCAATGGCAGTGATAACTGGCTAAGTATAAGCATGCAGTGAATCAAACAGCTGACTTCATCCAGATCCTGGAGTTTGAACAGCTGGATAAAGCCAAACAATCTCAGGGAACAAAGCACCTCAACCTTAAAATACCTTTTTTTTTTTTTTTAAAACAACAGACTAATTACAAAGTACTTTATAAAAAGCCTGAACAGCCCAGCCATTAGTAAAGTTCTGCTTTTCAGAGCAGGACTAAGTCTTGACCTCTCCTGTAAGAGGACTGCAAAGAATAATGAAATATGAAGTTTCTCAAAGTACTCAAGTAGATCTACCAGTTTGACACTACTGAACAGAGACAGCTCAACTTCACCAGGCCCTAAAATTACCCACTTTGCACCCTTCATCTGCCTCATGCCAACTGCGGACGATACTCTGAACTGAGGCAGTGCAACACGCTGAGCTGCTGAGTTATTTCTCACCCGATGTACCAAGCTAAGATGCATTACTCAAATCAGAAGTGCACCAAAGCATGTGCAAGCAGATGCTGTGAGGTTCCACAGCAGTTTATGCCAGCTTATCTCTGGACTACCACAGTTCCTCGCTCCTCTTGCTATGAGTTGCACATTTTCCTACTCCCCTCCTAGGTCTGAAGCCTGTCACTACCAATGCATGTGGTCACCCAGTTGAAACAGCTGATCTGTCTGAAAACTGATTTTTTGCCAAGCTATTTTTCAACCAGATCAGCTACTTCAATGACTTACTCTGTAGCCTTGCAGCTTCACTGGTGATGGAAGGACAGTGAGACTACTCAGCTATAGGCAGAAGGAACAGTTAAGACCTGCATCAGTATAAATTGCAGCAGAACCATGTTCCTATGAAAATAAAACATTTCTAGCCGAAATCATGGTTCAAGGGCCACTGGAACATTTTACAATATAAGAAATTCAGGTAAATTTCAGAACCACTTGTCTACTGTGGAGTTTTCAGTTATCGCTAAGGAACAAAATTCTTTTTTCTAAAATCTGCAGAGACAGAATTAAAATTGCTTTCAGACACAAACCAATGTTAATAATATTAAATACAGACATTATTCATTTAGAAAGTGAAACTGTGTTGTGAATTATGCACCAAAATGAGCCAGTATCTGTGCACGCTTTTTTATCGCTATCTAAAAACTCCATTAATTGGTCAGCTGGCAGTGACAAAAATCCTGGCAGCAGCCTTACAAACTATAGTTACTCTTTGATGTTAAAGTTGAGTTTTTCACTGAAATGGGTGATATATATAGCCATAGCAACATGGCTATATAAAATTATTTTTTAGCCTTTGAAAAGTTACATAAACAATGTCTGTAATGGAGGAAGGCAACACATACATAGAAAAAAAATGTTTATCACTGTTTTTCAAGTTTATGATGAATTTTAAATAACCTATAGCTGATATGTATAGCATGTTCTTCCAAAAAAGGACATTTGCTGTTTCCTTTTTTATGCTCAAGTGCACACCCAGGAAAAATTACACTGAAGTTCTTGAACACTAATTTCTCACACAGATTTGTATTTGCATAGAAATAACAAAAACAGTACAAAAAATTCTTCCCCCTTTTTGAACTGTAAAGTAAATAAAATAACAAATATCTCCTAAAATGTTACCCTTACATGTGTTTTAGAAATGCACACAGTTAACATTCACACACAACTGAAAGACACATTTTCAATGTATTCTGAGACACAACCAGCAAATCAACATTTCAAAAACAGTCAAGGCGTATTTTTTTCAGATGGGCTATAGTACTCCTTTTAGCATGGGGACAATCTTTAGCTAGGACCAGAAAGGGAGCCTACACAACATATACTAAATAAAACCTTGCAAAAACACAAAAGGAACCTCTGAGAAGGTAATCCCTGATTTTATTCTACACTCACCAAAACTAATTTCATAATACACTAGAAAATAAAAAAAATCAGTCTAGTAAGAAAGAAACCCAGCTAGAACATTCCAGCAGCACACAATAAACCTTGCTTACCCTAGTCAACATCTGTATAGTACTAGCAAAGCTTTCCTCATTTCTCCTTTTTATTATCAGAAGAGGGAGCATTTCACTCACTGACTGGACAAGTACAGTCTTCAGCCACTCCACTATAAGAGATGCAGTAATAACACGAGAAGTCACCATGATGCAAAATTTAATACAAATTTAATGATAACTGACTACTAAGATATGTCATCTTTGATCCCCGGGAGAGTGTCTTTTATTCAACATCAGGAAGATTATGTTATTTTGTATTTGTCTCCACTTCAGAAATAGATTTTTCCTTGTAAGTGTCCTCATCTTCACAGAAGACCCTTTTTCTTAAGATCTAGAAAACCAGACAGCTGAGGCTGTAGGCAGAGGTTGCACGTTGCCCAGTTTAACACTGGAGCAACTGAATCTGCAGAGAATGCCGTCGACCAAGCTACAGTAATGCCAGGTACTTCAAATTACCTCCTACGATCTACAGTGAGTTCCTGACACTCGGGTTACCCCCCGGCTCACTGGGAGAGTGAGCTTTATGACTCACTTTACTGCTTTACAGCTGCTTTATGGCAGCACTAGGCCACAGATCGCTCCTAGCAGGTCCTGCCAGCCAACAAAGAACAGATGAGGACAGATCAAACGTCTTTGTAGAGCAGTTACCTGCACAAGCAGCAGACACGACTCTCTGTGCCAACACCCGAGGTTAGCACCATGTTAAGGCACATTAAGCTACAAGTCCAGTAAAGAAAACTAACAAACCCTGGAATGACAGCTTAACCTCCTTTCTCCTTTTCTAAAAGGAACAGCCCCTGCATCCTTATCTCAATATTTTAAGGTCAAGGTTATGCCAAACCAGACATATCAATCACAGGTTTGTTTTTCAGAACCACGACCTTGGGGACGAAGTACGCATTAATATCCAAGACAGTAACTTTGTCTCACAGTACTACCACTTCCTAAGTGAAATACTGACGCTTTCTAAATCGATCTAATACAATTATTTTTCTTCTCTTTTAGATAACCACAAATCAGTCATCTCTGCATGAGGGTAAATTCAGTGTTTCAGTTCAGTCCAATGTATAATTATTGTTTTTCTACCTTAAAGGACGAGAAAAGAAGAAAGCTTTCACTTTTTCTGTTCAGCTTCTACAACAAAAGTGTGTTTATTGGCACAGCTCTAGAAGTAAAAAATTTATTTGTTAATAGCCATAACAGAAAATGAACTACATGTGAGTATTTGTATGTAGTAGGTATACTACACAGAAATGTATAGATTGATAAAATAGGAATCCATACTAACAATGACTCTTCTTCCTGCTTATACACTAAAACGCATCAAGAGCAGAACTTATAACTAAGTCAAAACTAGGACTAATTTAAGCTTAAGTGATCTTGTACAAAACAAGAATCAGAAATAAATGAACTGCAAATAATATTTTCATTTTTTTGGTGGGAGAAAATAGTGCCAACAGATATTGTATATGTTACAGTTTGTAAGTATTTTAAGAAGAATCTGCACTTAAATATGGCCTTGCAAATCAGAAGTTTAGAGAAAATTATTATAAACAGAAAACAAGTGACTTGGTGGCAGAACGTGAGAACTGCATTAACTTATTGAAGTTACAAAGGGTATTTTTTCTGTGGGAGAAATAAAAGAACGAAAAGCATAGTGAGAAAACACCAGTATCTTCTTAGCTCTTACTAGCAATAACAGAGTTAAGATTCCAGTCTCAATTTTGTTACTCAAAACTTCCCCCTTTCATAAAAAACACAAGAATACTAATGATATTTTGCTGCTGCTGCTGGAAAAGTAAGAAAGATCATGGAACTGCTTTTAAAAGAGAAAACTTACTTAATAACCTTTTTTTGCAGCTAACTGTAATGAGAAATTGAGAAAGACAGAGACAAAAATGTCATTTCAATATATTAAAAAGCCTTTACTCAGTGATACCCCAAAGAGGACTACAGGTCAGGTAGGAATTCTATTACCTTTACCAAAAGAAAACATTAATATTATACTCTCATCAGAGTATTTCACCTACCATGCTTGGTTATGTGCAAATTTTGTACTAAATTAGTGACGTTCCCATGTCTGTGAACATGTTCTATCTGCTAATGGGAGAGAATGTGGTAGCCTAGGAAGTCCACTAACCACTCTGGTTGGTTTAAGATGGCAGTTATTACAAAACTACAAGATGTTTAATAACAACATTCTTGTAAACAGAGAACCCTTAGTACTGAAAAGGACAACTGTACTATTTAGTGAGGCACAATGAGGTGTCCAGTGTCTTATTTTTAATGCACAGAAGTGAGTATTTTCATTTTCTGTGCCGAGACATGCCCAACACAAGCTATTCAGCAAGCCTACTCACATCTTGAATTGGGATAGAAACTCACACAGACTGTTACGAACACAGCTAAAGCACATGACCATTTCTTATAGCAAAGCTGTATATACTTTTTACTCGTTCTTACACTACTGATCCACGTGGTGGGAGAGAAGAAGGTTTGAGAAAGGTCACATCATAGATTCATCCTGACTTAGTGTTTTAACAGTTTAGGTTACTGGGCCACACGTATGCAGGACAAATTAGAAGAAAAAAAAAAGAAAAAAAAAGCTTGGATTCCTCTTCCCATTTGTGGGTAAACACAAAAATGACTTTGTAGGCCACCTGAGAAACTCCATAATCACAACAACTTACAGATACTGGTCAACACTGTAGTCTATCGTGGTTACTGCATGGCAGGTAACATCATCCTTTTCAGAACGTTGGCAGGAGAATACACAACAGAAAGGAGCAACACAGAGCCAGGAGGAATGACCCGGGAAAAAGGAGGTCAAAATTGAAAAAAAAAAAAAAGAAAAAAAAAGCTTGGATTCCTCTTCCCATTTGTGGGTAAACACAAAAATGACTTTGTAGGCCACCTGAGAAACTCCATAATCACAACAACTTACAGATACTGGTCAACACTGTAGTCTATCGTGGTTACTGCATGGCAGGTAACATCATCCTTTTCAGAACGTTGGCAGGAGAATACACAACAGAAAGGAGCAACACAGAGCCAGGAGGAATGACCCGGGAAAAAGGAGGTAGTATCGGCCACCATAAATGACAATATTATTCAAAATCAAATTTCAGTATTTTAACACATGAAGAGCCTTAAATCAGACTGAGATACTGCTGGTGTCTGTCCAGAAGACCAAGCAGCAGAATTATGCATCTGTTCATTTGCTCATGCTTTTGTGACACTCCCTCTTAGAAAACAAACAAACATCCTCTTCAGAGACAACAGCTAGCTCTCTCCTACATCAAAACCTCATTTCCCTGCAAAGCCTTGAGGTGCAGGTGTTTGTACAAAAACACCCATGCACACATACCAGAGCAGAAGCCGAAAAAAATCTCAAGTTGTCTCAACAGCAAAGTCAAAACTGCTAATGAGAATGCTACCACAAGTAAGTGTCTTCAAAACAAAGCATGTAGATTGAGTGGGAACAACTTGCAGAAACAGCAATATAAGAGCAGATGGGAGATGAGAAGTAGGAAAACAGACTTAACTCTTGAGTTTTCTACTGCTTGGATACCGGAAACTTTCTACAGGGCACAGAATGTAGCAGATGACTTAAAAATCTAGTCATAGGGGAACAGTACACATACTGGTAAGTACTTTTTAATGACAATTCCAAAATAAATCTAACTACATACTGCCTTAATTACATTTTTAAGAATTATTTATGTAATTGCTTTATGAGCTCTACCAACAGATCTCAAGAAGCTCAAAATAAAAAAACAAGAAAAACTCCCAACAAGGATTCCATCTCAGAGGGCTGACTGCAGCTTCTAAGAATTAAAGGATGCCAAGGGAACTGGCCATCCTAAAAAGAAAAAAAAAAAATGGAAAAAAAGAATCACTTGAAGTTGTAGAAAAGTAAATGGGGGCAAAATAGGTGCCACTCTTGCACAGCCTCAGCTCTCCCTCCTAAATCTAACCAGTATCTCTTTCAAGTGCTATGTAAAGAGGTATGAGCAGTCTTAAAGCCAGCTAGCTTGCCAGTTAACATGGATTATGAAAATCCCTGCCTGTTTTTCAGTTTTGCAATGTCTCACCGATTCTAACAGTCCCTCTCACACTGAAGTGGCACAAAATATATACATCTGGGAGTGGGGAGGAAGAGGAGGTCAGGTATACCAATTGCCAGCAAAGCTCCACCAACCCTCCTCTACTCTTTCTCCCTAGAAATCCACTCCCCAACCAAGCCAGCTGGCGCAACACTTCTTCTGAACTAGCAGGGAACAGAAGGTAGTGCAGCTCACATATGCACTCCTTGTGTACAACGGTGACACAAGCAGAGGCTGCACCAGGCATCAAAAGCAGGTCTGCACTGAAGAAGCTGAGGCCCACTGGCCCAGAGGCAGGAGAGGAACAGTAGGGACTTTGCATGTCTGTCCACTAGGAGGAAAGAGAGCAGGAACGGAGCCTGTTTCAGAACTACAGCCTTTGATGATGGCACACAAAAAGGATCCCATCAAGAGGAGGTACTTCAACAGCCTGTTTAATAGCAATGAGTGTGCAGTCAGAAGTGTTTCTCAAGGCCACATTTACCAAGAGTCATGGGCAGCCTGAAAGCCTGTGGTACACTGATCAGAGGGTTGGGAGAACCACAAGCTAAATGTGCATCACATCACTCGACTAAATCAAGACTGGGTGGAAAGGTAGGCATGACAACTATTTACAAACAACTGAAACATTCATACCAGTGGCAGTGAGGGGATTATATTCAGGGCAATGGAGATGCGTCCGCCCATGTCTGCACCACTGTCCCTGAGCTTTTCTTTCTGATGTCCAAGTCACCTGCTTGGACTAGCTAGGTGCCTGCTATAGCAAAAAGAGGTCTTTTCAAAACTACATCACAGCAGAGAGTTACCCTAAGAGAGGTAAAGGGGGGGATGGTTAAGAGCAGAGGGATGAAATAATGAATCAGGAAGAGAGAACAGCAGGAAAAGTTTCCTGACAGTTTGTTTTCAGCTGTGGGAATCACTTCCCAAAGGAAGTGGTAGAGGATTAACCACTTGAGTCACTTAAGACTCAAGACAAAAACACTAAAATTCTGCACTCACATCAGAAATTCAAGAATATTCTAGAAAAACTTATCCATCCAGAACAGTCTTTTACAGAATCGGGCATAACTAGGAACATGATGCAGATTGGATGACCGAATGTAAAGAGCAGAATGAGCTCCCTGCCTGCACACACAAAAGAACATCAGATTTTTAACTGCTGACATTTCATTTTGAAATAAATTTGGTTCATTTATCATGTGGCTGGCAAACGGAGCAGCAACCAGCTCCAACTTTGTTTAAGGTAAGATTTCATCCTGTATACCTGTCAGGTTTGCACCTTTCAGCTGAAACACCTTTGAAAAGGACAAAAGTCGAAGGTGTTCACATCCTAAACTTGCCTTGTCTTGCCTACCTATTGCCAATGGCCCCACTGTTTTTTGCAATCCTTATAAATATATCCTTAGGCAGGCCTGCAAAATGCTACTTAATAATTTGCCAGAGGCGAGTAATGTTTTTGGTGACAGGAGAATGAATCATCAGTTTCAACACCAACATGGACATAGACAATGAGTATCTTCACTACTTTTAAAGTCTTGTCTAAATTTAGTCTCATCTTTCTAGTAGTACAAGACTTATTTTTCTAAAAAAGCTGCTACCAAGTGATCTCATTTCATAAAAGAATTGATTTTTCTCATTCTATCACCATCACCTACTGAATGACTGATATGCCAGGAGTACAGATTATCCAAATCTGCTTTCACATGAAGTCCTGCTTAATTTTAACACCTAAGTACACACACAGCATTAGCCATGAGCAGTTCCACCAATACAAATTGAGACAATCCTTACTGCTAAAGGTATGTGTGTCTTGGCATGAACAAGATTATAGCACCAATGGCAAATCTACCAGAAAAAACAACATTTCCACCCAACAAGTATGTCCACATGCATTGGCATGAATGGATTGTTGTATTATATCACGGAGAAATGCAGAAGGAATCAAGAACACTGTTTAACTTTTTTTCATAAACAGTCACAAAGATTACTTGATGAGCCTAACAGGCAGTCAGATGCTTATTCCATAAGATAAAGACATCTGACATGGGCTAAACAGTGAGTCAGAAAGAATTTCCTATCACTTTGGGTTTCTTTCCAAGGTAGTATTAAATGTAGGAAGCTAACAGACAACAAAGCATTGCACTGCTACTATTCCAAGTTATTTCAGAGATCTCTACGTGAAACAGATTGCATACAGAGGCCTCACACTTCCATTTCCACCCCGACACAAGCTTATAGCAACCCATAAAGCTCAGAGCCAGCTACAGCAAAAGTGCCACGAACTTGAACGCCTCGAGCAGCCGAAACGCGACGGTGCCGTCATTCAAACAGCGCACACGCCCTACGCTGAACAGTTACTTTTAGCAGACATGGACAGGTAATAAAATCTAGATGTCCAAGTTCCTCCACCGCCTTGGAATCTCCTTCCTCACGTCCCCCAGCGCGGAAGACAAGCCCTCCCCCAGCCCCGCCGCTGAGGGGACTCCCGCCC